>NW_028136142.1:0-580852 GCF_964662115.1 Mustela nivalis | reverse complement strand
GGTACCTGCCGTGCCCTCGCCCTGAAACCCAAGTCTAGCTTGTCTTCTCAGACTTCCATCCTCACACTCCTGGCCCCAAAGCCCTCAAGTTTGGCAATTCCGGACCCACAATGCAGCACTCTGCCTGCCCTCTAGAAAAAAAATGATTGCCTCATGAGCTGCCCAGGCACCTTAAATGAGGGTAAACCTACACAGCACTCGACTTTACCCAAATTATATAGTCTAACCTGGGCACTAATGCACTGTCGAACACATCCTGAGCCCGGACCTCCTGACCAACACCCAGAAAGCTGACCGCACACTGAACACATAAAACCCGCCATGGCCTTAGGTCATCATCTCTTCCCTACCTCAGTTTTCAGGCTTCAGAACCGAGACCTCATCTCCAATCACTGCAGAAATCAGAACTCCTCCTTACCCATGGCAAGAACCCTTGTGGTAGGCACGTTGTCCAACGATCAGTGTAGGAGAAACCCTGAGGCCCCGCCCATTCTTGAGTGCGACGAGGGCATACACACGCATTGTGACCCTCAGCATGAGTCCTGTCCTCTAGTAAGTCCTCTCAGTGGCTGGACCATTAGATGTCATAATGGGCTTGACATGTCCCTAGGCCCCAATTTTTAACCAGATTTCTGATTGTCCAGTCGCCCCTCCTAGGGCTCTACTCTGAAATCCCTCATTTGGTGGGACACCTGAGGTTAAAAAAGAAAACAACAACAACAACAACAACAAAATAAAACGGACTTCTTCCAGCCCACAGAATGAACCCAAACTCTTTGGACGGGGCCAAACCACCAGAGAGTAAGACTCGTCCATTTCCCATGAAGTCACCCAGAAATTCCACGACCATGAGTGACACGATATCCCGAGACAAAAACTTGAGCAGGAGCCTCACACTCGCCCTTCTTTCAAATCCCGAAAAGTTCTCCTCATGGTCTGTAGATCAGTCCTGCCATACCTATGACCTGAAACATAAGCCGAGTTTGTGTTTTCAGACAACTGTCCAAAAAGGGCTGGCCTACACAACCTACAGGCTCAGGCCCCTGGAGCCAAACCTGAGGACTGTACTTGCCCTCTCCAAGGGAATTGTGTGTGCCCATTCCAATGGCCACAACCCTTCTAATAGGATAAACCTCCAAAGTCCCTGATATATCTCAATAGTGGTAGCTTCCCAGGAAAAACAGGGGCAATCTGAGCCCAAATGAGCCCCTACCTGCACTCAGACCCATAGACAGATGTCCTCAGAGGTAAAAAGGAAAGAACAGGCCCCTAGGCACTAATCAGATCCATTGCTTTGGTTTCCAGGCATCTCTCCTCAGAGGCCTGGATTTCAAAAGCAGCATATAGCTGTTTCTTGTCTCACCCATCAGAAAAGATCTCATCTACACATGGGAAACTTGCACGTTGGAGCTGTGTCAAAGCCTCTGTTTAGGAGAACCCTTTAGGGCCCCAGTGCCACCGCTTCATTCCAAGGTCTCCATAGACACAAAAGCACATTCGGACCCATCCCCAGGGGTGTGCATTTCAACTCAGCATCCTCGGTAGCTCCCCACAGATCCAGGAGATCTAAACTGTCTTGTTGCTAGGAGACAATTGGAATGCGAGGTGGGCTACCCAGCCATCCATCCTTAGAACCCTGCTCAGAATCATTGGCCTGGAGCCAAACAACAGGTCTCAATTGTCCTGCCGAAGACTCTCTGCAGTTTGGAGCTTCTCACAACTCCCATCATGGGAAAACCCCCATGGCCTCGTGATGCCCCCCCATTCATGAAGGGGCCATCAGGGACAGAAACTCCAACCTGAGCGATCGTCTGATCCCCGCCCTGACTTCAGATGCACGAGATCTCGATTCAGGTCTGTAGATTGTGCCTGCCATGGCCTCACCCAGAAACCTAAGCCTAGCTTGTGTTCTCAGACTTTTGTCGTCAGACTACTGGCCCACAAGGCCTCCAGTTTGGCAATCCAGAACTAAAATGCAGCACTCTGCCTGCCCTCCAGATAAAAAACATTGTCCTCTGGGGCTACCCAGTAACCCCAAATGAGGATCAACCTGCACCGACCTTGGCTGTACCCCAAATACATAGGCTGACCAGGGCACTAATGCCCTTTCTGACACAGCCTGAGCCTGGACCCCCTGGCCCCTCCCAGACAGCTGGCCGCACACTGAGCACATCGAGCCGCCATGGCCTTAGGTCGTCATCTCTTCCCAACCTCGGTTTTCAGGTTTCAGAACCTAGACCTTATCTCCAATCACTGTCCATGTTGAAGGTGATGCAGAAATCAGAACTCCTTCCCCATGGCAAGAAACCTTGTGGTTGGCATGTTGTCCAACGTTCAGTGTCGTTGAAACCAGTGTGGCCCATGAGGCCCCGCCCATGCTCGCGGGCCACATTGGTCACAAACACACATTGTGACCCTCAGGCTGAGCCCAGTCCTCAAGTAAGGCCACTCAGTGGCTGGATGAAGAGATAGCATATTGGGCTTGCCATGCCCCTAGGCCCCAATTTTTAACCATAGTTCGGATTGTCCCTTCAGTCTTCCCCACGGCTTTGCTTTGGAATTCCTCTTTTGGTGGGACACCTGAGGTAACAAAACTGAAATGAGTCCTCCCATCCCACAGATTGACGAAAAGCAATTGGGAATCGGGCCAAATCCTCAGAGAGGAAGATTCGTCCATGGCCCATGAGGCCTCCCCGACATTCCACGGCCATCACTGATACAAAATCCAGAGACAAAAGCCTGAGCAATCGCCACAGACTCGCACTTTCTTCCTATCCTGTAGAGTTCTTCTCATGGTTTGTAGATCGGGCCTGCCATACCTACGTCCCCAAACCTAAGCTGAGTTTGTGTTTTCAGACTTCTGTCCTCAAAGTCTTGGGCCACACACCCTCCAGGCTGGGCCCCTGGAGCCACACATTAGGACTGTGCCTACCAATCCATGGGAATTCTGCCCATTCCATGGTCCAAAATCGTACAAATTAGGAGAAACCTCCAACGACCCTTAGGCCATCCCAATACTGTGGGTCACCCGGAACAAACAAGGGGTGTCTGACACCAGCTGATAATCGACCTCCACTCATACCATAGATGGATGTCCCCAGAGAAGAAGATTGAACCAGACAGGACCCTAGGCCATAATAGGATCCATTGCTATGGGTTACAGGCATGTGTCCTCAAAAGCCTGATTCCAATATGAGCATAGGGGTTTTCCTGAGGCACCCATCAGAACTCATCTCGTCTCCACAAGGAAACCTGTGCATGGGAGCCATGTCCAAAGCTTAAGAAAGTACTTCAGGTTGCCGGTGCCACCGCCCCATTCCAAGGCCCTCATGGACACAAAAACACATTAGGACACATCCTCAGGAAAGTCCATTTCAACTCAGCCACCGAGGTTGCTCCCGCAGAGCCATCAGATCTAAACTGTCTTGTTGCTAGGAGACAATTGGAATGCGAGGCGGGCTTCCCAGGCATCCATCCGCGAACGGTGCTCTGGAGTCATTCCATATGGGATGTCCTGGAGCTGTCCAACAGGTCTCAATTGTCTGGAAGAAGGAATCCTGGAAGGGGGCATCCCACAACTCCCAACGTGGGAAAACCTCAATGGTCTCGAGATTCCGCTCCCTTCATGAAGCGGCCGTCATGCTCAGAAACTCCCACCTGAGCCAACGTCTGATCCTCGCCCTGACTTCAGATGCATGAGATATTGGTTCAGATCTGCAGGGGGTACCTGCCGTGCCCTCGCCCTGAAACCCAAGTCTAGCTTGTCTTCTCAGACTTCCATCCTCACACTCCTGGCCCCAAAGCCCTCAAGTTTGGCAATTCCGGACCCACAATGCAGCACTCTGCCTGCCCTCTAGAAAAAAAATGATTGCCTCATGAGCTGCCCAGGCACCTTAAATGAGGGTAAACCTACACAGCACTCGACTTTACCCAAATTATATAGTCTAACCTGGGCACTAATGCACTGTCGAACACATCCTGAGCCCGGACCTCCTGACCAACACCCAGAAAGCTGACCGCACACTGAACACATAAAACCCGCCATGGCCTTAGGTCATCATCTCTTCCCTACCTCAGTTTTCAGGCTTCAGAACCGAGACCTCATCTCCAATCACTGCAGAAATCAGAACTCCTCCTTACCCATGGCAAGAACCCTTGTGGTAGGCACGTTGTCCAACGATCAGTGTAGGAGAAACCCTGAGGCCCCGCCCATTCTTGAGTGCGACGAGGGCATACACACGCATTGTGACCCTCAGCATGAGTCCTGTCCTCTAGTAAGTCCTCTCAGTGGCTGGACCATTAGATGTCATAATGGGCTTGACATGTCCCTAGGCCCCAATTTTTAACCAGATTTCTGATTGTCCAGTCGCCCCTCCTAGGGCTCTACTCTGAAATCCCTCATTTGGTGGGACACCTGAGGTTAAAAAAGAAAACAACAACAACAACAACAACAAAATAAAACGGACTTCTTCCAGCCCACAGAATGAACCCAAACTCTTTGGACGGGGCCAAACCACCAGAGAGTAAGACTCGTCCATTTCCCATGAAGTCACCCAGAAATTCCACGACCATGAGTGACACGATATCCCGAGACAAAAACTTGAGCAGGAGCCTCACACTCGCCCTTCTTTCAAATCCCGAAAAGTTCTCCTCATGGTCTGTAGATCAGTCCTGCCATACCTATGACCTGAAACATAAGCCGAGTTTGTGTTTTCAGACAACTGTCCAAAAAGGGCTGGCCTACACAACCTACAGGCTCAGGCCCCTGGAGCCAAACCTGAGGACTGTACTTGCCCTCTCCAAGGGAATTGTGTGTGCCCATTCCAATGGCCACAACCCTTCTAATAGGATAAACCTCCAAAGTCCCTGATATATCTCAATAGTGGTAGCTTCCCAGGAAAAACAGGGGCAATCTGAGCCCAAATGAGCCCCTACCTGCACTCAGACCCATAGACAGATGTCCTCAGAGGTAAAAAGGAAAGAACAGGCCCCTAGGCACTAATCAGATCCATTGCTTTGGTTTCCAGGCATCTCTCCTCAGAGGCCTGGATTTCAAAAGCAGCATATAGCTGTTTCTTGTCTCACCCATCAGAAAAGATCTCATCTACACATGGGAAACTTGCACGTTGGAGCTGTGTCAAAGCCTCTGTTTAGGAGAACCCTTTAGGGCCCCAGTGCCACCGCTTCATTCCAAGGTCTCCATAGACACAAAAGCACATTCGGACCCATCCCCAGGGGTGTGCATTTCAACTCAGCATCCTCGGTAGCTCCCCACAGATCCAGGAGATCTAAACTGTCTTGTTGCTAGGAGACAATTGGAATGCGAGGTGGGCTACCCAGCCATCCATCCTTAGAACCCTGCTCAGAATCATTGGCCTGGAGCCAAACAACAGGTCTCAATTGTCCTGCCGAAGACTCTCTGCAGTTTGGAGCTTCTCACAACTCCCATCATGGGAAAACCCCCATGGCCTCGTGATGCCCCCCCATTCATGAAGGGGCCATCAGGGACAGAAACTCCAACCTGAGCGATCGTCTGATCCCCGCCCTGACTTCAGATGCACGAGATCTCGATTCAGGTCTGTAGATTGTGCCTGCCATGGCCTCACCCAGAAACCTAAGCCTAGCTTGTGTTCTCAGACTTTTGTCGTCAGACTACTGGCCCACAAGGCCTCCAGTTTGGCAATCCAGAACTAAAATGCAGCACTCTGCCTGCCCTCCAGATAAAAAACATTGTCCTCTGGGGCTACCCAGTAACCCCAAATGAGGATCAACCTGCACCGACCTTGGCTGTACCCCAAATACATAGGCTGACCAGGGCACTAATGCCCTTTCTGACACAGCCTGAGCCTGGACCCCCTGGCCCCTCCCAGACAGCTGGCCGCACACTGAGCACATCGAGCCGCCATGGCCTTAGGTCGTCATCTCTTCCCAACCTCGGTTTTCAGGTTTCAGAACCTAGACCTTATCTCCAATCACTGTCCATGTTGAAGGTGATGCAGAAATCAGAACTCCTTCCCCATGGCAAGAAACCTTGTGGTTGGCATGTTGTCCAACGTTCAGTGTCGTTGAAACCAGTGTGGCCCATGAGGCCCCGCCCATGCTCGCGGGCCACATTGGTCACAAACACACATTGTGACCCTCAGGCTGAGCCCAGTCCTCAAGTAAGGCCACTCAGTGGCTGGATGAAGAGATAGCATATTGGGCTTGCCATGCCCCTAGGCCCCAATTTTTAACCATAGTTCGGATTGTCCCTTCAGTCTTCCCCACGGCTTTGCTTTGGAATTCCTCTTTTGGTGGGACACCTGAGGTAACAAAACTGAAATGAGTCCTCCCATCCCACAGATTGACGAAAAGCAATTGGGAATCGGGCCAAATCCTCAGAGAGGAAGATTCGTCCATGGCCCATGAGGCCTCCCCGACATTCCACGGCCATCACTGATACAAAATCCAGAGACAAAAGCCTGAGCAATCGCCACAGACTCGCACTTTCTTCCTATCCTGTAGAGTTCTTCTCATGGTTTGTAGATCGGGCCTGCCATACCTACGTCCCCAAACCTAAGCTGAGTTTGTGTTTTCAGACTTCTGTCCTCAAAGTCTTGGGCCACACACCCTCCAGGCTGGGCCCCTGGAGCCACACATTAGGACTGTGCCTACCAATCCATGGGAATTCTGCCCATTCCATGGTCCAAAATCGTACAAATTAGGAGAAACCTCCAACGACCCTTAGGCCATCCCAATACTGTGGGTCACCCGGAACAAACAAGGGGTGTCTGACACCAGCTGATAATCGACCTCCACTCATACCATAGATGGATGTCCCCAGAGAAGAAGATTGAACCAGACAGGACCCTAGGCCATAATAGGATCCATTGCTATGGGTTACAGGCATGTGTCCTCAAAAGCCTGATTCCAATATGAGCATAGGGGTTTTCCTGAGGCACCCATCAGAACTCATCTCGTCTCCACAAGGAAACCTGTGCATGGGAGCCATGTCCAAAGCTTAAGAAAGTACTTCAGGTTGCCGGTGCCACCGCCCCATTCCAAGGCCCTCATGGACACAAAAACACATTAGGACACATCCTCAGGAAAGTCCATTTCAACTCAGCCACCGAGGTTGCTCCCGCAGAGCCATCAGATCTAAACTGTCTTGTTGCTAGGAGACAATTGGAATGCGAGGCGGGCTTCCCAGGCATCCATCCGCGAACGGTGCTCTGGAGTCATTCCATATGGGATGTCCTGGAGCTGTCCAACAGGTCTCAATTGTCCGGAAGAAGGAATCCTGGAAGGGGGCATCCCACAACTCCCAACGTGGGAAAACCTCAATGGTCTCGAGATTCCGCTCCCTTCATGAAGCGGCCGTCATGCTCAGAAACTCCCACCTGAGCCAACGTCTGATCCTCGCCCTGACTTCAGATGCATGAGATATTGGTTCAGATCTGCAGGGGGTACCTGCCGTGCCCTCGCCCTGAAACCCAAGTCTAGCTTGTCTTCTCAGACTTCCATCCTCACACTCCTGGCCCCAAAGCCCTCAAGTTTGGCAATTCCGGACCCACAATGCAGCACTCTGCCTGCCCTCTAGAAAAAAAATGATTGCCTCATGAGCTGCCCAGGCACCTTAAATGAGGGTAAACCTACACAGCACTCGACTTTACCCAAATTATATAGTCTAACCTGGGCACTAATGCACTGTCGAACACATCCTGAGCCCGGACCTCCTGACCAACACCCAGAAAGCTGACCGCACACTGAACACATAAAACCCGCCATGGCCTTAGGTCATCATCTCTTCCCTACCTCAGTTTTCAGGCTTCAGAACCGAGACCTCATCTCCAATCACTGCAGAAATCAGAACTCCTCCTTACCCATGGCAAGAACCCTTGTGGTAGGCACGTTGTCCAACGATCAGTGTAGGAGAAACCCTGAGGCCCCGCCCATTCTTGAGTGCGACGAGGGCATACACACGCATTGTGACCCTCAGCATGAGTCCTGTCCTCTAGTAAGTCCTCTCAGTGGCTGGACCATTAGATGTCATAATGGGCTTGACATGTCCCTAGGCCCCAATTTTTAACCAGATTTCTGATTGTCCAGTCGCCCCTCCTAGGGCTCTACTCTGAAATCCCTCATTTGGTGGGACACCTGAGGTTAAAAAAGAAAACAACAACAACAACAACAACAAAATAAAACGGACTTCTTCCAGCCCACAGAATGAACCCAAACTCTTTGGACGGGGCCAAACCACCAGAGAGTAAGACTCGTCCATTTCCCATGAAGTCACCCAGAAATTCCACGACCATGAGTGACACGATATCCCGAGACAAAAACTTGAGCAGGAGCCTCACACTCGCCCTTCTTTCAAATCCCGAAAAGTTCTCCTCATGGTCTGTAGATCAGTCCTGCCATACCTATGACCTGAAACATAAGCCGAGTTTGTGTTTTCAGACAACTGTCCAAAAAGGGCTGGCCTACACAACCTACAGGCTCAGGCCCCTGGAGCCAAACCTGAGGACTGTACTTGCCCTCTCCAAGGGAATTGTGTGTGCCCATTCCAATGGCCACAACCCTTCTAATAGGATAAACCTCCAAAGTCCCTGATATATCTCAATAGTGGTAGCTTCCCAGGAAAAACAGGGGCAATCTGAGCCCAAATGAGCCCCTACCTGCACTCAGACCCATAGACAGATGTCCTCAGAGGTAAAAAGGAAAGAACAGGCCCCTAGGCACTAATCAGATCCATTGCTTTGGTTTCCAGGCATCTCTCCTCAGAGGCCTGGATTTCAAAAGCAGCATATAGCTGTTTCTTGTCTCACCCATCAGAAAAGATCTCATCTACACATGGGAAACTTGCACGTTGGAGCTGTGTCAAAGCCTCTGTTTAGGAGAACCCTTTAGGGCCCCAGTGCCACCGCTTCATTCCAAGGTCTCCATAGACACAAAAGCACATTCGGACCCATCCCCAGGGGTGTGCATTTCAACTCAGCATCCTCGGTAGCTCCCCACAGATCCAGGAGATCTAAACTGTCTTGTTGCTAGGAGACAATTGGAATGCGAGGTGGGCTACCCAGCCATCCATCCTTAGAACCCTGCTCAGAATCATTGGGCTGGAGCCAAACAACAGGTCTCAATTGTCCTGCCGAAGACTCTCTGCAGTTTGGAGCTTCTCACAACTCCCATCATGGGAAAACCCCCATGGCCTCGTGATGCCCCCCCATTCATGAAGGGGCCATCAGGGACAGAAACTCCAACCTGAGCGATTGTCTGATCCCCGCCCTGACTTCAGATGCACGAGATCTCGATTCAGGTCTGTAGATTGTGCCTGCCATGGCCTCACCCAGAAACCTAAGCCTAGCTTGTGTTCTCAGACTTTTGTCGTCAGACTACTGGCCCACAAGGCCTCCAGTTTGGCAATCCAGAACTAAAATGCAGCACTCTGCCTGCCCTCCAGATAAAAAACATTGTCCTCTGGGGCTACCCAGTAACCCCAAATGAGGATCAACCTGCACCGACCTTGGCTGTACCCCAAATACATAGGCTGACCAGGGCACTAATGCCCTTTCTGACACAGCCTGAGCCTGGACCCCCTGGCCCCTCCCAGACAGCTGGCCGCACACTGAGCACATCGAGCCGCCATGGCCTTAGGTCGTCATCTCTTCCCAACCTCGGTTTTCAGGTTTCAGAACCTAGACCTTATCTCCAATCACTGTCCATGTTGAAGGTGATGCAGAAATCAGAACTCCTTCCCCATGGCAAGAAACCTTGTGGTTGGCATGTTGTCCAACGTTCAGTGTCGTTGAAACCAGTGTGGCCCATGAGGCCCCGCCCATGCTCGCGGGCCACATTGGTCACAAACACACATTGTGACCCTCAGGCTGAGCCCAGTCCTCAAGTAAGGCCACTCAGTGGCTGGATGAAGAGATAGCATATTGGGCTTGCCATGCCCCTAGGCCCCAATTTTTAACCATAGTTCGGATTGTCCCTTCAGTCTTCCCCACGGCTTTGCTTTGGAATTCCTCTTTTGGTGGGACACCTGAGGTAACAAAACTGAAATGAGTCCTCCCATCCCACAGATTGACGAAAAGCAATTGGGAATCGGGCCAAATCCTCAGAGAGGAAGATTCGTCCATGGCCCATGAGGCCTCCCCGACATTCCACGGCCATCACTGATACAAAATCCAGAGACAAAAGCCTGAGCAATCGCCACAGACTCGCACTTTCTTCCTATCCTGTAGAGTTCTTCTCATGGTTTGTAGATCGGGCCTGCCATACCTACGTCCCCAAACCTAAGCTGAGTTTGTGTTTTCAGACTTCTGTCCTCAAAGTCTTGGGCCACACACCCTCCAGGCTGGGCCCCTGGAGCCACACATTAGGACTGTGCCTACCAATCCATGGGAATTCTGCCCATTCCATGGTCCAAAATCGTACAAATTAGGAGAAACCTCCAACGACCCTGAGGCCATCCCAATCGTGTAGGTCGCCCGGAACAAACAAGGGCTGTCTGACACCAGCTGATAATCGACCTCCACTCATACCATAGATGGATGTCCCCAGAGAAGAAGATTGAACCAGACAGGACCCTAGGCCATAATAGGATCCATTGCTATGGGGTACAGGCATGTGTCCTCAAAAGCCTGATTCCAATACGAGCATAGGGGTTTTCCTGAGGCACCCATCAGAACTCATCTCGTCTCCACAAGGAAACCTGTGCACGGGAGCCATGTCCAAAGCTTAGGAAAGTACTTCAGGTTGCCGGTGCCACCGCCCCATTCCAAGGCCCTCATGGACACAAAAACACATTAGGACACATCCTCAGGAAAGTCCATTTCAACTCAGCCACCGAGGTTGCTCCCGCAGAGCCATCAGATCTAAACTGTCTTGTTGCTAGGAGACAATTGGAATGCCAGGCGGGCTTCCCAGGCATCCATCCGCGAACGGTGCTCTGGAGTCATTCCATATGGGATGTCCTGGAGCTGTCCAACAGGTCTCAATTGTCCGGAAGAAGGAATCCTGGAAGGGGGCATCCCACAACTCCCAACGTGGGAAAACCTCAATGGTCTCGAGATTCCGCTCCCTTCATGAAGCGGCCGTCATGCTCAGAAACTCCCACCTGAGCCAACGTCTGATCCTCGCCCTGACTTCAGATGCATGAGATATTGGTTCAGATCTGCAGGGGGTACCTGCCGTGCCCTCGCCCTGAAACCCAAGTCTAGCTTGTCTTCTCAGACTTCCATCCTCACACTCCTGGCCCCAAAGCCCTCAAGTTTGGCAATTCCGGACCCACAATGCAGCACTCTGCCTGCCCTCTAGAAAAAAAAATGATTGCCTCATGAGCTGCCCAGGCACCTTAAATGAGGTAAACCTACACAGCACTCGACTTTACCCAAATTATATCGTCTAACCTGGGCACTAATGCACTTTCGAACACATCTTGAGCCCGGACCTCCTGACCAACACCCAGAAAGCTGACCGCACACCGAGTACATAAAACCCGCCATGGCCTTAGGTCATCATCTCTTCCCTACCTCAGTTTTCAGGCTTCAGAACCGAGACCTTATCTCCAATCACTGCCAAGGGGTGAGTCTGATGCAGAAATCAGAACTCCTCCTTACCCATGGCAAGAACCCTTGTGGTTGGCACGTTGTCCAACGATCAGTGTAGGAGAAACCCTGAGGCCCCGCCCATTCTTGAGTGCGAGGAGGGCATACACACGCATTGTGACCCTCAGCATGAGTCCTGTCCTCTAGTAAGTCCTCTCAGTGGCTGGACCATTAGAAGTCATAATGGGCTTGACATGTCCCTAGGCCCCAATTTTTAACCAGATTTCTGATTGTCCATTCGCCCCTCCTAAGGCTCAACTCTGAAATCCCTCATTTGGTGGGACACCTGAGGTTAAAAAAGAAAACAACAACAACAACAACAACAAAATAAAACGGACTTCTTCCAGCCCACAGAATGAACCCAAACTCTTTGGACGGGGCCAAACCACCAGAGAGTAAGACTCGTCCATTTCCCATGAAGTCACCCAGAAATTCCACGACCATGAGTGACACGATATCCCGAGACAAAAACTTGAGCAGGAGCCTCACACTCGCCCTTCTTTCAAATCCCGAAAAGTTCTCCTCATGGTCTGTAGATCAGTCCTGCCATACCTATGACCTGAAACATAAGCCGAGTTTGTGTTTTCAGACAACTGTCCAAAAAGGGCTGGCCTACACAACCTACAGGCTCAGGCCCCTGAGCCAAACCTGAGGACTGTACTTGCCCTCTCCAAGGGAATTGTGTGTGCCCATTCCAATGGCCACAACCCTTCTAATAGGATAAAACTCCAAAGTCCCTGAAATATCTCAATAGTGGTAGCTTCCCAGGAAAAACAGGGGCAATCTGAGCCCAAATGAGCCCCTACCTGCACTCAGACCCATAGACAGATGTCCTCAGAGGTAAAAAGGAAAGAACAGGCCCCTAGGCACTAATCAGATCCATTGCTTTGGTTTCCAGGCATCTCTCCTCAGAGGCC
Organism: Mustela nivalis; assembly: GCF_964662115.1. Lineage (NCBI taxonomy): Eukaryota > Metazoa > Chordata > Mammalia > Carnivora > Mustelidae > Mustela > Mustela nivalis. The sequence continues at coordinate 568,344 of NW_028136142.1, read as the reverse complement.
TGGATTTCAAAAGCAGCATATAGCTGTTTCTTGTCTCACCCATCAGAAAAGATGTCATCTACACATGGGAAACTTGCACGTTGGAGCTGTGTCAAAGCCTCTGTTTAGGAGAACCCTTTAGGGCCCCAGTGCCACCGCTTCATTCCAAGGTCTCCATAGACACAAAAGCACATTCGGACCCATCCCCAGGGGTGTGCATTTCAACTCAGCATCCTCGGTAGCTCCCCACAGATCCAGGAGATCTAAACTGTCTTGTTGCTAGGAGACAATTGGAATGCGAGGTGGGCTACCCAGCCATCCATCCTTAGAACCCTGCTCAGAATCATTGGCCTGGAGCCAAACAACAGGTCTCAATTGTCCTGCCGAAGACTCTCTGCAGTTTGGAGCTTCTCACAACTCCCATCATGGGAAAACCCCCATGGCCTCGTGATGCCCCCCCATTCATGAAGGGGCCATCAGGGACAGAAACTCCAACCTGAGCGATCGTCTGATCCTCGCCCTGACTTCAGATGCACAAGATCTCGATTCAGGTCTGTAGATTGTGCCTGCCATGGCCTCACCCAGAAACCTAAGCCTAGCTTGTGTTCTCAGACTTTTGTCGTCAGACTACTGGCCCACAAGGCCTCCAGTTTGGCAATCCAGAACTAAAATGCAGCACTCTGCCTGCCCTCCAGATAAAAAACATTGTCCTCTGGGGCTACCCAGTAACCCCAAATGAGGATCAACCTGCACCGACCTTGGCTGTACCCCAAATACATAGGCTGACCAGGGCACTAATGCCCTTTCTGACACAGCCTGAACCTGGACCCCCTGGCCCCTCCCAGACAGCTGGCCGCACACTGAGCACATCGAGCCGCCATGGCCTTAGGTCGTCATCTCTTCCCAACCTCGGTTTTCAGGTTTCAGAACCTATACCTTATCTCCAATTCACTGTCCATGTTGAAGGTGATGCAGAAATCAGAACTCCTTCCCCATGGCAAGAAACCTTGTGGTTGGCATGTTGTCCAACGTTCAGTGTCGTTGAAACCAGTGTGGCCCATGAGGCCCCGCCCATGCTCGCGGGCCACATTGGTCACAAACACACATTGTGACCCTCAGGCTGAGCCCAGTCCTCAAGTAAGGCCACTCAGTGGCTGGATGAAGAGATAGCATATTGGGCTTGCCATGCCCCTAGGCCCCAATTTTTAACCATAGTTCGGATTGTCCCTTCAGTCTTCCCCACGGCTTTGCTTTGGAATTCCTCTTTTGGTGGGACACCTGAGGTAACAAAACTGAAATGAGTCCTCCCATCCCACAGATTGACGAAAAGCAATTGGGAATCGGGACAAATCCTCAGAGAGGAATATTCGTCCATGGCCCATGAGGCCTCCCCGACATTCCACGGCCATCACTGATACAAAATCCAGAGACAAAAGCCTGAGCAATCACCACAGACTCGCACTTTCTTCCTATCCTGTAGAGTTCTTCTCATGGTTTGTAGATCGGGCCTGCCATACCTACGTCCCCAAACCTAAGCTGAGTTTGTGTTTTCAGACTTCTGTCCTCAAAGTCTTGGGCCACACACCCTCCAGGATGGGCCCCTGGAGCCACACATTAGGACTGTGCCTACCAATCCATGGGAATTCTGCCCATTCCATGGTCCAAAATCGTACAAATTAGGAGAAACCTCCAACGACCCTTAGGCCATCCCAATAGTGTGGGTCGCCCGGAACAAACAAGGAGTGTCTGACACCAGCTGATAATCGACCTCCACTCATACCATAGATGGATGTCCCCAGAGAAGAAGATTGAACCAGACAGGACCCTAGGCCATAATAGGATCCATTGCTATGGGTTACAGGCATGTGTCCTCAAAAGCCTGATTCCAATACGAGCATAGGGGTTTTCCTGAGGCACCCATCAGAACTCATCTCGTCTCCACAAGGAAACCTCTGCATGGGAGCCATGTCCAAAGCTTAGGAAAGTACTTCAGGGTCCCGGTGCCACCGCCCCATTCCAAAGCCCTCATGGACACAAAAACACATTAGGACCCATCCTCAGGAAAGTCCATTTCAACTCAGCCACCCCAGTTGCTCCCGCAGAGCCATCAGATCTGAACTGTCTGGTTGCTAGGAGAAAATTGGAATGCGAGGCGGGCTTCCCAGGCATCCATCCGCGAACGGTGCTCAGGAGTCATTCCATATGGGATGTCCTGGAGCTGTCCAACAGGTCTTAATTGTTTCACAGAAGGAATCCTTGAAGGGGGCATCCCACAACTCCCAATATGGGAAAACCTCAATGGCCTCGAGTTTCCGCTCCCTTTATGAAGCGGCCGTCATGCTCAGAAACTCCAACCTGAGCCAACGTCTGATGCTCGCCCTGACTTCAGATGCATGAGATATTGGTTCAGATCTGCAGGGGGTACCTTCCGTGCCCTCGCCCTGAAACCCAAGTCTAGCTTGTCTTCTCAGACTTCCGTCCTCACACTCCTGGCCCCGAAGCCCTCAATTTGGCAATTCCGGACCCACAATGCAGCACTCTGCGTGCCCTCTAGAAAAAAAATGATTGCCTCATGAGCTGCCCAGGCACCATAAATGAGGGTAAACCTACACAGCACTCGACTTTACCCAAATTATATAGTCTAACCTGGGCATTAATGCACTGTCGAACACAACCTGAGCCCGGACCTCCTGACCAACACCCAGAAAGATGACCGCACACTGAGCACATAAAACCCGCCATGGCCTTAGGTCATCATGTCTTCCCTACCTCAGTTTTCAGGCTTCAGAACCGAGACCTTATCTCCAATCACTGCCCAGAGGTGAGTGTGATGGAGAAATCAGAACTCCTCCTTACCCATGGCAAGAACCCTGGTGGTTGGCACGTTGTCCAACGTTCAGTGTATGAGAAACCAGCATCACCCTGAGTCCCCGCCCATTCTTGAGTGCTAGGAGGGCATACACATGCATTGTGACCCTCAGCATGAGTCCTGTCCTCTAGTAAGTCCTGTCAGTGGTTGGACCATTAGATGTCATAATGGGCTTGACATGTCCTTAGGCCCCAATTTTTAACCAGATTTCTGATTGTCCAGTCGCTCCTCCTCAGGGCTCTACTCTGGAATCCCTCATTTGTTGGGACACCTGAGGTTAAAAAAGAAAACAACAACAAAAACAAAAACAAAAAAAAAAAACGGAATTCTTCCAGCCCACAGAATGACCCCAAACTCATTGGACGGGGCCAAACCACCAGAGAGTAAGACTCGTCCATTTCCCATGAAGTCACCCAGAAATTCCACGACCATGAGTGACAACATATCCAGAGACAAAAACTTGAGCAGGAGCCTCACACTCGCCCTTCTTTCAAATCCAGAAGATTTCTCCTCATTGTCTGTAGATCAGTCCTGCCATACCTATGACCCGAAACATAAGCCGAGTTTGTGTTTTCAGACAACTGTCCAAACAGCCCTGGCCTACACAACCTACAGGCTCAGGCCCCTGGAGCCAAACCTGAGGACTGTACTTGCCCTCTCCAAGGGAATTGTGTGTGCCCATTCCAATGGCCAAAACCCTTCCAATAGGATAAACCTCCAAAGTCCCTAATCCATCTCAATAGTGGTGGCTTCCCTGGAAAAACAGGGGCAATCTGAGCCCAAATGAGCACCTACCTGCACTCAGACCCATAGACAGATGTCCCCAGAGGTAAAAAGGAAAGAACAGGCCCCTAGGCACTAATCAGATCCATTGCTTTGGTTTCCAGGCATCTCTCCTCAGAGTCCTGGATTTCAAAAGCAGCTTCTAGCTGTTTCTTGACTCACCCATCAGAAAACATCTCATCTACACATGGGAAACTTGCACGTTGGAGCTGTGTCTTAGCCTCTGTTTAGGAGAACCATTTAGGGCCCCAGTGCCTCCGCTTCATTCCAAGGTCTCCATAGACACAAAAGCACGTTAGGATCCATCCCCAGTGGTGTCCATTTCAACTCAGCGTCCTCGGTTGCTCCCCACAGATCCAGGAGATCTAACCTGTCTTGTTGCTAGGAGACAATTGGAATGCGAGGTGGGCTACCCAGCCATCCATCCTTAGAACCCTGCTCAGAATCATTGGGCTGGAGCCAAACAACAGGTCTCAATTGTCCTGCAGAAGACTCTCTGCAGTTTGGAGCTCTCACAACTACCATCGTGGGAAAACACGATGGCCTCCTGATGCCCCCCCCCATTCATGAAGGGGCCATCAGGGACAGAAACTCCAACCTGAGTGATCGACTGATTCTTGCCCTGACTTCAGATGCACGAGATCTCGATTCAGGTCTGTAGATTGTGGCTTCCATGGCCTCACCCAGAAACCTAAGCCTAGCTTGTGTTCTCAGACTTCTGTCCTCAGACTACTGGCCCACAAGCCCTCCAGTTTGCCATTCCAGAACTACAATGCAGCATTCTGCCTGGCCTCCAGAAGAAAAACTTTACCCTCTGGGGTGACCCAGTAACCCCAAGTGAGGATCAACCTGCACCTACCTTGGCTGTACCCGAAATACATAGGCTGACCAGGGCACTAATGCCCTTTCTGACACAGCCTGAGCCTGGACCTCCTGGCCCACCCCGACTGCTAGCCGCACACTGAGAACATCGAGCCGCCATGGCCTTTGGTCGTCATCTCTTCCCAACCTCGGTTTTCAGGCTTCAGAATCTAGCCCTTATCTCCAATTACTGCCCAGGGTTGAAGGTGATGCAGAAATCAGAACTCCTTCCCCATGGCAAGAAACCTTGTGGTTGGCATGTTGTCCAACCTTCAGTGTTGTTTAAGCCAGTGTGGCCCATGAGGCCCCGCCCATGCTCTGGGGCCACATTGGTCACAAACACACATTGTGACCCTCAGCCTGAGCCCAGTCCCCAAGTTAGGCCTCTCAGTGGCTGGATGAAGAGATAGCATATTGGGCTTGCCATGCCCCTAGGCCCCAATTTTTAACCATAGTTCGGGTTGTCCCTTTAGTCTTCTCCACGGCTTTGCTTTGGAATTCCTCTTTTGGTGGGACACCTGAGGTAACAAACTGAAATGAGTCCTCCCATACCACAGATTGACGAAAAACGATTGGGTTCGGGGCAAATCCTCAGAGAGGAAGATTCGTCCATGGCCTATGAGGCCTCCCCGACATTCAACGGCCATCGCTGATACAAAATCCAGAGACAAAAGCCTGAGCAAGCGCCTCAGACTCGCACTTTATTCATATCCTGAAGAGTTCTTCTCATGGTTTATAGATCGGGCCTGCCATAGCTACGTCCCCAAACCTAAGCTGAGTTTGTGTTTTCAGACTTCTGTCCTCAAAGTCCTGGGCCAAACACTCTCCAGGCTGGGGCCCCTGGAGCCACACATTAGGACTGTGCCTACCAATCCATGGGAATTCTGCCCATTCAATCGTCCAAAATCATACAAAATCGGAGAAACCTCCAAAGTCCCTGAGGCCATCCCAATACTGTATGTCGGCCGGAACAAACAAGGGTTGTCTGACACTAGCTGATAATCTACCTCCACTCATACCATAGATGGATGTCCCCAGGGAAGAAGATTGAAACAGACAGGACCCTAGGCCATAATAGGATCCCTTGCCTTCGTTTACAGGCATGTGTCCTCAAAAGTCTGATTCCAATAATAGAATAGGGGTTTTCCTGAGGCACCCATCAGAACTCATCTCGTCTCCACAAGGAAACCTGTGCATGGGAGCTATGTCAAAAGCTTAGGAGAGTACTTCAGGGTCCCGGTGCCACCGCCCCATTCCAAGGCCCTCATGGACACAAAAACACATTAGAACCCATCATAAGGAAAGTCCATTTCAACTGAGCCACCGAGATTGCTCCCGCAGAGCCATCAGATCTAAACTATCTTTTGCTAGGAGAAAATTGGAATGTGAGGCGGGCTTCTCAGGCATCCATTCTTGAACAGTGTTCTGGATTCATTCCATATGGGATGTCCTGGAGCTGTCCAACATGTCAATTGTCCCGCAGAAGGAATCCTTGAAGGGGGCATCCCACAACTCCCAACGTGGGAAAACCTCAATGGCCTCGAAATTCTGCTCGCTTCATGAAGTGGCCTCATGCACGGAAACTCCAACCTGAGCCAACGTCTGATCCTCGCCCTGACTTCAGATGCATGAGACATTGGTTCAGATCTGCAGTGGGTACCTGCTGTGCCCTCTCCCTGAAACCCAAATATAGCTTGTCTTCTCAGACTTCTGTTCTCACACTCCTGGTCCCGAAGCCCTCAAGTTTGGCAATTCCGGAACCACAATGCAGCACTCTGCCTGACCTCTAGAAAAAAATTATTGCCTGATGAGCTGCGCAAGCACCTTAAATGAGGATAAACCTACACAGCACTCGACTTTACCCAAATTATGCAGTCTAACCTGTGCACTAATGCACTGTCGGACACAACATGAGGCTGGACCTCCTGACCAACACCCAGAAAGATGAACGCATACTGAGCACATAAGACCAGCCATGGCCTTAGGTCATCATCTCTTCCCTATCTCAGTTTTCAGGCTTCAAACCGAGACCTTATCTCCAATCACTGTCCAGGCGTGAGTGTGATGCAGAAATCACAACTCCTCCTTACCCATGGCAAGAAAACTTGCTGCTGGCAGTGAGTCAAAACTTCAGTGTAGGAAAAAAGGGCATGGCCCATGAAGCCACACCCATGCCTGAGGGCCGGCTTGGGCACAAACACACATTGTGACCCACAGCGTGGGTACCTTATTCAAGTAACGCCTCTAGTGAATGGACCAAGAGCCCACATATGTGGCTTGCCATGCCCATAGGCACACAGGACTAACTAGATGGTGTGTATTTCAGTTGAGGGAACCTACTGCTGTGCTCTACAGTCCCTCACCTGGGGGGTACGCTGTGGCAGAAAATAGTACTCTTCCTTTCCCACAGAATGAACCCAAACACTTGGGAGCTTGGACAATCCCCCGAGAGGAAGGCTCTTCCTCGGCCTCGGAGGCAACCCCTACACTGACCAGCCACTGTAAAAGCAACACCCAGAGAAAAAAGCCTGAACGACTGCCTCCCACTTGCCCTCCTTTGATATCCAGAGGATCTCCCCTCATGGACTGGAGATCAGGCTTGCCATTACCCTGGCCCCTAGCTGAGCCAAGTTTGCTTTTTCAGACATCTGTCCCCACAGCCCTGGCAAACACAGCCTTTAGGCTAGGTCCTTTGGAGCCATACCACAGGACCGTGCCTGCTGTCTCCTGGGAAACTGTGTCCATTCCTTTGGATACACACCTCCAGAATATGAGAAACTTCAAGGCCCCCGAGAACATCCCACTACTGGGAGCATCCCTGGACACACAGGGGCATTCGGACACAAGCTGAGCAGCTACCTCCATGAAGGCATGCACACAGATGTCAACAAAGATAGATGGTTGAGACGGATAGGCCCATAGGCCCTAATCTCAACTCTTGCTTTGGTTTCCAGTTGTCACTCCTTAGAGGCTTTGGTTCGAAGAACAGGATATGGGGCTTTGCTGAGGCACTGAACAGAACTCCTCTCGTCTCCACATGGGAAGCTTCCTTGTTGGAGCCGTGTCAAACACCTCAGGTTGTAGAATCCTGCAGAGTCCCTGAGCCACCTCCACATTCCAAGGTCTCCCAGGCCACCAAGCCACAGTAGGACTCATCTTCAGGAGAGTCCATTTCAACTCTCCCCTCTGGGTAGCTCACCCAGGAGCCCGCAGATTGAGCCTGTGTTGTCCCGACTAAAGAGTGGGAATATGAGGTGGCATTCCCAGGCATTCATGCTTAGACACCTTCTCTCGAGGCTTTCCGTGTGGGGCCTCCTGGAACCATCCAATAGGACTCGACTGTCGTGCAGAAGGATACTTGAGGTTTGGAGTAGTTCACAAATCCCATCGTAGGCAAAACTCCCTGGCCTCATGTAGCCCCCACACCCTTCAGGAAGAGGCCATGCTGGACAAAAACTCTAGCCTGAGGCACGTCTCATAGTTGACATGACCTGAGAGCAGGAGATCTCGATTCAGCCTCTGCAGAGTGGGCCTGCCATGCCCTCGGTCCCAAACCTCACGCTAGCTTGTGTTTTCAGACTTCCTTCCTCACACTCCTGGCAAACAAGCCCTTCGGACTAGGAACTCCAGAACAACAACCCAGCCCATTGTCTGCCCAACGGAAGAAAAACGTTTCCCTGTGGGGCTCTCCAGAAAACCCAGATGAGGATCAACCTGCTCGGGCCTCGACGGTACTCCAACTGGATAGGCTGCTCTGGGCGCGCATGCTCTATCTGACACAGCCTGAAGCCAGACGTCCAAACAGACAAGGAGACAGCTGACCGCATACGCAGCACTTCGGACACAGCATGGTCTTATGCCGTCACCTCTTCCTAACCTTGGTTTTCAGATATCTGAACCTAGACATTATATCAATTCTCCACCCAGCTGGGTATCGCAAGCACAAAACAGAACTCCTCCTTCCCCATGGCTGACAAGCTTGCTCTTGGCATGGAGTCACACCTTCAGGTTGAGAGAAACCTTCATGGCCTCTGATGCCACGAACAAACTTGACTGCTGCTTGGGCACAAATTCACACTGTGACCCTCAGCATGAGCCCCATGTCAAAGAAAGGCCTGTCAGGGCCTGGACCACAAGCCCGCAGATGGGGCTTTCCAAGACCCTATGCACCATATCCTCACCAGGGTTTGTGTTTTCCAGTCGCCCCGCCCGTACTTGTGGCTCTGCTCTGGAATCCCTTTCTTGAGAGACACATGAGCCAGACAACACGACTCCACCCTTCCCACAAAATGACCCCAAACTCTTGGGAGCTGGGACATCCCCAGAGAGGGATACTCCTCCACAGTCCCTGAGGCCACCCCTCCAATCCACGGCTATCCCGGACACAACATCCAGAGACAAAAGCCTGAAGGAACGCCTCCCACTCGCCCTTGTTTCAGAGGCCCAGGAGCTCCCTCTCGGGCTGTACATCCGGCCTGCCGTACCCTAGGCGCCACTCATAAGCTGAGTTTGTGTTTTCAGACTTCTGTGCCCACAGCCTGGACCCACACAACCTCCATGCTAGTGCCTCTGGAGCCACAGTGAAAGATTGTGCGTGCCCTCTCCAAGGAAAGTATGCCCAATCCATTGAACACAACGCTACAGGTTAGGGAAAAGCTCCAAAGCCCCTGAGGCCATCAATAGTGTAGGCCACCATGGACTAAGAGGGGCTCCCTGACACCAGCGGAGCGACTATCTCTACTTAGATTCTCAGACAGTGTCCCCAGAGACAGAAGGTTGAAATGGAAAGGCCCCCAGGCCCTAATCTGAACCTTAGCTTTGGTTTCCATGTGTCCGTCCTCAGAGGACTGTTTTCGTAGACCAGCACACGGGGCTTTTCTGAGGCAGCAAACCAAACCTCTCTCGTCTCCACATGGGGAGCTTTCTAACTGGGGATGTATCAAACCCTTCAGGTAGGAGAGTTCCGCAGGGCCACTGAACAACCAGCACATTTCAAGGTCTCCATGGACCCAAACGCACATTATGACGCATCCTCAGGAGAGGCCATTTCAACTCAGCCCCCTGGGTAGCGTGCCCCACAGGCAGCAGATCAAACATATCTTGTCGCTAATGGCCAATGGGAATGCGAGGCATGCTGTACAGGGATCCATCCTTCGAACCCTGCTCTCCAGACCTTCCGTATGGTATGTCCTGGAGCCATGCAACAGTGCTCAAATGTCCCGCAGAAGGAAACCTTGTGGTTTGGGGCAACCTCCAAACTCAGCGTGGGAAAACTTCCTTGGCCTCATGAAGGTGCCATCATGGACACATACTCCAGCCTCAGCCAACGTCTGATCCTCAGCCTGACTTCTGATGCAGGAGATTTTGATTCAGCCTCTGCAGAGTGGGCCTGCCTGCCTGGCTCCAATCCTCACCCTAGCCTGTGTTTTCAGACTTCCGTCCTCACACTTTTGGCCCACAAACCCTCCCTACTGGGAATCTGGGGCCACAATGAGGCACTCTGCCTGCCTCCCAGGAAAACAACACGGTCTATGGTGCTGCCCAGAAACCCCAAATGAGGATCAAACTGCTTGGCCCTCGGCAACACCCCAATTGCATAGGCTACCTTAAACACTGATTCTCTGTCGCAAATAGCCTGAGCCCTAACCTTCAAACAGACACCGACAGAGCTGGCTGCACACCCAGAACATTGGACCTGCCACTGCCTTAGGCCACCATCCATTCCCAACGTGGGTTTTCAGTCATCGGAACCTAGACCTTATCTCCTATCCCTGCAAAGGGGGAAACCTGATGCACATGTCAGAACCCTGCCTTCCCCATGGCAAGAAATTTGCTGCAGGCAGTGAGTCAAAACTTCAGTGTAGGAGAAAACGGCAAGGCCCAAGAGGCCACACCCATGCGTGAGGGCCGCCTTGGGCACAAACACACATTGTGACCCTCAACTTGAGTACCATATTCAAGTAACGCCTCTCAGTGACTGGACCATGAGCCCGCATATGTGGCTTGCCTTGCCCATAGGCACCCAGGACTAACTAGATGGTGTGTATTACAGTTGAGGGAACCCACTGCTGTGCTCGAGAGTCCCTCTCCTGGGGGGTCCGCTGTGGCAGAAAACAGTACTCTTCCCTTCCCACAGAATGAACCCAAACACAAGGGGGCCTGGACTCTCCCCTGAGAGAAAGGCTCCTTCTCGGCCCCTGAAGCAACACCTACCCTGAACGGCCACTGTGAACGCAACACCCAGAGACAAAAGCCTGAGCGACTGCCTCCCACTTGTCCTCCTTTGATATCCAGAGGATCTCCCCTCACAGACTGGAGATCAGGCCTGCCATTACCTTGGCCACTAGCTGAGACAAGTTTGCTTTTTAAGACATCTGTCCCCACAGCCCTGGCAAACACAGCCTCTAGGCTGGGTCCTCTGGAGCCATACCACAGGACCGTGCCTGCTGTCTCCTGGGAAACTGTGTCCATTCCTTTGGCCACACACCTCCAGAATATGAGAAACCTCAAGGCCCCCGAGGACATCCCACTACTGGGAGCCTCCCTGGACACACAGGGGCATTCGGACACAAGCTGAGCAGCTACCTCCACGAAGGCATGCACACAGATGTCAACAGAGATAGAAGGTTGAGCCGGACAGGCCCATAGGCCCTAATCTCAACTCTTGCTTTGGTTTCCAGGTGTCACTCCTCAGAGGCTTTGGTTCGAAAAACAGGATATGGGGCTTTCCTGAGGCACTGAACAGAACTCCTCTCGTCTCCACATGGGAAGCTTCCTTGTTGGAGCCGTGTCAAACACCTCAGGTTGTAGAATCCTGCAGAGTCCCTGAGCTACCTCCACATTCCAAGGTCTCCCAGGCCACCAAGCCACAGTAGGACTCATCTTCAGGAGAGTCCATTTCAACACTCCCCTCTGGATAGCTCACCCAGGAGCCCACAGATTGAGGCTGTGTTGTCCTGACTAAGAGTGGGAATATGAGGTGGCGTTCCCAGGCATCCATGTTTAGACACCTCCTGTCGAGTCTTTCCGTATGGGGCCTCCTGGAATCATCCAATAGGACTCGACTGTCGTGCAGAAGGAAACTTTGAGGTTCGGAGTAGTTCACAAATCCCATCGTAGGCAAACCTCCCTGGCCTCATGAAGCCCCCACACCCTTCAGGAAGAGGCCATGCTGGACAAAAACTCTAGCCTGAGGCACGTCTCATAGTTGACATGACCTCAGTGCAGGAGATCTCGATTCAGCCTCTGCAGAGTGGGCCTGCCGTGCCCTCGGTCCCAAACCTCATGCTAGCTTGTGTTTTCAGACTTCCTTCCTCACACTCCTGGCAAACAAGCCCTCCGGACTAGGAACTCCAGAACCAAAACCCAGCCCAGTGTCTGCCCAACGGAAGAAAAACCTTTCCCTGTGGGGCTCTCCAGAAAACCCAGATGAGGATCAACCTGATCGGGCCTCGACGGTACCCCAACTGGATAGGCTGTTCTGGGCACTCATGCTCTGTCTGACACAGCCTGAAGCCAGACGTCCAGACAAACAAGGAGACAGCTAGCCGCACATCCAGCACTTCAGACACGCCATGGTCTTATGCCATCACCACTTCCTAACCTTGGTTTCAGATATCTGAACCTAGACAGTATATCAATTCTCCACACAGCTGGGTATCGCAGCACAAACCAGAAGTCCTGCTTCCCCATGGCTGTCAAGCTTTCTCTCGGCATGGAGTCACACCTTCAGGGTGGGAGAAACCTTCATGGCCCCTGATGCCACACCCAAACTTGAGTGCTGCTTGGGCACAAATTCACACTGTGACCCTCAGCTTGAGCCCCATGTCAAAGAAAGGCATGTCAGGGCCTGGACCAAGAGCCCGCATATGGGGCTTGTCAAGCCCCTATGCACCCAATCCTCACCAGGGTTTGTGTTTTCCAGTCGCCCCGCCCGTGTCTGGGGCTCTGCTCTGGAATCCCTTTCTTGTTGAGACACATGAGCCAGACAACACGACTCCACCCTTCCCACAAAATGACCCCAAACTCTTGGGAGCTGGGTCAAATCCCCAGAGAGGGATACTCGTCCATAGTCCCTGAGGCCACCCCTCTAATCCACGGCTATCCGGGACACAACATCCAGAGACAAAAGCCTGAAGGAACGCCTCCCACTTGCCCTTGTTTCAGAGTCCCAGGAGCTACTTCTCGGGCTGTACATCCGGCCTGCCATACCCTAGGCGCCACTATAAGCTGAGTTTGTGTTTCCAGACTTTGTGCCCACAGCCTGGACCCACACAACCTCCAGGTTAGGGCATCTGGAGTCACAGCGAAAGATTGTGCCTGCCCTCTCCAAGGAAGTGTGCCCAATCCATTGACCACAACCCTACAGGTTAGGGAAAAGCTCCGGGCCCATGAGGCCATCAAGAGTGTAGGCCACCCTGGACAAAGAGTGGCTCTCTGACACCAAGGAGCAACTATCTCCACTTAGACTCTTTGACAGTGTCCCCAGAGACAGAAGGTTGAAATGGACAGGACACCAGGCCCTAATCTGAACCGTAGCTTTTGTTTCCATGTGTCCGTCCTCAGAGGACTGTTTTCGTAGACCAGAACACGGAGCTTTTCCGAGGCACCAAACCAAAACTCTCTCGTCTCCACATGGGGAGCTTTCTTACTGGGGATGTATCAAACCCTTCAGGTAGGAGAGTTTCGCAGGTCCACTGAATAATCAGCACATTCCAAGGTCTCCATGGACCCAAACACACATTATGACGCATCCTCAGGAGAGGACATTTCAACTCAGGCCCCTGGGTAGCGTGCCCCAGAGGCAGCAGATCAAACATATCTTGTCGCTAATGGCCAATGGGAATGCGAGGCATGCTGTACAGGAATCCATCCTTCGAACCCTGCTCTCCAGACCTTCCGTATGGTATGTCCTGGAGCCATGCAACAGGACTCGAATGTCCCGCAGAAGGAAAACTTGTGGTTTGGGGCAACCTCCAAACTCAGCGTGGGAAAACTTCCTTGACCTCATGATGCCCCCGCTTCATGAAGGTGCCATCATGGACACATACTCCAGCCTCAGCCAACGTCTGATCCTCAGCCTGACTTCAGATGCAGGAGATTTTGATTCAGCCTCTGCAGAGTGATTCAGCTCTGCCCTTGGCTCAATCCTCACCCTAGCTTGTGTTTTCCGACTTCCGTCCTCATACACCTAGTCCAGAAACCCTCCCTACTGGGAATTCTGGGGCCACAATGAAGCACTCTGCCTGCCTCCCAGGAGAAAAACATTGTCTATGGTGCTGCCCAGAAACCCCAAATGAGGATCCAACTGCTTGGCCCTCGGCAACACCCCAATTGCCTAGGCTACATTAAACACTGATGCTCTGTGGCAAATAGCCTGAGCCCAGACCTTCCAACAGACACCGACACAGCTCGCTGCACACCCAGCACATTGGACCCGCCACTGCCTTAGGCCACCATCCATTTCCAACCTGGGTTTTCAGTCATCGGAACCTAGACCTTATCTCTAATCCCTGCACAGTGGGCAACCTGATGCACAAGTCAGAAACCCTCATTCGCATGGCAAGAAACCGTGCTGCTGGCAGTGAGTCAGACCTTCAGTGTAGGAGAAAACGGCATGGCCCATGAGGCCACACCCATGCGTGAGGGCCGCCTTGGGCACAAACACACATTGAGACCCTCAGCGTGAGTACCTTATTCAAGTAACGCCTCTCAGTGACTGGACCAAGAGCCCGCATATGTGGCTTGCCTTGCCCATAGGCACCAGGACTAACTAGATGGTGTGTATTCCAGTTGAGGGAACCCACTGCTGTGCTCTAGAGTCCGTTCCTGGGGGGTCCCCTGTGGCAGAAAACAGTACTCTTCCCTTCCCACAGAATGAACCCAAACACTTGGGAGCTTGGACAATACCCCGAGAAAAAAAAACTTCCTCGGCCCCTGAAGCAACCCCTACCCTGAACGGCCACTGTGAACGCAACACCCAGAGACAAAAGCCTGAGTGACTGCCTCCAACTTGCCCTCCTTTGATATCCAGATGTTTCCCCTCACGGACTGGAGATCAGGCCTGCCATTACCTTGGCCCCTAGCTGAGACAAGTTTGCTTTTTCAGACATCTGTTCTCACAGCCCTGGCAAACGCAGGCTCTAAGCTGGGTCCTCTGGAGCCATACCACAGGACCGTGCCTGCTGTCTCCTGGGAAACTGTGTCCATTCCTTTGGCCACACACCTCCAGAATATGAGAAACCTCAAGGCCCCCGAGGACATCCCACTACTGGGAGCCTCCCTGGACACAGAGGGGCATTCAGACACAAGCTGAGCAGCTACCTCCACGAAGGCATGCACACAGATGTCAACAGAGATAGAAGGTTGAGCCGGACAGGCCCATAGGCCCTATTCAACTCTTGCTTTGGTTTCCAGGTGTCACTCCTCAGAGGCTTTGGTTCGAAGAACAGGATATGGGGCTTTCCTGAGGCACTGAACAGAACTCCTCTCGTCTCCACATGGGAAGCTTCCTTGTTGGAGCCGTGTCAAACACCTCAGCTTGGAGAATCCTGCAGCTTCCCTGAGGTCTCCACATTCCAAGGTCTCCCAGGCCGCCAAGACACAGTAGGACTCATCTTCAGGAGAGTCCATTTCAACTCTCCCCTCTGGGTAGCTCACTGAGGAGCCCACAGATTGAGCCTGTGTTGTCCTGACTAAGAGTGGGAATATGAGGTGGCGTTCCCAGGCATCCATGCTTAGACACCTGCTCTCGAGTCTTTCCGTATGGGGCCTCCTGGAACCACCCAATAGGAATCGACTGTCATGCAGAAGGAAACCTTGAGGTTTGGAGTAGTTCACAAATCCCATCGTAGGAAAACCTCCCTGGACTCATGAAGCCCCCACACCCTACAGGAAGAGGCCATGCTGGACAAAAACTCTAGCCTGAGGCACGTCTCATAGTTGACATGACCTCAGTGCAGGAGATCTCGATTCAGCCTCTGCAGAGTGGGCCTGCCGTGCCCTCGGTCCGAAACCTCATGCTAGCTTGTGTTTTCAGACTTCCTTCCTCACACTCCTGGCAAACAAGCCCTCCGGATTAGGAACTCCAGTACCACAACCCAGCCCAGTGTCTGCCCAACGGAAGAAAAACGTTTCCCTGTGGGGCTCTCCAGAAAACCCAGATGAGGATCAACCTGCTCAGGCCTCGACGGTACCCGAACTGGATAGGCTGTTCTGGGCACTCATGCTCTGTCTGACACAGCCTGAAGCCAGACGTCCCGAGAGACAAGGAGACAGCTGGCCGCACACCCAGCACTTCGGACACGCCATATTCTTATGCCGTCACCTCTTCCTAACCTTGGTTTTCAGATATCTGAACCTAGACATTATATCAATTCTCCACACAGCTGGGTATCGCAAGCAACAAACAGAAGTCCTGCTTCCCCATGGCTGTAAAGCTTGCTCTTGGCATGGAGTTACACCTTCAGGGTGGGAGAAACCTTCATGGCCCCTGATGCCACGCCCAAACTTGAGTGCTGCTTGGGTACAAATTCATACTGTGACCCTCAGCATGAGCCCCATGTCAAAGAAAGGCCTGTCAGGAACTGGACCAAGAGCCCGCATATGGGGCTTGCCAAGCCCCTATGCACCCAATCCTCACCAGGGTTTGAGTTTTCCAGTCGCCCCGCCCGTACCTGGGGCTCTGCTCTGGAATCCTTTTCTTGGAGAGACACATGAGCCAGACAACACGACTCCACCCTTCCCACAAAATGACCCCAAACTCTTGGGAGCTGGGACAAATCCCCAGAGAGGGATACTCGTCCACAGTCCCTGAGGCCACCCCTCCAATCCACGGCTATCCCGGACACAACATCCAGACACAAAAGCCTGAAGGAACGCCTCCCACCCGCCCTTGTTTCAGAGTCCCAGGAGCTCCCTCTCGGGCTGTACATCCGGCCTAACATACCCTAGGCGCCATTCATAAGCTTAGTTTGTGTTTTCAGACTTCTGTGCCCACAGCCTGGACCCACACAACCTCCAGGCTAGGGCATCTGGAGCCAAAGCGAAAGATTGTGCCTGCCCTCTCCAAGGAAAGTGTGCCCAATTTATTGTCCACAACCCTACAGGTTAGGGAAAAGCTCCAAGGCCCCTGAGGCCATCAATAGTGTAGGCCACCCTGGACTAAGAGGGGCTCTCTGACACCAGCGGAGCAACTATCTCCACTTAGACTCTCAGACAGTGTCCCCAGAGACGGAAGGTTGAAATGGACAGGCCCCCAGGCCCTAATCTGAACCGTAGCTTTGGTTTCCTTGTGTTTGTCCTCAGAGGACTCTTTTCGTAGACCAGCACACGGGGCTTTTCCGAGGCAACAAACCAATCCTCTCTCGTCTCCACATGGGGAGCTTTCTTACTTGGGATGTATTAAACCCTTCAGGTAGGAGAGTTCCGCAGGGCCACTGAACAACCAGCACATTCCAAGGTCTCCATGGACCCAAACGCACATTATGACGCATCCTCAGAGGAGGCCATTTCAACTCAGGCTTCTGGGTAGCGTGCCCCAGAGGCAGCAGATCAAACATATCTTGTCGCTAATGGCTAATGGGAATGCGAGGCATGCTGTACAGGAATCCATCCTTCGAACCCTGCTCTCCAGACCTTCCGTATGGTATGTCCTGGAGCCATGTAACAGGACTCGAATGTCCCGCAGAAGGAAACATTGTGGTTTGGGGCAACCTCCAAACTCAGCGTGGGAAAACTTCCTTGACCTCATAAGGCCCCCGCTTCATGAAGGTGCCATCATGGACACATACTCCAGCCTCAGCCAACGTCTGATCCTCAGCCTGACTTCAGATGCAGGAGATTTTGATTCAGCCTCTGCAGAGTGATTCAGCTCTGCCCTTGGCTCAATCCTCACCCTAGCTTGTGTTTTCCGACTTCCGTCCTCATACACCTAGTCCAGAAACCCTCCCTACTGGGAATTCTGGGGACACAATGAAGCACTCTGCCTGCCTCCCAGGAGAAAAACATTGTCTATGGTGCTTCCCAGAAACCCCAAATGAGGATCCAACTGCTTGGCCCTCGGCAACACCCCAATTGCATAGGCTACCTTAAACACTGATGCTCTGTGGCAAATAGCCTGAGCCCAGACCTTCCAACAGACACCGACACAGCTCGCTGCACACCCAGCACATTGGACCCGCCACTGCCTTAGGCCACCATCCATTTCCAACCTGGGTTTTCAGTCATCGGAACCTAGACCTTATCTCTAATCCCTGCACAGTGGGCAACCTGATGCACAAGTCAGAAACCCTCATTCGCATGGCAAGAAACCGTGCTGCTGGCAGTGAGTCAGACCTTCAGTGTAGGAGAAAACGGCATGGCCCATGAGGCCACACCCATGCGTGAGGGCCGCCTTGGGCACAAACACACATTGAGACCCTCAGCGTGAGTACCTTATTCAAGTAACGCCTCTCAGTGACTGGACCAAGAGCCCGCATATGTGGCTTGCCTTGCCCATAGGCACCAGGACTAACTAGATGGTGTGTATTCCAGTTGAGGGAACCCACTGCTGTGCTCTAGAGTCCGTTCCTGGGGGGTCCCCTGTGGCAGAAAACAGTACTCTTCCCTTCCCACAGAATGAACCCAAACACTTGGGAGCTTGGACAATACCCCGAGAAAAAAAAACTTCCTCGGCCCCTGAAGCAACCCCTACCCTGAACGGCCACTGTGAAAGCAACACCCAGAGACAAAAGCCTGAGTGACTGCCTCCCACTTGCCCTCCTTTGATATCCAGAGGTTTCCCCTCACGGACTGGAGATCAGGCCTGCCATTACCTTGGCCCGTAGCTGAGACAAGTTTGCTTTTTCAGACATCTGTTCTCACAGCCCTTGGAAACGCAGCCTCTAGGCTGGGTCCTCTGGAGCCATACCACAGGACCGTGCCTGCTGTCTCCTGGGAAACTGTGTCCATTCCTTTGGCCACACACCTCCAGAATATGAGAAACCTCAAGGCCCCCGAGGACATCCCACTACTGGGAGCCTCCCTGGACACACAGGGGCATTCGGACACAAGCTGAGCAGCTACCTCCACGAAGGCATGCACACAGATGTCAACAGAGATAGAAGGTTGAGCCGGACAGGCCCATAGGCCCTAATCTCAACTCTTGCTTTGGTTTCCAGGTGTCACTCCTCAGAGGCTTTGGTTAGAAGAACAGGATATTGGGCTTTCCTGAGGCACTGAACAGAACTCCTCTCGTCTCCACATGGGAAGCTTCCTTGTTGGAGCCGTGTCAAACACCTCAGGTTGTAGAATCCTGCAGAGTCCCTGAGCCACCTCCACATTCCAAGGTCTCCCAGGCCACCAAGCCACAGTAGGACTCATCTTCAGGAGAGTCCATTTCAACTCTCCCCTCTGGGTAGCTCACTGAGGAGCCCACAGATTGAGCCTGTGTTGTCCTGACTAAGAGTGGGAATATGAGGTGGCGTTCCCAGGCATCCATGCTTAGACACCTGCTCTCGAGTCTTTCCGTGTGGGGCCTCCTGGAACCACCCAATAGGAATCGACTGTCATGCAGAAGGAAACCTTGAGGTTTGGAGTAGTTCACAAATCCCATCGTAGGAAAACCTCCCTGGACTCATGAAGCCCCCACACCCTACAGGAAGAGGCCATGCTGGACAAAAACTCTAGCCTGAGGCACGTCTCATAGTTGACATGACCTCAGTGCAGGAGATCTCGATTCAGCCTCTGCAGAGTGGGCCTGCCATGCCCTCGGTCCGAAACCTCATGCTAGCTTGTGTTTTCAGACTTCCTTCCTCACACTCCTGGCAAACAAGCCCTCCGGACTAGGAACTCCAGTACCACAACCCAGCCCAGTGTCTGCCCAACGGAAGAAAAACGTTTCCCTGTGGGGCTCTCCAGAAAACCCAGATGAGGATCAACCTGCTGGGGCCTCGACGGTACCCGAACTGGATAGGCTGTTCTGGGCACTCATGCTCTGTCTGACACAGCCTGAAGCCAGACGTCCCGAGAGACAAGGAGACAGCTGGCCGCACACCCAGCACTTCGGACACGCCATATTCTTATGCCGTCACCTCTTCCTAACCTTGGTTTTCAGATATCTGAACCTAGACATTATATCAATTCTCCACACAGCTGGGTATCGCAAGCAACAAACAGAAGTCCTGCTTCCCCATGGCTGTAAAGCTTGCTCTTGGCATGGAGTCACACCTTCAGGGTGGGAGAAACCTTCATGGCCCCTGATGCCACGCCCAAACTTGAGTGCTGCTTGGGTACAAATTCATACTGTGACCCTCAGCATGAGCCCCATGTCAAAGAAAGGCCTGTCAGGAACTGGACCAAGAGCCCGCATATGGGGCTTGCCAAGCCCCTATGCACCCAATCCTCACCAGGGTTTGTGTTTTCCAGTCGCCCCGCCCGTACCTGGGGCTCTGCTCTGGAATCCTTTTCTTGGAGAGACACATGAGCCAGACAACACGACTCCACCCTTCCCACAAAATGACCCCAAACTCTTGGGAGCTGGGACAAATCCCCAGAGAGGGATACTCGTCCACAGTCCCTGAGGCCACCCCTAAAATCCACGGCTATCCCGGACACAACATCCAGACACAAAAGCCTGAAGGAACGCCTCCCACCCGCCCTTGTTTAAGAGTCCCAGGAGCTCCCTCTCGGGCTGTACATCCGGCCTAACATACCCTAGGCGCCACTCATAAGCTCAGTTTGTGTTTTCAGACTTCTGTGCCCACAGCCTGGACCCACACAACCTCCAGGCTAGGGCATCTGGAGCCAAAGCGAAAGATTGTGCCTGCCTTCTCCAAGGAAAGTGTGCCCAATTTATTGTCCACAACCCTACAGGTTAGGGAAAAGCTCCAAGGCCCCTGAGGCCATCAATAGTGTAGGCCACCCTGGACTAAGAGGGGCTCTCTGACACCAGCGGAGCAACTATCTCCACTTAGACTCTCAGACAGTGTCCCCAGAGACGGAAGGTTGAAATGGACAGGCCCCCAGGCCCTAATCTGAACCGTAGCTTTGGATTCCTTGTGTTTGTCCTCAGAGGACCCTTTTCGTAGACCAGCACACGGGGCTTTTCCGAGGCAACAAACCAATCCTCTCTCGTCTCCACATGGGGAGCTTTCTTACTTGGGATGTATTAAAGCCTTCAGGTAGGAGAGTTCCGCAGGGCCACTGAACAACCAGCACATTCCAAGGTCTCCATGGACCCAAACGCACATTATGACGCATCCTCAGAGGAGGCCATTTCAACTCAGGCTCCTGGGTAGCGTGCCCCAGAGGCAGCAGATCAAACATATCCTGTCGCTAATGGCCAATGGGAATGCGAGGCATGCTGTACAGGGATCCATCCTTCGAACCCTGCTCTCCAGTCCTTCTGTATGGTATGTCCTGGAGCCTAGCAACAGGACTCGAATGTCCCGCAGAAGGAACCTTGTGGTTAGGTGCAACCTCCAAACTCAGCGTGGGAAAACTTCCTTGACCTCATGAGGCCCCTGCTTCATGTAGGTGCCATCATGGACACATACTCCAGCCTCAGCCAACGTCTGATCCTCAGCCTAAATTCAGATGCAGGAGATTTTGATTCCGCCTCTGCAGAGTGGGCCTGCTCTGCCCTTGGCTCCAATCCTCACCCTAGCTTGTGTTTTCCGACTTCCGTCCTCATACACCTAGTCCAGAAACCCTCCCTACTGGGAATTCTGGGGCCACAATGAAGCACTCTGTCTGCCTCCCAGGAGAAAAACATTGTCTATGGTGCTGCCCAGGAAACCCCAAATGAGGATCAAACTGCTTGGCCCTCGGCAACACCCCAATTGCATAGGCTACCTTAAACACTGATGCTCTGTCGCAAATAGCCTGAGCCCAGACCTTCCAACAGACACCGACACAGCTGGCTGCACACCCAGCACTTTGAACCCGCCACTGCCTTAGGCCACCATCCATTCCCAACCTGGGTTTTCAGTCATCGGAACCTAGACCTTATCTCCAATCCCTGCACAGGGGGCAACCTGATGCACAAGTCAGAACCCCTCCTTCCCCATGGCAAGAAACCTTGCTGCTGGCAGTGAGTCAAACCTTCAGTGTAGGAGAAAACGGCATGGCCCATGAGGCCACACCCATGCGTGAGGGCCGCCTTGGGCACAAACACACATTGAGACCCTCAGCGTGAGTACCTTATTCAAGTATGCCTCTCAGTGACTGGACCAAGAGCCCGCATATGTGGCTTGCCATGCCCATAGGCACCCAGGACTAGCTAGATGGTGTGTATTCCAGTTGAGGGAACCCACTGCTGTGCACTAGAGTCCCTCTCTTGGGGGGTCCTCTGTGGCAGAAAACAGTACTCTTCCCTTCCCACAGAATGAACCCAAACACTTGGGAGCTTGGACAATCCCCCGAGAAAAAAGCTCTTCATCGGCCCCTGAAGCAACCGCTACCCTGAACGGCCACTGTGAATGCAACACCCAGAGACAAAAGCCTGAGCGACTGCCTCCCACTTGCCCTCCTTTGATATCCAGAGGCTCTCCCCTCACGGACTGGAGATCAGGCCTGCCATTACCTTGGCCACTAGCTGAGACAAGTTTGCTTTTTCAGACATCTGTCCCCATAGCCCTGGCAAACACAGCCTCTAGGCTGGGTCCTCTGGAGCCATACCACAGGACCGTGCCTGCTGTCTCCTGGGAAACTGTGTCCATTCCTTTGGCCACACACCTCGAGAATATGAGAAAACTCAAGGCCCCCGAGGACATCCCACTACTGGGAGCCTCCCTGGACACACAGGGGCATTCGGACACAAGCTGAGCAGCTACCTCCACGAAGGCATGCACACAGATGTCAACAGAGATAGAAGGTGGAGCCGGACAGGCCCATAGTCCGTAATCTCAACTCTTGCTTTGGTTTCCAGGTGTCACTTCTCAGAGGCTTTGGTTAGAAGAACAGGATATGGGGCTTTCCTGAGGCACTGAACAGAACTCCACTCGTCTCCACATGGGAAGCTTCCTTGTTGGAGCCGTGTCAAACACCTCAGCTTGGAGAATCCTGCAGAGTCCCTGAGCCACCTCCACATTCCAAGGTCTCCCAGGCCACCAAGCCACAGTAGGACTCATCTTCAGGAGAGTCCATTTCAACTCTCCCCTCTGGGTAACTCACCCAGGAGCCCACAGATTGAGCCTGTGTTGTCCAGACTAAGATTGGGAATATGATGTGGCGTTCCCAGGCATCCATGCTTAGACACCTGATCTCGAGTCTTTCCGTATGGGGCCTCTTGGAACCATCCATTAGGACTCGACTGTCATGCAGAAGGAAACCTTGAGGTTTGGAGTAGTTCACAAATACCATCGTACGCAAACATCCCTGGCCTCATGAAGCCCCCACACCCTACAGGAAGAGGCCATGCTGGACAAAAACTCTAGCCTGAGGCACGTCTCATAGTTGACATGACCTCAGTGCAGGAGATCTCGATTCAGCCTCTGCAGAGTGGGCCTGCCATGCCCTCGGTCCCAAACCTCACGCTAGCTTGTGTTTTCAGACTTCCTTCCTTACGCTCCTGGCAAACAAGCCATCCGGACTAGGAACTCCAGAACCACAACCCAGCCCAGTGTCTGCCCAACGGAAGAAAAACGTTTCCCTGTGGGGCTCTTCAGAAAAACCAGATGAGGATCAATCTGTTCGGGCCTCGACATTACCCAAACTGGATAGGCTGCTCGGGGCATTCATGCTCTGTCTGACACAGCCTGAAGTCAGACATCCAGACAGACAAGGAGACAGCTAGCCGCACATCCAGCACTTCAACACGCCATGGTCTTATGCCATCACCACTTCCTAACCTTGGTTTCAGATATCTGAACCTAGACAGTATATCAATTCTCCACACAGCTGGGTATCGCAAGCACAAACCAGAAGTCCTGCTTCCCCATGGCTGTCAAGCTTTCTCTCGGCATGGAGTCACACCTTCAGGGTGGGAGAAACCATCATGGCCCCTGATGCCACACCCAAACTTGAGTGCTGCTTGAGCACAAATTCACACTGTGACCCTCAGCATGAGTCCATGTCAAAGAAATGTCTATCAGGGCCTGGACCAAGAGCCCGCATATGTGGCTTGTCAAGCCCCTATGCACCCAATCCTCACCAGGGTTTGAGTTTTCCAGTAGCCCCGCCCGTGTCTGGGGCTCTGCTCTGGAATCCCATTCTTGGAGAGACAAATGAGCCAGACAACACGACTCCACCCTTCCCGCAAAATGTCCCCAATCTCTTGGGAGCTGGGTCAAATCCCCAGAGAGGGATACTCGTCCATAGTCCCTGAGGCCACCCCTCTAATCCACGGCTATCCCGGACACAACATCCAGAGACAAAAGCCTGAAGAAACGCCTCCCACTTGCCCTTATTTCATAGTCCCAGGAGCTCCCTCTCGGGCTGTACATCCGGCCTGCCGTACCCTAGGCGCCACTATAAGCTGAGTTTGTGTTTTCAGACTTCTGTGCCCACTGCCTGGACCCACACAACCTCCAGGCTAGGGCCTCTGGAGACACAGCAAATGACTGTGCCTGCCCTCTCCAAGGAAGTGTGCCCAATCCATTGACCACAACCCTACAGGTTAGGGAAAAGCTCCGGGCCCCTGAGGCCATCAATAGTGTAGGCCACCCTGGACAAAGAGGGGCTCTCTGACACCCAGGAGCAACTATCTCCACTTAGACTCTCTGACAGTGTCCCCAGAGACAGAAGGTTGAAATGGACAGGCCCCCAAGCTCTAATCTGAACCTTAGCTTTGGTTTCCATGTGTCCGTCCTCAGAGGACTGTTTTCGTAGACCAGAACACGGAGCTTTTCCGAGGCACCAAACCAAAACTATCTCGTCTCCACATGGGGAGCTTTCTTGCTGGGGATGTATCAAACCCTTCAGGTAGGAGAGTTCCGCAGGGCCACTGAACAACCAGCACATTACAAGGTCTCCATGGACCCAAAAGCACATTATGACGCATCCTCAGAGGAGGCCATTTCAACTCAGGCCCCTGGGTAGCGTGCCCCAGAGGCAGCAGATCAAACATATCTTGTCGCTAATGGCCAATGGGAATGCGAGGCATGCTGTACAGGGATCCATCCTTCGAACCCTGCTCTCCAGTCCTTCTGTATGGTATGTCCTGGAGCCTAGCAACAGGACTCGAATGTCCCGCAGAAGGAACCTTGTGGTTAGGGGCAACCTCCAAACTCAGCGTGGGAAAACTTCCTTGACCTCATGAGGCCCCCGCTTCATGTAGATGCCATCATGGACACATACTCCAGCCTCAGCCAACGTCTGATCCTCAGCCTAAAATCAGATGCAGGAGATTTTGATTCAGCCTCTGCAGAGTGGGCCTGCTCTGCCCTTGGCTCCAATCCTCACCCTAGCTTGTGTTTTCCGACTTCCGTCCTCATACACCTAGTCCAGAAACCCTCCCTACTGGGAATTCTGGGGCCACAATGAAGCACTCTGCCTGCCTCCCAGGAGAAAAACATTGTCTATGGTGCTGCCCAGAAACCCCAAATGAGGATCAAACTGCTTGGCCCTCGGCAACACCCCAATTGCATAGGCTACCTTAAACACTGATTCTCTGTCGCAAATAGCCTGAGCCCAGACCTTCCAACAGACACCGACACAGCTGGCTGCACACCCAGCACTTTGAACCCGCCACTGCCTTAGGCCACCATCCATTCCCAACCTGGGTTTTCAGTCATCGGAACCTAGACCTTATCTCCAATCCCTGCACAGGGGGCAACCTGATGCACAAGTCAGAACCCCTCCTTCCCCATGGCAAGAAACCTTGCTGCTGGCAGTGAGTCAAACCTTCAGTGTAGGAGAAAACGGCATGGCCCATGAGGCCACACCCATGCGTGAGGGCCGCCTTGGGCACAAACACACATTGAGACCCTCAGCGTGAGTACCTTATTCAAGTAACGCCTCTCAGTGACTGGACCAAGAGCCCGCATATGTGTCTTGCCTTTCCCATAGGCACCCAGGACTAACTAGATGGTGTGTATTCCAGTTGAGGGAACCCACTGCTGTGCTCTAGAGTCCCTCTCTTGGGGGGTCCTCTGTGGCAGAAAACAGTACTCTTCCTTTCCCACAGAATGAACCCAAACACTTGGGAGCTTGGACAATCCCCCGAGAAAAAAGCTCTTCATCGGCCCCTGAAGCAACCCCTACCCTGAACGGCCACTGTGAACGCAACACCCAGAGACAAAAGCCTGAGCGACTGCCTCCCACTTGCCCTCCTTTGATATCCAGAGGATCTCCCCTCACGGACTGGAGATCAGGCCTGCCATTACCTTGGCCCCTAGCTGAGACAAGTTTGCTTTTTCAGACATCTGTCCCCATAGCCCTGGCAAACACAGCCTCTAGGCTGGGTCCTCTGGAGCCATACCACAGGACCATGCCTGCTGTCTCCTGGGAAACTGTGTCCATTCCTTTGGCCACACACCTCGAGAATATGAGAAACCTCAAGGCCCCCGAGGACATCCCACTACTGGGAGCCTCCCTGGACACACAGGGGCATTCGGACACAAGCTGAGCAGCTACCTCCACGAAGGCATGCACACAGATGTCAACAGAGATAGAAGGTTGAGCCGGACAGGCCCATAGTCCGTAATCTCAACTCTTGCTTTGGTTTCCAGGTGTCACTTCTCAGAGGCTTTGGTTAGAAGAACAGGATATGGGGCTTTCCTGAGGCACTGAACAGAACTCCTCTCGTCTCCACATGGGAAGCTTCCTTGTTGGAGCCGTGTCAAACACCTCAGCTTGGAGAATCCTGCAGAGTCCCTGAGCCACCTCCTCATTCCAAGGTCTCCCAGGCCACCAAGCCACAGTAGGACTCATCTTCAGGAGAGTCCATTTCAACTCTCCCCTCTGGGTAACTCACCCAGGAGCCCACAGATTGAGCCTGTGTTGTCCAGACTAAGATTGGGAATATGAGGTGGCGTTCCCAGGCATCCATGCTTAGACACCTGATCTCGAGTCTTTCCGTATGGGGCCTCTTGGAACCATCCAATAGGACTCGACTGTCATGCAGAAGGAAACCTTGAGGTTTGGAGTAGTTCACAAATACCATCGTACGCAAACATCCCTGGCCTCATGAAGCCCCCACACCCTACAGGAAGAGGCCATGCTGGACAAAAACTCTAGCCTGAGGCACGTCTCATAGTTGACATGACCTCAGTGCAGGAGATCTCGATTCAGCCTCTGCAGAGTGGGCCTGCCATGCCCTCGGTCCCAAACCTCACGCTAGCTTGTGTTTTCAGACTTCCTTCCTTACGCTCCTGGCAAACAAGCCATCCGGACTAGGAACTCCAGAACCACAACCCAGCCCAGTGTCTGCCCAACGGAAGAAAAACGTTTCCCTGTGGGGCTCTCCAGAAAAACCAGATGAGGATCAATCTGTTCGGGCCTCGACATTACCCAAACTGGATAGGCTGCTCGGGGCATTCATGCTCTGTCTGACACAGCCTGAAGTCAGACATCCAGACAGACAAGGAGACAGCTCGCCGCACATCCAGCACTTCAACACGCCATGGTCTTATGCCATCACCACTTCCTAAACTTGGTTTCAGATATCTGAACCTAGACAGTATATCAATTCTCCACACAGCTGGGTATCGCAAGCACAAACCAGAAGTCCTGCTTCCCCATGGCTGTCAAGCTTTCTCTCGGCATGGAGTCACACCTTCAGGGTGGGAGAAACCATCATGGCCCCTGATGCCACACCCAAACTTGAGTGCTGCTTGAGCACAAATTCACACTGTGACCCTCAGCATGAGCCCCATGTCAAAGAAAGGCCTATCAGGGCCTGGACCAAGAGCCCACATATGTGGCTTGTCAAGCCCCTATGCACCCAATCCTCACCAGGGTTTGAGTTTTCCAGTAGCCCCGCCCGTGTCTGGGGCTCTGCTCTGGAATCCCTTTCTTGGAGAGACACATGAGCCAGACAACACGACTCCACCCTTCCCACAAAATGACCCCAATCTCTTGGGAGCTGGGTCAAATCCCCAGAGAGGGATACTCGTCCATAGTCCCTGAGGCCACCCCTCTAATCCACGGCTATCCCGGACACAACATCCAGAGACAAAAGCCTGAAGGAACGCCTCCCACTTGCCCTTATTTCATAGTCCCAAGTGCTCCCTCTCGGGCTGTACATCCGGCCTGCCGTACCCTAGGCGCCACTATAAGCTGAGTTTGTGTTTTCAGACTTCTGTGCCCACAGCCTGGACCCACACAACCTCCAGGCTAGGGCCTCTGGAGACACAGCGAAAGACTGTGCCTGCCCTCTCCAAGGAAGTGTGCCCAATCCATTGACCACAACACTACAGGTTAGGGAAAAGCTCCGGGCCCCTGAGGCCATCAATAGTGTAGGCCACCCTGGACAAAGAGGGGCTCTCTGACACCCAGGAGCAATTATCTCCACTTAGACTCTCTGACAGTGTCCCCAGAGACAGAAGGTTGAAATGGACAGGCCCCCAGGCTCTAATCTGAACCTTAGCTTTGGTTTCCATGTGTCCGTCCTCAGAGGACTGTTTTCGTAGACCAGAACACGGAGCTTTTCCGAGGCACCAAACCAAAACTCTCTCGTCTCCACATGGGGAGCTTTCTTGCTGGGGATGTATCAAACCCTTCAGGTAGGAGAGTTCCGCAGGGCCACTGAACAACCAGCACATTCCAAGGTCTCCATGGACCCAAAAGCACATTATGACGCATCCTCAGAGGAGGCCATTTCAACTCTGGCCCCTGGGTAGCGTGCCCCAGAGGCAGCAGATCAAACATATCTTGTCGCTAATGGCCATTGGGAATGCGAGGCATGCTGTACAGGAATCCATCCTTTGAACTCTGCTCTCCAGTCCTTCCGTATGGTATGTCCTGGAGCCATGCAACAGGACTCGAATGTCCCGCAGTAAAAAACCTTGTGGTTTGAGGCAACCTCCAAACTCAGCGTGGGAAAACTTCCTTGACCTCATGAGGCCCCCGCTTCATGAAGGTGCCATCATGGACACATACTCCAGCCTCAGCCAACGTCTGATCCTCAGCCTCACTTCAGATGCAGGAGATTTTGATTCAGCCTCTGTAGAGTGGGCCTGCTCTGCCCTTGACTCAATCCTCACCCTAGCTTGTGTTTTCCGACTTCCGTCCTCATACACCTAGTCCAGAAACCCTCCCTACTGGGAATTCTGGGGCCACAATGAAGCACTCTGTGCCTCCCAGGAGAAAAACATTGTCTATGGTGCTTCCCAGAAACCCCAAATGAGGATCAAACTGCTTGGCCCTCGGCAACACCCCAATTGCATAGGCTACCTTAAACACTGATGCTCTGTGGCAAATAGCCTGAGCCCAGACCTTCCAACAGACACCGACACAGCTCGCTTCACACCCAGCACATTGGATCCGCCACTGCCTTAGGCCACCATCCATTCCCACCTGGGTTTTCAGTCATCGGAACCTAGACCTTATCTCCAATCCCTGCACAGGGGGCAACCTTATGCACAAGTCAGAACCCATCATTCCCCATGAAAGAAACCGTGCAGCTGGCAGTGAGTCAAACCTTCAGTGTAGGAGAAAACGGCATAACCCATGAGGCCACACCCATGCGTGAGGGCCGCCTTTGGCACAAACACACATTGAGACCCTCAGCGTGAGTACCTTATTCAAGTAACGCCTCTCAGTGCCTGGACCAAGAGCCCACATATGTGGCTTGACTTGCCCATAGGCACCCAGGACTAAGTAGATGGTGTGTATTCCAGTTGAGGGAACCCACTGCTGTGCTCTAGAGTCCGTTCCTGGAGGGTCCCCTGTGGCAGAAAACAGTACTCTTCCCTTCCCACAGAATGAACCCAAACACTTGGGAGCTTGGACAATCCCCCGAGAAAAAAGCTCTTCCTCGGCCCCTGAAGCAACCCCTACCCTGAACGGCCACTGTGAACGCAACACCCAGAGACAAAAGCCTGAGCGACTGCCTCCCACTTGCCCTCCTTTGATATCCAGAGGATCTCCCCTCACGGACTGGAGTTCAGGCCTGCCATTATCTTGGCCACTAGCTGAGACAAGTTTGCTTTTTCAGACATCTGTCCCCACAGCCCTGGCAAACACAGCCTCCAGGCTGGGTCCTCTGGAGCCATACCACAGGACCGTGCCTGCTGTCTCCTGGGAAACTGTGTCCATTCCTTTGGCCACACACCTCCAGAATATGAGAAACCTCAAGGCCCCCGAGGACATCCCACTACTGGGAGCCTCCCTGGACACACAGGGGCATTCGGACACAACCTGAGCAGCTACCACCACGAAGGCATGCACACAGATGTCAACAGAGATAGAAGGTTGAGCCGGACAGGCCAATAGGCCCTAATCTCAACTCTTGCTTTGGTTTCCAGGTGTCACTCCTCAGAGGCTTTGGTTCGAAGAACAGGATATGGGGCTTTCCTGAGGCACTGAACAGAACTCCTCTCGTCTCCACATGGGAAGCTTCCTTGTTGGAGCCGTGTCAAACACTTCAGGTTGTAGAATCCTGCAGAGTCCCTGAGCCACCTGCACATTCCAAGGTCTCCCAGGCCACCAAGCCACAGTAGGAATCATCTTCAGGAGAGTCCATTTCAACTCTCCACTCTGGGTAGCTCACCCAGCAGCCACAGATTGAACCTGTGTTGTCCTGACTAAGAGTGGGAATATGAGGTGGCATTCCCAGGCATCCATGCTTAGACACCTGCTCTCGAGTCTTTACGTATGGGGCCTCCTGGAACCACCCAATAGGACTCGACTGTCATGCAGAAGGATACCTTGAGATTTGGAGTAGTTCACAAATCCTATCGTAGGCAAATCTCCCTGGCCTCTTGAAGCCCCCACACCCTTCAGGAAGAGGCCATGCTGGACAAAAACTCTAGCCTGAAGCACGTCTCATAGTTGACATGACCTCAGTGCAGGAGATCTCGATTCAGCCTCTGCAGAGTGGGCCTGCCGTGCCCTCGGTCCCAAACCTCATGCTAGCTTGTGTTTTCAGACTTCCTTCCTCACACTCCTGGCAAACAAGCCCTCCGGACTAGGAACTCCAGAACCACAACCCAGCCCAGTGTCTGCCCTACGGAAGAAAAACGTTTCCCTTTGGGGCTCTCCAGAAAACCCAGATGAGGATCAACGTGCTCGGGCCTCGACGGTACCCCAACTGGATAGGCTGTTCTGGGCACTCATGCTCTGTCTGACACAGCCTGAAGCCAGACGTCCAGACAGACAAGGAGACAACTAGCCGCACACCCAGCACTTCGGACACGCCATGGTCTTATGCCGTCACGTCTTCCTAACCTTCGTTTTCAGATATCTGAACCTAGACATTATATCAATTCTCCACTCAGCTGGGTATCACAAGCAACAAACAGAAGTCCTGCTTCCCCATGGCTGTCAAGCTTGCTCTGGGCATGGAGTCACACCTTCAGGGTGGGAGAATCCTTCATGGCCCCTGATGCCACGCCCAAACTTGAGTGCTGCTTGGGCACAAATTCACACCGTGTCCCTCAGCATGAGCCCCATGTCAAAGAAAGGCCTGTCATGGCCTGGACCAAGAGACCGCATATGGGGCTTCCCAAGCCCTTATGCACCCATTCCTCACCAGGGTTTGAGTTTTCCAGTCGCCCCGCCCGTACCTGGGGCCCTGCTCTGGATTCCCTTTCTTGGAGAGACACATGAGCCAGACAACACGACTCCACCCTTCCCACAAAATGACCCCACAATCTGGGGAACTGGGTCAAATCCCCAGAGACCGATACTCGTCCACAGTCCCTGAGGCCACCCCTCCAATTCACGGCTATCCCGGACACAACATCCAGAGACAAAAGCCTGAAGGAAAGCCTCCCCCTCGCGCTTGTTTCAGAGTCCCAGGAGCTCCCTCTCGGGCTGTACATCCGGCCTGCCATAGCTTAGGCGCCACTAATAAGCTGAGTTTGTGTTTTCAGACCTTTGTGACCACAGCCTGGACCCAGACAACCTCCAGGCGAGGGCCTCTGGAGACACAGCGAAAGATTGTGCCTGCCCTCTCCAAGGAAAGTGTGCCCAATCCATTGACCACAACCCTACAGGTTAGGGAAAAGCTCCAAGGCCCCTGAGGCCATCAATAGTGTAGGCCACCCTGGACAAAGAAGGGCTCTCTGACACCAAGGAGCAACTATCTCCACTTAGACTCTCAGACAGTGTCCCCCAGAGAAAGAAGGTTGAAATGGACAGGCCCCCAGGCCCTAATCTGAACCTTAGCTTGGTTTCCATGTGTCCGTCCTCAAAGGACTGTTTTTGTAGACCAGCACACGGGGCTTTTCCGAGGCTCCAAACCAAACCTCTCTCTCCACATGGGGAGCTTTCTTACTGGGGATGTATCAAACCCTTCAGGTAGGAGAGTCCCGCAGGGCCACTGAACAACCAGCACATTCCCAGGTCTCCATGGACCCAAACGCACATTATGAGGCATCCTCAGGAGAGGCCATTTCAACTCAGCCCCCTGGGTAGCGTGCCCCAGAGGCAGCAGGTCAAACATATCTTGTCGCTAATGGCCAATGGGAATGTGAGGCATGCTGTACAGGGATCCATCCTTCGAACCCTGCTCTCCAGTCCTTCTGTATGGTATGTCCTGGAGCCATGCAACAGGACTCGAATGTCCCGCAGAAGGAAACCTTGTGGTTTGGGGCAACCTCCAAATTCAGCGTGGGAAAACTTCCTTGGCCTCATGAGGCCCCCGCTTCATGAAGGTGCCATCATGGACACATACTCCAGCCTCAGCCAACGTCTGATCCTCAGCCTGACTTCAGATGCAGGAGATTTTGATTCAGCCTCTGCAGAGTGGGCCTGCTCTGCCCTTGGCTCAATCCTCACCCTATCTTGTGTTTTCAGATTTCCGTCCTCATACACCTGGTCCACAAACCCTCCGTACTGGGAATTCTAGGGCCACAATGAAGAACTCTGTCTGCCTCCCAGGAGAAAAAAATTGTCTATGGTGCTGCCCAGAAACCCCAAATGAGGATCAAACTGCTTGGCCCTCGTCAACACCCCAATTGCATAGGTTACCTTAAACACTGATACTCTGTCGCAAATAGCCTGAGCCCATACCTTCCAACAGACACCGACACAGCTGGCTGCACACCCAGCACAATGGACCCGCCACTGCCTTATTCCACCATCCAACCCAACCTGGGTTTTCAGTCATCGGAACCTAGACCTTATCTCCAATTCCTGCACAGGGGGGAACCTGATGCACAAGTCAGAACCCCTCCTTCCCCTTGGCTTGAAACCGTGCTGTTGGCAGTGAGTCAAACCTGCAGTGTAGGAGAAAACGGCATGACCCATGAGGCCACACCCATGCGTGAGGGCCGCCTTGGGCACAAACACACATTGAGACCCTCAGCGTGAGTACCTTATTCAAGTAACGCCTCTCAGTGACTGGACCAAGAGCCCGCATATGTGGCTTTCCTTGCCCATAGGCACCTGGACTAAATAGATGGTGTGTATTCCACTTGAGAGAACCCACTGCTGTTCTCTAGAGTCCCTCTCCTGGGGGGTCCCCTGTGGCAGAAAACAGTACTCTTCCCTTCCCACAGAATGAACCCAATCACTTGGCATCTTGGACAATCCCCCGAGAGGAAGGCTGTTCCTCAGCAACTGAGGCAACCCCTACCCTGAACGGCCACTGTGAAAGCAACACCAGAGACAAAAGCCTGAGTGACTGCCTCCCACTTGCCCTCCTTTGATATCCAGAGGATCTTCCCTCATGGTCTGGAGATCAGGCCTGCCATTACCTTGGCCCCTAGCTGAGCCAAGTTTGCTTTTTCAGACATCTGTCCACACAGCCCTGGCAAACACAGCCTCTATGCTGGGTCCTCTTGAGCCATACCACAGGAGCGTGCCTTCTCCCTCCTGGGAAACTGTGTCAATTCCTTTGGCCACACACCTCCAGAATATGAGAAACCTCAAGGCCCCCGAGGACATCCCACTCCTGGGAGTCTCCCTGGACACACAGGGGCATTCAGACACAAGCTGAGCAGCTACATCCACGAAGGCATGCACACAGATGTCAACAGAGATAGAAGGTGGAGCCGGACAGGCCCATAGGCCCTAATCTCAACTCTTGCTTTGGTTTCCAGGTGTCACTCCTCAGAGGCTTTGGTTCGAAGAACAGGATATGGGGCTTTCCTGAGGCACTGAACAGAACTCCTCTCGTCTCCACATGGGAAGCTTCCATGTTGGAGCCGTGTCAAACACCTCAGCTTGGAGAATCCTGAGCCACCTGCACATTCCAAGGTCTTCCAGGCCACCAAGCCACAGTAGGACTCATCTTCAGGAGAGTCCATTTCAACTTTCCCCGCTGGGTAGCTCACCCAGGAGCCCGTAGATTGAGCCTGCCTTGTCCTGACTAAAGAGTGGGAATATGAAGTGGCCTTCCCAGGCATTCATGCTTAGACACCTGCTCTCGAGTTGTTCCATATGGGTCCTCCTGGAACCATCCAATAGGACTCGACTGTCATGTAGAAGGAAACCTTGAGGTTTGGAGTAGTTCACAAATCGCATCGTAGGCAAAACTCCCTGGCCTCATGAAGCCCCCACACCCTTCAGGAAGAGGCCATGCTGGACAAAAACTCTAGCCTGAGGCACGTCTCATAGTTGACATGACCTCAGTGCAGGAGATCTCGATTCAGCCTCTGCAGAGTGGGCCTGCCGTGCCCTCGGTCCCAAACCTCAAGCTAGCTTGTGTTTTCAGACTTCCTTCCTCACACTCCTGGTAAACAAGGCCTCCGGACTAGGAACTCCAGAACCACAAGCCAGCCCAGTGTCTGCCCAACGGAAGAAAAACCTTTCCCTGTGGGGCTCTCCAGAAAACCCAGATGAGGATCAACCTGCTCGGGCCTCGACGGTACACCAACTGGATAGGCTGCTCTGGGCACTCATGCTCTGTCTGACACAGCCTGAAGCCAGACGTCCAGACAGACAAGGAGACAGCTGGCCGCACACCCAGCACTTCGGCCACGCCATGGTCTTATGCCGTCACCTCTTCCTAACCTTCGTTTTCAGATATCTGAACCTAGACATTATATCAATTCTCCACACAGCTGGGTATCGCAAGCACAAAACAGAACTCCTCCTTCCCCATGGGTGTAAAGCTTGCTCTTGGCATGGTGTCACAACTTCAGGGTGGGAGAAACCTTCTTGGCTCCTGATGCCACGCCCAATCATGAGTGTTTCTTGCTCTCAAATTCACACTGTGACCCTCAGCATGAGCCCCATGTCAAAGAAAGGCCTGTCAGGGCCTGGACCAAGAGCCCGCATATGGGGCTTTCCAAGCCGATATGCACCCATCCTCACCAGGGTTTGAGTTTTCCAGTCGCCCCGCCCGTACCTGTGGCTCTGCTCTGGAATGCCTTTCTTGGAGTGACACATGAGCCAGACAACACGACTCCACCCTTCCCACAAAATGACCCCAAACTCTTGGGAGCTGGTACAAATCCCCAGAGAGGGATACTCGTCCACAGTCCCTGAATCCACCCCTCCAATCCACGGCTATCCCGGACACAACATCCAGAGACAAAAGCCTGAAGGAACGCCTCACACTCACCCTTGTTTCAGATCCCAGGAGCTCCCTCTCGGGATGTACATCCGGCCTGCCATATCCTAGGCACCAGTCATAAGCTGAGTTTGTGTTTTCAGATTTCTGTGCCCACAGCCTGGACCCACACAACCTCCAGGCTGGGGCCTCTGGAGTCACAGCAAAAGATTGTGCCTGCCCTCTCCAAGAAAAGTGTGCCCAATCCATTGACCACAACCCTACAGGTTAGGGAAAAGCTCCAAGGCCCCTGAGGACATCAATAGTGTAGGCCACCCTGGACTAAGAGGGGCTCTCTGACACCAGCGTAGCAACTATCTCCACTTAGACTCTCAGACAGTGTCCCCAGAGACAGAAGGTTGAAATGGACAGGTTCACAGGCCCTACTCTGAACCTTAGCTTTGGTTTCCATGTGTCCGTCCTCAGAGGACTGTTTTCGTAGACCAGTAAACGGAGCTTTTCCGAGGCACCAAACCAAACCTCTCTCGTCTCCACATGGGGAGCTTTCTTACTGGGGATGTATCAAACACTTCAGGTAGGAGAGTTCCGCAGGGCCACTGAACAACCAGCACATTCCAAGGTCTCCATGGACCCAAACGCACGTTATGTCGCATCCTCAGGAAAGGCATTTCAACTCTGCCCCCTTGGTAGCGTGCCCCAGAGGCAGCAGGTCAAACATATCTTGTCGCTAATGGCCAATGGGAATGCGAGGCATGCTGTACAGGGATCCATCCTTCGAACCCTGCTCTCCAGTCCTTCTGTATGGTATGTCCTGGAGCCATACAACAGAACTCGAATGTCCCGCAGAAGGAAACCTTGTGGTTTGGGGCAACCTCCAAACTCAGCGTGGGAAAACTTCCTTGGCCTCATGAGGCCCCCGCTTCATGAAGGTGCCATCATGGACACTTACTCCAGCCTCAGCCAACATCTGATCCTCAGCCTGCCTTCAGATGCAGGAGATTTTGATTCAGCCTCTGCAGAGTGGGCCTGCTCTGCCCTTGGCTCCAATCCTCACCCTAGCTTGTTTTTTCAGACTTCTGTCCTCTCACTTCTGGCCCACAAGCCCTCCCTACTGGAAATTCCGTGGCCACAATAAAGCACTCTGCCTGCCTCCCAGGAGAAAAACATTGTCTATGGTGCAGCCCAGAAACCCCAAATGAGGATCAAACTACTTGGCCCTCAGCAACACCCCAATTTCATAGGCTACCTTAAACACTGATGCTCTGTCGCAAATAGCCTGAGCCCAGACCATCCAACAGACACCGACACAGCTGG
This sequence comes from Mustela nivalis, assembly GCF_964662115.1. Taxonomy (NCBI): domain Eukaryota; kingdom Metazoa; phylum Chordata; class Mammalia; order Carnivora; family Mustelidae; genus Mustela; species Mustela nivalis. The sequence goes on along the minus strand of NW_028136142.1, from coordinate 531,994 downwards.
CTGCACACCCATCACATTGAACACGCCTCTGCCTTAGGCCACCATCCATTCCCAACCTGGGTTTTCAGTCATCGGAACCTAGACCTTATCTCCAATCCCTGCACAAGGGGGAAACTGATGCATAAGTCAGAACCCCTCCTTCCCCATGGCAAGAAAACTTCTGCTGGCAGTGAATCACTACCTTCAGTGTAGGAGAAAGTGGCATGGCCCATGACTCCACACCCATGCGTGAGGGCCGCCTTGGGCACAAACACACATGGTGACCCTCAGCGCGAGTACTTATTCAAGTAACGCTTCTCATTGACTGGACCAAGAGCCCGCATATGTGTCTTGCCTTTCCCATAGGCACCCAGGACTAACTAGATGGTGTGTATTCCAGTTGAGGGAACCCACTGCTGTGCTCTAGAGTCCCTCTCCTGGGGGGTACCCTGTGGCAGAAAACAGTACTCTTCTCTTCCCACAGAATAAACCCAAACACTTGGGAGCTTGGACAATCCCCCGAGAGAAAGGCTCTTCCTCGGCCCCTGAAACAACCCCTACCCTGAACGGCCACTCTGAACGCAACACCCAGAGACAAAATCCTGAGCGACTGCCTCCTACTTGCCCTCCTTTGATATCCAGAGGATCTCCCCTCACGGACTGGAGATCAGGCCTGCCATTAGCTTGGCCCCTAACTGAGCCAAGTTTGATTTTTCAGACATCTGTCCCCGTAGCCCTTGCAAACACAGCCTCTATGCTGGGTCCTCTTAAGCCATACCACAGGACCATGCCTGCTGTGTCCTGGGTAACAGTGTCCATTCCTTTGGCCACACACCTCCAGAATATGAGAAACCTCAAGGCCCCCGAGGACATCCCACTACTGGGAGCCTCCCTGGACACACAGGGGCATTCGGACACAATCTGAGCAGCTACCTGCACGAAGGCATGCCCACAGATGTCAACAGAGATAGAAGGTTGAGCCGACAGGCCCTTAGGCCCTAATCTCAACTCTTGCTTTGTTTTTTTGGTGTCACTCCTCAGAGGCTTTGGTCGAAGAACAGGATATGGGGCTTTCCTGAGGCACTGAACAGAACTCCTCTCGTCTCCACATGGGAAGCTTCCTTGTTGGAGCCGTGTCAAACACCTCAGCTTGGAGAATCCTGCAGAGTCCCTGAGCCACCTCCACATTCCAAGGTCTCCCAGGCAACCAAGCCATAGAAGGACTCATCTTCAGGAGAGTGCATTTTAACTCTCCCCTCTGGGTAGCTCACCCAGGAGCCTGCAGATTGAGCCTGACTTTTCCTGACTAAAGAATGGGAATATGAGGTGGCGTTCCCAGGCATCCATGCTTAGACATCTGCTCTCGAGTCTTTCCGTATGAGGCCTCCTGGAACCATCGAATAGGTCTCGACTGTCGTGCAGAAGGAAACCTTGAGGTTTGGAGTAGTTCACAAATCCCATCGTAGGCAAACCTCCCTGGCCTCATGAAGCCCCCACACCCTTCAGGAAGAGGCCATGCTGGACAAAAACTCTAGCCTGAGGCACGTCTCATAGTTGACATGACCTCAGTGCAGGAGATCTCGATTCAGCCTCTGCAGAGTGGGCCTGCCGTGCCCTCGTTCCCAAACCTCAAGCTCGCTTGTGTTTTCAGACTTCCTTCCTCACACTCCTGGCAAACAAGCCCTCCAGACTAGGAACTCCGGAACCACAACCCAGCCCAGTGTCTCTCCAACATAAGAAAAACGTTTCCCTGTGGGGCTCTCTCCAGAAAACCCAGATGAGGATCAACCTGCTCGGGCCTCAACGGTACCCGACATGGATAGGCTGCTCTGGGCACTCATGCTCTGTCTGACACAGCCTGAAGCCAGACGTCCAGACAGACAAGGAGACAGCTGGCCGCACACCCAGCACTTCGGACACGCCATGGTCTTATGCCGTCACCTCTTCCTAACCTTGGTTTTCAGATATCTGAACCTAGACATTATATCAGTTCTCCACACAGCTGGGTATCGCAAGCACAAAACAGAATTCCTCCTTCCCCATGGCTGTCAAGCTTGGCCTTGGCATGGAGTCATACCTTCAGGGTGGGAGAAACCTTCACGCCACCTAATGCCACGCCCAAACTTGAGTGCTGCTTGGGTACAAGTTCACACTCTGACCCTCAGCATGAGCCCCATGTCAAAGAAAGGCCTGTCAGGGACTGCAACAAGAGCCCGCATATGGGGCTTGACAAGCCCCTATGCACCCAGTCCTCACCAGGGTTTGAGTTTTCCAGTCGCCCCGACAGTACTTGGGCTCTGCTCTGAAATCCCTTTCTTGGAGAGACACATGAGCCAGACAAAACGACTCCACCCTTCCAACAAATGACCCCAAACTCTTGGGAGCTGGGACAAATTCCCAGAGAGGGATACTCATCCACAGTCCCTGAGGCCACCCCTCCAATCCACGGCTATCCCGGACACAACATCCAGAGACAAAAGCCTGAAGGATCGCCTTCCACTCGCCCTTGTTTCAGAGGCCCAGGAACTCCCTCTCGGGCTGTACATCCGGCCTGCCACACCCTAGGTGCCCTCATAAGATGAGTTTGTGTTTTCAGACTTCTGTGCCCACAGCCTGGTCCCACACAACCTCCAGGCTATGGCTTCTGGAGCCACAGCAAAAGATTGTGCCTGCCCTGTCCAAGGAAAGTGTGCCCAATCCATTGACCACAACCCTCCAGGTTAGGGAAAAGCTCCAAGGCCCCTGAGGCCATCAATAGTGTAGGCCACCCTGGACTAAGAGGGGCTCTCTGACACAAGCGGAGTAACTATTTCCACTTAGACTCTCAGACAGTGTCCCCAGAGACAGAGGTTGAAATGGACAGGCCCCCAGGCCCTAATCTGAACCTTAGCTTTGGTTTCCATGTGTCCGTCCTCAGAGGTCTGTTTTCGTAGACCAGCACACGGGGCTTTCTGAGGCACCAAACCAAACCTCTCTCGTCTCCACATGGGGAGCTTTCTTGCTGGGGATGTATCAAAGCCTTCAGGTAGGAGAGTCCCGCAGGGCCACTGAATAATCAGCACATTCCAAGGTCTCCATGGACCCAAACGCACATTATGACGCATCATCAGGAGAGGCCATTTCAACTCAGCCCCCTGGGTAGCGTGCCCCAGAGGCAGCAGGTCAAACATATCTTTTCGCTAATGGCCAATGGGAATGCGAGGCATGCTGTACAGGGATCCATCCTTCGAACCCTGCTCTCCAGTCCTTCCGTATGGTATGTCCTGGAGCCATACAACAGAACTCGAATGTCCCGCAGAAGGAAACCTTGTGGTTTGGGGCAACCTCCAAACTCAGCGTGGGAAAACTTCCTTGGCCTCATGAGGCCCCCACTTCATGAAGGTGTCATCATGGACACATACTCCAGCCTCAGCAAACGTCTGATCCTCATCCTGACTTCAGATGCAGGAGATTTTGATTCAGCCTCTACAGTGTGGGCCTGCTCTGCCCTTGGCGCCAATCCTCACCCTAGCTTGTGTTTTCAGACTTCTGTCCATACACACCTGGTCCACAAACCTTCCCTACTGGGAATTCTGGGGGCACAATGAAGCACTCTACCTGCCTGCCAAGAGAAAAACATTGTCTATGGTGCTGCCCAGAAACCCCAAATGATGATCAAACTGCTTGGCCCTCGGCAACACCCCAATTGCATAGGCTACCTTAAACACTGATGCTCTGTCGCACACTGAGAACGTCAGACCCGCCATGGCCTTAGGTCGTCATCTCTTCCCCACTGCGGTTTTCAGGATTCAGAACATAGACCTTATCTCCAACCACTGCCCAGGGTTGAAAATGATGCAGAAATCAGAGCTCCTTCCCCATGGCTAGAAACCTTGTGACTGGCATGTTGTCCAAAGTTCAGTGTAGTTGAAACCAGTGTGGCCCATGAGGCCCCGCCCATGCTCGCGGGCCACATTGGTCAAAAACACACATTGTGACCCTCAGCCTGAGCCAGTCCTCAAGTAAGGCCTCTCAGTGGCTGGATGAAGAGACAACATATTGGGCCTGCCATGCCCCTAGGCCCCAAATTTTAACCATAGTTTGGGTTGTCCCGTCACTCTTCCCCAGGGCTCTGCTTTGGAATTCCTCTTTGGTTGGGACACCTGAGGTAACAAACCTGAAAAGGAGACCTCCCATCCCACAGACTGACGAAAAACAATTGGGACAGGCCAAATCCTCAGAGAGGAAGATTCGTCAATGGGCCATTAGTCCTCCCCACATTCCTCGTCCATCGTTGATACAAAATATAGAGACAAAAGCCTGAGAAAGCGCCTCAGACTCGCTCTTTCTTCATATCCTGAAGAGTCCTTCTCATGGTGTGTAGATTGGGCCTGCCATACCTACATCCCCACACCAAAGTTGAGTTTGTGTTTTCAGACTTCTGTCCTCAAAGTCCTGGGCCACACACCCTACAGGCTGGAGCCCATGGAGCCACACATTAGAAATGTGCCTACCCAATCCATGGGAATTCTGCCCATTCCATTGTCCAAATTCGGACAAATTAGGAGAACCCTCCAAAATCCCCGAGGCCATCCCAATAGTGTAGGTCTCCCGGGTCAAACAAGGGCGGACTGATACCAGCTGAGCATCTACCTCCACTCATTCCATAGATGGATGTCCCCAGAGAATAGATTGAACAAGACAGGACCCTAGGCCATTATTGAATCCATTGCTTTGGTTTACAGGCATGTCTCCTCAAAAGCCTGGATTCCAATTCCAGCATAGGGAAATTCCTGAGGCACCCATCAGAACAAATCTCGTCTCCACAGGATACTTGTGCATGGGAGCTATGTCTAAAGTTTAGGAGAATACTTCAGGGTCCCGGTGCCACCGCCCAATTCTAAGGCCCCCATGGACACAAACACACATTAGACCCCATCCTCGGGAAAGTCCATTTCAACTCAGCCACCCCGGTTGCTTCCGCAGAGCCATCACCTCTCAACTGTCTTGTTGCTAGGAGACAATTGGAATGCGAGGCGGGCTTCCCTGGCATCCATCCTCGAACGATGCTCTGGAGTCATTCCATAGGGGATGTCCTGGTGCTGCCCAACAGGTGTCAATGGTCCCGCATAAGGAATCCTTGAAGGGGGCATCCCACAACTCCCAACGTGGGAAAAACTCCATGGCCTTGAGACTTTGCTCCCTTCATGAAGGGGCAGTCATGCACAGACTCCAACCTGAGCCAACGTCTGATCCTCGCCGTGACTTCAGATGCTTGAGATATTGGTTCAGATATGCAGGGGGTAACAGCAGTGCCCTTGGCCTGAAGCCCAACTCTAGCTTGTGTTCTCAAACTTCTGTCCTCACACGCCTAGCCCAGAAGCCCTCACGTTGGCAATTCCGGATCCCACAATGCAGCACTCTGCCTGACCTCTAGAAAAAATATCTTGCCTAATGAGCTTCCCAGTCACCTCAAATGAGGATAAACCTACACGGCACTCGACTGTACCCAAATTATATAGTCTAAACTGGGCACTAATCCACTGTCTGACAGAACCTGAGCCCGAACCTCCTGAACAACAGCAAGGAATCTGACCGCACACTAAGCACCTCAGACCCGCCATGGCCTTAGGTCGTCATCTCTTCCCAACTGCGGTTTTCAGGCTTCCGAACCTAGACCTTATCTCAAACCACTGCCAAGGGTTGAAAATGATGCAGAAATCAGAACTCCTTCCCCATGGCTAGAAACCTTGTGACTGGCATGTTGTCCAAAGTTCAGTGTAGTTGAAACCAGTGTGGCCCATGAGGCCCCGCCCATGCTCGCGGGCCACATTTGTCACAAACACACATTGTGTCCCTCAGCCTGAGCCAGTCCTCAAGTAAGGCCTCTCAGCGGCTAGATGAAGGGACAGCATATTGGGCCTGCCATGCCCCTAGGCCCCCATTTTTAACCATAGTTTGCGTTGTCCCGTCACTCTTCCCCAGGGCTCTGCTTTGGAATTCCTCTTTGGTTGGGACACCTGAGGTAACAAACCTGAAAGGAGAACTCCCAACCCACAGATTGACGAAAAACAATTGGGACCGGGCCAAATGCACAGAGAGGAAGATTCGTCCATGGCCCATAAGGCCTCCCCACATTACACGGCCATCATTGATACAAAATCCAGAGACAAAAGCCTGAGCAAGCGCCTCAGACTCGCTCATTCTTTATATCCAGAAGAGTTCTTCTCATGGTTTGTAGATTGGGCCTGCCATACCTACATCACCAAACCTAAGCTGAGTTTGTGTTTTCAGACTTCTGTCCTCAAAGTTCTGGGCCACACACACTTTAGGCTGGGGCCCCTGGAGCCACACATTAGGACTGTACCTACCCCATGCATGGGAATTCTGTACATTCCATTGTCCAAAATCGTACAAATTAGGAGAACCCTCCAAAGTACCCAAGGCCATCCCAATAGTGTAGGTCTCCCGGGACAAACAAGGGCGGTCTGACACCAGCTGATAATCGACCTCCACTCATACCATAGATGGATGTCCCCAGAGAAGAAGATGGAACCAGACAGGACACTAGGCCATAATTGGATCCATTGATTTGGTTTACAGGCATGTCTCCTCAAAAGCCTGGATTCCAATACCATCATAGGGGGGTTTCCTGAGCACCCATCAGAACAAATCTCGTCTCCGCAAGGAAACTTGTGCATGGGAGCTATGTCAAAAGCTTAGGAGAATACTTTAGGGGCCCGGTGCCACTGCCCCATTCCAAGGCCCCCATGGACACAAACACACATTAGGCCCCATCCTCAGGAAAGTCCATTTCAAATCAACCACCCCGGTTGCTCCTGCATAGCCACCAATCTCAAGTGTCTTTTGCTAGGAGACAATTGGAATGCAAGGCTGACTTCCCTTGCATCCATCCTAGAACGGTTCTCTGGAGTCTTTCCATATGGGATGTCCTGGAGCTGCGCAACAGTTCTCAATTGTCCCACAGAAGGAATCCTTGAAGGGGGCATCCCACAATTCCCAACGTGAAAAAACCTCCATAGCCAAGAGACTCCACTCCGTTCATGAAGGGCAGTCATTCACAGAAACTCCAACCTGAGCCATCGTCTGATCCTCGCCATGACTTCATTTGCTTGAGATATTGGTTCAGATCTGCAGGGAATACCTGCCATGCCCTCGGCCTGAAGCCCAAGTCTAGCTTGTGTTCTCAGACTTCTGTCCTCACACTCCTGGCCCAGAAGCCCTCAAGTTTGGCAATTCCGGACTCGCAATGCAGCATTCTGCCTGCCCTCTAGAAAAAATATATTGCCTAATGAGCTGCACAGGCACCTCGAAAGAGGAAAAACGTACACGGCACTCGACTGTACCCTAATTAAATAGTCTAACCTGGGCACTAATGCACTGTCTGACACAACCTGAGCCCGAAACTCCTGAACAACAGCAAGGAAGCTGACCACACACTGAGTACGTCAGACACGCCATGGCCTTAGGTCGTCAACCCTTCCCAACTGCGGTTTTCAGGTTTCAGAACCTAGACCTTATCTCGAACCACCGCCCAGGTTTGAAAATGATGCAGAAATCAGAACTCCTGACCCATGGCTAGAAACCTTGTGATTGGCATGTTGTCCAAAGTTCAGTGTAGTTGAAACCACTGTGACCCATGTGGCCCCGCCCATGATCGTGGGCCACATTGGTCAGAAACACACATTGTGACCTTCAGCCTGAGCCCAGTTTTCAAGTAAGGCCCCTCAGTGGCTGGATGAAGAGACAGCATAATGGGCCTGCCAGCCCCTAGGCCCCAATTTTTAAACATAGTTTGGGTTGTCCCTTCACTCTTCCCCAGGGCTCTGCTTTGGAATTCCTCTTTGGTTGGGACACCTGAGGTAACAAAACTGAAAGGAGACCTCCCATCCCACAGCTTGAAGAAAAACAATTGGGACCGAGCCAAATCCACAGAGAGGAAGATTCGTCCATGCCCCATGAGGCCTCCCCACATTCCACGGCCATCATTGATACAAAATATAGAGACAAAATCCTGAGCAAGCGCCTCAGACTCGCTCTTTCTTCATATCCTGAAGAGTTCTTCTTATGGTTTGTAGATTGGGCCTGCCATACCTACGTACCCACACCTAAGCTGAGTTTGTGTTTTCAGACTTCTGTCCTCAAAGTCCAGGGCCACACACGCTCCAGGCTGGGACCCCTGGAGCCACATATTAGGAATGTGCCTACCCAATCCATGGGAATTCTGCCCATTCCATTGTCCAAAATCTTACAAATTAGGAGAACCCTCCAAAGTCCCCGAGGCCATCTCAATAGTGTAGGTCTCCCGGGTCAAAAAAGGGCGGACTGACACCAGCTGAGCATCTACCTCCACTCATACCATAGATGGATGTCCCCAGAGAATAGATTGAACCAGAGAGGACCCTAGGCCATAATCGGATCCATTGCTTTGTTTTGCAGGCATGTCTCCTCAAAAGTCTGGATTCCATTTCCAGCATAGGGGGTTTCATGAGGCACCCATCAGAACAAATCTGGTCTCCACATGGAAACTTGTTCATGGGAGCTATGTCAAAAGCTTAGGAGAATACTTCAGGGTCCCGGTGCCACCGCCCCAATCTAAGGCCGACATGGTCACAAACACGATTAGGCCCCATCCTCAGGAAAGTCCATTTCACCACAGCCACCCCGGTTGCTTCTGCAGAGCCATCATATCTCAACTGTCTTGTTTCTAGGAGACAATTGGAATGCGAGGCAGGCTTCCCTGGCATCCATCCTCTAACGGTGCTCTGGAGTCATTCCATATGGGATGTCCTCGAGCTGCCCAACAGGTGTCAACTGTCCCACATAAGGAATCCTTGAAGGGGGCATCCCTGAACTCACAACGTGGGAAAACCTCCATGGCCTTGAGACTCCGCTAGATTCATGAAGGGCAGTCATTCACAGAAACTCCAACCTGAGCCAACGTCTGATCCTCGCCTTGACTTCAGATGCTTGAGATATTGGTTCAGAACTGCAAGGGTTACCTGCTGTGCCCTCAGCCTGAAGCCAAAGTCTAGCTTGTGTTCTCAGACTTCTGTCCTCACACTCCTGGCCCTGAAGCCGTCAAGATTGGAAATTCCGGACCCACATTGCAGCACTCTGCCTGCACTCTAGAAAGAATATATTGCCTAATGAGCTGCCCAGGCACCTCAAATGAGGATAAACCTACACGACACTCGACTGTACCCAAATTATATAGTCTAACCTGGGCACTAATGCACTGTTGACACTACCTGAGCTAGAACCTCCTGACCAACACCCAGGCAGTTGACCGCACACTGAGCGCATACGACCCGCCAAGGCCTTAGGTTGTCATCTCTTCCCAACTGTGGTTTTCAGGCTTCCGAACCTAGACCTTATCTCCAACCAGTGCCCAGGGTTGAAAATGATGCAGAAATCAGAACTCCTTCCCCATGGCAAGAAACCTTGTGATTGGCCTGTTGTCCAAAGTTTAGTGTAGTTGAAACCAGTGTGGCCCATGAGGCCCTGCCCATGCCCGCAGGCCACATTGGTCACAAACACACATTGTGACCCTCAGCCTGAGCCCAGTCCTCATGTAAGGCCTCTCAGTGGCTGGATGAAGAGACAGCATATTGGGCCAGCCATGCCCCTAGGCCCCCATTTTAAACCATAGTTTGGGTTGTCCCTTCACTCTTTCCCAGGGCTCTGCTTTGGAATTCCTCTTTGGTTGGGACACCTGAGGTAACAAACCTGAAAGGAGAACTCCCATCCCACAGACTGAAGAAAAACAATTGGGACCGGGCCAAATGCACAGAGAGGAAGATTCGTCCATGGCCCATAAGGCCTCCCCACATTACACGGCCATCATTGATACAAAATCCAGAGACGAAAGCCTGAGCAAGCGCCTCAGACTCGCTCATTCTTTATATCCAGAAGAGTTCTTCTCATGGTTTGTAGATTGGGCCTGCCATACCTACGTCACCAAACCTAAACTGAGTTTGTGTTTTCAGACTTCTGTCCTCAAAGTCCTGGGCCACACACCCTCCAGGCTGGGGCCCCTGGAGCCACACATTAGGACGCTACCTACCCCATGCATGGGAATTCTGCACATTCCATTATCCAAAATCGTACAAATTATGAGAAACCTCCAAAGTCCCCGAGGCCATCCCAATAGTGTAGGTCTCCCGGGACAAACAAGGGCGGTCTGACACCAGCTGAGCATCCACCTCCAATCATACCATAGATGGATGAACCAAGAGAAGAAGATTAAACCAGACAGGACCCTAGGCCATAATCGGATCCATTGCTTTGGTTTACAGGCATGTCTCCTCAAATGCCTGGATTCCAATACCAGCATAGGGGGTTTCCTGAGGCACCCATCAGAACTAATCTCATCTCCCCAAGGAAACTTGAGCATGGGAGCTATGTCAAAGTTAAAAAGAATTCTTCAGAGTCCCGGTGCCACCGCCCCATTGAAGGCCCCCATGGACACAAACACATATTAGGCCCCATCCTCGGGAAAGTCCATTTCAACTCAGCCATCCCGGTTGCTCCCGCAGAGCCATCAGATCTCAACTGTCTTGTTGCTAGGAGACAATTGGAATGTGAGGCGGTCTTCCCTGGCATCCATCACCTAACGGTGCTCTGGAGTCATTCCGTATGGGATGGGATGTCCTGGAGCTGCCCAACATGTCTCAATTGTCCCGCACATGGAATCCTTCAAGCGGGCATCCCACAACTCCCACCGTGGGAAAACCTCCATGGCCTTGAGACTCCTCTCTGTTCATGAAGGGGCAGTCATGCACAGAAACTCCAACCTGAGCCAACGTCTGATCCTCGCCTTCACTTCAGATGCTTGAGATATTGGTTCAGAACTGCAGGGGGTACCTGCAATGCCCTCGCCCTGAAACCCAAGTCTAGCTTGTGTTCTCAGACTTCCGTCCTCACACCCCTGGCCCAGAAGCCCTCAAGTTTGGCAATTCCGGACCCTCAATGCAGCACTCTGCCTGCCCTCTAGAAAAAAATTATTGCCTAATGAGCTGCCCAGGCACCTTAAATGAGGATAAACCTACACAGCACTCGACTTTACCCAAATTATATAGTCTAACCTGGGCACTAATGCAATGTCTAAAACAACCTGAGCCCGGACCTCCTGATCAACACCCAGACAGCAGACCGCACCGTGAGCACATCAGACCCGCCATGGCCTTAGGTCATCATCTCTTCCCTACCTCAGTTTTCAGGCATCAGAACCGAGACCTTATCTCATATCACTGCCCAGGGGTGAGTGTGATGCAGAAATCAGAAGTCCTCCTTACCCATGGCAAGAACCCTTGTGGTTGGCACGTTGTCCAACGTTCAGTGTAGGAGAAACCAGCATTCACCCTGCGGCCCCGCCCATTCTTGAGTGCGACGAGGGCATACACACGCATTGTGACCCTCAGCATAAGTCCTGTCCTCTAGGAAGTCCTCTCAGTGGCTGAACCATTGGATGTCATAATGGGCTTGACATGTCCCTAGGCCCCAATTTATAACCAGATTTCTGATTGTCCAGTCACCCCTCCCCAGGGCTCTACTCTGGAATCCCTCATTTGGAGGGACACCAAGGTTAAAAAATAAAACAACAACAACAAAGAAACGGACTTCTTCCATCCCACAGAATGACCACAAACTCTTTGGACGGGGCCAAACCACCAGAGAGTAAGACTCGTCCATTTCCCATGAAGTTACCCAGAAATTTCACCACCATGGGTGACACGATATCCAAGACAAAAACTTCAGCAAAAGCCTCAGACTCGCCATTTTTTTCAAATCCTGAAGAGTTCTCCTCATGATCTGTAGATCAGTACTGCCATACCTATGACCCGAAACATAAGCCGAGTTTGTGTTTTCAGACAACTGTCCAAACAGCCGTGGCCTACACAACCTACAGGCTCAGGCCCCTGGAGCCAAACCAGAGGACTGTACTTGCCCTCTGCAAGGCCATTGTGTGTGCCCATTCCAATGGCCACAACCCTTCAAATAGGATATACCTCCAAAGTCCCTGAACCATCTCACTAGTGGTGGCTTCCCAGGAAAAACAGGGGCAATCTGAGCCCATTTTTGCACCTACCTGCACTCAGACCCATAGACAGATGTCCCCAGAGGTAAAAAGGAAAGAACAGGCCCCTAGGCACTAATCAGATCCATTGCTTTGGTTTCCAGGCATCTCTCCTCAGAGGCCTGGATTTCAAAACCAGCATATGGCTGTTTCTTGACTCACCCATCAGAAAACATCTCATCTACACATGGGAAACTTGCACGTTGGAGCTGTGTCAAAGCCTCTGTTTCAGAGAACCCTTCAGGGCCCCCGTGCCACCGCTTCATTCCAAGGTCTCCATAGCCACAAAAGCAAATTAGGACCCATTCACAGGAGAGTCCATTTCAACTCAGCCTCCTCGGTTGCTCCCCCAGATCCAGGAGATCTAACCTGTCTTGTTGCTAGGAGACAATTGGAATGCGAGGTGGGCTACCCAGCCATCCATCCTTAGAACCCTGCTCAGAATCATTGGCCTGGAGCCAAACAACAGGTCTCAATTGTCCTGCAGAAGACTCTTTGCAGTTTGGAGCTGCTCACAACTCCCATCGTGGGAAAACCCCCATGGCCTCGTGGTGCCCCCCCTTCATGAAGGGGCCACTAGGAACAGAAATTCCAACCTGAGCGATCGTCTGATCCTCGCCCTGAATTCAGATGCACGAGATCTCGATTCAGGTCTGTAGATTTTGACTGCCATGTCTTCACCCAGAAACCGAAGCCTAGCTTGTGTTCACAGACTTCTGTCCTCAGACTACTGGCCCACAAGCCCTCCAGTTTGGCAATCCAGAACTACAATGCAGCACTCTGCCTGCCCTTCAGAAGAAAAACATTGCCCTCTGGCGCTACCCATTAACTCCTAATGAGGATCAACCTGCACCTACCTTGGCTGTACCCCAAATACATAGGCTGACCAGGCCACTAATGCCCTTTCTGACACAGCCTGAGCCTGGATCTCCTGGCTCCACCCAGACCGCTGGCCACAACCTGAGCACAAGAGCTTCCTAGGCCTTAGATCGTCATCTCTTCCCAACCCTGGTTTTCAGGCTTCAGAACCTAGACCTTATCTCCAATCACTGCCCAGGGTTGAACCTGATGCAGAAATCAGAACTCCTTCCCCATGGCAAGAATCCTTGTGGTTGGCATGTTGTCCAAAGTTCAGTGTAGTTGAAACCAGTGTGGCCCATGAGGACCCGCCCATGCTCGCGGGCCACATTGGTCACAAACACACATTGTGACCCTGAGCCTGATCCCAGTCCTCAAGTAAGGCCTCTCAGTAGCTGCATGAAGAGATAGTATATTGGGCTTGCCATGCCCCTAGGCCCCAATTTTGAACCATAGTTCGGGTTGTCCCTTCAGTCTTCCCCACGGCTTTGCTTTGGAATTCCTCTTTTGTTTGGACACCTGAGGTAACAAAAATGAAAGGAGTCCTCCCATCCCACAGGTTGACGAAAAACAATTGGGAATCGGGCCAAATCCTTAGAGAGGAAGATTCGTCCATGGCCCATGAGGCCTCCCCGACATTCCTCAGCCACCGCTGATACAAAATCCAGAGACAAAAGCCTGAGCAAGTGCCTCAGACTCGCACTTTCTTCATATCCTGAAGAGTTCTTCTCATGGTTTGTAGATCGGGCCTGCCATACCTACGTCCCCAAACCTAAGCTGAGTTTGTGTTTTCAGACTTCTGTCCTCAAATCCTGGGCCACACACCCTCCAGGCTGGGGTCCATGGAGCAACACATTAGGACTGTGCCTACCAATCTATGGGAATTCTGCCCATTCCATGGTCCAAAATCGTACAAATTAGGAGAAAGCTCCAAAGTCCCTGAGGCCATCCCAATCGTGTAGGTCGCCCGGAACAAACAAGGGCTGTCTGACACCAGCTGATAATCGACCTCCACTCATACCATAGATGGATGTCCCCAGAGAAGAAGATTAAACCAGACAGGACCCTAGGCCATAATAGGATCCATTGCTTTGGTTTACAGGCATGTCTCCTCTAAAGCCTGATTCCAATACGAGCATAGGAGTTTTCCTGAGGCACCCATCATAACTCATCTCGTTTCCACAAGGAATCCTGTGCATGGGAGCTATGTCAAAAGCTTAGGAGAGTACTTCAGGGTCCCGGTGCCACCGCTCCATTCCAAGCCCCTCATGGACATAAAAACCCATTAGGACACATCCTCAGGAAAGTCCATTTCAACTCAGCCACCCCGGTTGCTCCCGCAGAGCCATCAGATCTAAACTGTCTTGTAGCTAGGAGATAATTGGAATGCGAGGCGGGCTTCCCAGGCATCCATCCTCGAACGGTACTCTGGAGTCATTCCGTATAGGATGTCCTGGAGCTGTCCAACAGGTCTCAATTGTTCCGCAGAAGGAATCCTTGAAGGGGGCATCCCACAACTCCCAACGTGGGAAAACCTCAATGGCCTCGAGATTCCGCTCCCTGCATGAAGCGGCCGTCATGCACAGAAACTTCAACCTGAGCCAACGTCTGATCCTCGCCCTGACTTCTGATGCATGAGATATTGTTTCAGATCTGCAGGGGGTACCTGCCATGCCCTCGCCCTGAAAGCCAAGTCTAGCTTGTCTTTTCAGACTTCCGTCCTCACACCCATGGCCCCGAAGCCCTCAAGTTTGGCAATTCTGGTCCCACAGTGCAGCACTCTGCCTGCCCTGTAGAAAAAAATTATTGCCTCATGAGCTGCCCAGGCAACTTAAATGAGAATAAACCTACACAGCACTCGACTTTACCCAAATTATATAGTCTAACGTGGGCACTAAACTACTGTCGGACACAACCTGAGCCGGGACCTCTGACCAACACCCAGAAAGCTGACCGCACACTGAGCACATAAGACCCCCCATGGCCTTAGGTCATCATCTCTTCCCTACTTCAGTTTTCAGGCTTCAGAAGGGAGACCTGATCTACAATCACTGCCCAGGGGTGATTGTGATGCAGAGATCAGAACTCCTCCTTACCCATGGCAAGAAAGCTTGTGGTTGGCACGTTGTCCAACGTTCAGTGTAGGAGAAACCAGCATTCTCCCAGAGGCACCGTCCATTCTTGAGTGCGACGAGGGCATAAACACGCATTGTGACCCTCAGCGTGAGTCCTGTCCTCTCGTAAGTCCTCTCAATGGCTGGACCATCAGATGTTATAATGGGCTTGACATGTCCCTAGGCCCCAATTTTTAACCAGATTTCTGATTGTCCAGTCGCCCCTCCCCAGGGCTCTACTCTGAAATCCCTCATTTGGTGGGACACCTTAGGTTAAAAAAGAAAAACAACAACAACAAAAAAACGGACTTCTTCCATCCCACAGAATGACCCCAAACTCTTTGGACGGGGCCAAACCACCAGAGAGTAAGACTCGTCCATTTCCCATGAAGTCACCCAGAAATTTCACCACCGTGAGTGACACGATATCCAGAGACAAAAACTTGAGCAAGAGCCTCACACTCGCTTTTTTTTCAAATCCCGAAGTGTTCTCCTCATGGTCTGTAGATCAGTCCTGCCATACCTATGACCCGAAACATAAGCCGAGGTTGTGTTTTCAGACAACTGTCCAAACAGCCGTGGCCTACACAACCTACAGGCTCAAACCCCTGGAGCAAACCCGAGGACTGTACTTGCCCTCTGCAAGGGCATTCTGTGTGCCCATTCCAATGGCCACAACCCTTCAAATAGGATATACCTCCAAAGTCTCTGAACCATCTCACTAGTGGTGGCTTCCCAGGAAAAACAGGGGCAATCTGAGCCCATCTGTGCACCTACCTGCACTCAGACCCATAGACAGATGTCCCCAGAGGTAAAAAGGAAAGAACAGGGCCCTAGGCACTAATCAGATCCATTGCTTTGGTTTCCAGGCATCTCTCCTCAGAGGCCTGGATTTCAAAACCAGCATATGGCTGTTTCTTGACTCAACCATCAGAAAACATCTCATCTACACATGGGAAACTTGCACGTTGGAGCTGTGTCAAAGCCTCTGTTTCGGAGAATCCTTCAGAGCCCCAGTGCCACCGCTTCATTCCAAGGTCTCCATAGCCACAAAAGCACATTAGGACCCATCCCCAGGAGAGTCCATTTCAACTCAGCCTCCTCGGTTGCTCCCCCAGATCCAGCAGATCTAACCTGTCTTGTTGCTAGGAGACAATTGGAATGCGAGGTGGGCTACCCAGCCATCCATCCTTAGAACCCTGCTCAGAATCATTGGCCTGGAGCCAAACAACAGGTCTCAATTTTCCTTCAGAAGACTCTTTGCAGTTTGGAGCTGCTCACAACTCCCATCGTGGGAAAACCCCCATGGCCTCGTGATGCCCCCCCTTCATGAAGGGGCCACTAGGGACAGAAACTCCAACCTGAGCGATCGTCTGATCCTCGCCCTGAATTCAGATGCACGAGATCTCGATTCAGGTCTGTAGATTTTGACTGCCATGTCCTCACCCAGAAACCGAAGCCTAGCTTGTGTTCTCAGAATTCTGTCCTCAGACTACTGTCCCACAAGCCCTCCAGTTTGGCAATCCAGAACTACAATGCAGCATTCTGCCTGCCCTCCAGAAGAAAAACATTGCCCTGTGGCACTACCCATTAACCCCAAATGAGGATCAACCTGCACCTACCTTGGCTGTACCCCAAATACATAGGCTGACCAGGGCACTAATGCCCTTTCTGACACAGCCTGAGCCTGGACCTCCTGGCCTCACCCAGACCGCTGGCTGCACCCTGAGCACAACGAGCCTCCTAGGCCTTAGGTCATCATCTCTTCCCAACCTTGGTTTTCAGGCTTCAGAACCTAGAACTTATCTCCAATCACTGCCCAGGGTTGAACCTGATGCAGAAATCAGAACTCCTTCCCCATGGCAAGAATCCTTGTGGTTGGCATGTTGTCCAACGTTCAGTGTAGTTGAAACCAGTGTGGCCCATTAGGACCCACCCATGCTCGCGGGCCACATGGGTCCCAAACACACATTGTGACCCTGAGCCTGAGCCCAGTCCTCAAGTAAGGCCTCTCAGTAGCTGCATGAAGAGATAGTATATTGGGCTTGCCAACCCCTAGGCCCCAATTTTGAACCATAGTTCGGGTTGTCCCTTCAGTCTTCCCCACGGCTTTGCTTTGGAATTCCTCTTTTGGTGGGATACCTGAGGTAACAAAAATGAAAGGAGTCCTCCCATCCCACAGGTTGACGAAAAACAATTGGGAATCGGGCCAAATCCTTAGAGAGGAAGATTCGTCCATGGCCCATGAGGCCTCCCCGACATTCCACGGCCACCGCTGATACAAAATCCAGAGTCCAAAAGCCGGAGCAAGTGCCTCAGACTCGCACTTTCTTCATATCCTGAAGAGTTCTTCTCATGGTTTGTAGATCGGGCCTGCCATACCTACGTCCCCAAACCTAAGCTGAGTTTGTGTTTTCGGACTTCTGTCCTCAAAGTTCTGGGCCACACACCCTCCAGACTGGGGCCCATGAAGCTACACATTAGGACTGTTCCTACCAATCCACGGGAATTCTGCCCATTCCATGGTCCAAAATCGTACAAATTAGGAGAAACCTCCAAAGCCCCTGAGGCCATCCCAAGAGTGTAGGTCGCCCGGGACAAAAAGGGCGGTCTACACCAGCTGAGCATCTACCTCCACTCATATCATAGATGGATGTCCCCAGAGAAGAAGATTGAACCAGACAGGACCCTAGGCCATAATAGGATCCATTGCTTTGGTTTACAGGCATGTCTCCTCAAAAGCCTGATTCCAATACGAGCATAGGAGTTTTCCTGAGGCACCCATCAGAACTCATCTCGTCTCCACAGGGAAACCTGTGCATGGGAGCTATGTCAGAAGCTTAGGAGAGTACTTCAGGGTCCCGGTGCCACCGCCCCATTCCGAGGCCCTCATGGACATAAAATCCCATTAGGACACATCCTCAGGAAAGTCCATTTCAACTCAGCCACCCCGGTTGCTCCCACAGAGCCATCAGATCTAAACTGTCTTGTTGCTAGAAGACAATTGCAATGCGAGGCGGGCCTCCCAGGCATCCATCCTCAAACGGTGCTCTGGAGTCATTCCGTATGGGATGTCCTGGAGCTGTCCAACAGATCTCAATTGTTCCGCAGAAGGAATCCTTGTTCCCCCATGGGCAGGAATTTGAGCTAAGTTCTGGGACAGGTGCCTGAATACCCAGTTCACTTTGAGATGAGGTCCTAGGGCCAAGGCAGGACCCACCTGCAGAAAATGACTCCTGCTTTCTGGGTGGCTCTCAGGAGCTCGGGCTCGAGCTGTGTCAGACAGAACATTCGTGGAGAGTTCGGCCTATGATATTGGGGTGCTTTTGAGAGCTGTGCAACTGGATCCTCATGGGGGATTTTTGCACAGACCCTTTCTTCACTTCTTCTATCTGGTGAGCAGGCAGATGGCTGCATTACGGCTCCAGAATATCCAAGTTGGAGGGTTTGCAGGCGAGGAGTGTGAGGACAGAAGTATGAAAACATAAGCTACGGTTACGCTCAGTGCCGAGCACATGTCTATTCCAATGTACAGCAGTTGTTTCGATATCTTCAGCACCTGGGCAAGGGGAAGATGTCTGCTCACGCTGGAGTTTGTATCCATGATGGCCAACAAATGGTGGGGAGGCCTCAAGAATTCTTGGAGGTTTTTCCAAGCTGGAGCTTGTGAGCTGCTCCAAACATCAAGGTGTCCTACTAAGGAACAGCAGAAGTCTTCTTACAGGGCTCCAGGGTCCCCCATATGGAAGATTCGATAGCAATGCTCTCTGAATGGAGGCCTGGGAAGCCAATCTCTTGTTATCATTGCAGCTGAGGAACAGGGTAAGCTTGAACCAATGACACTGATTCCAAGTTCCAAGTGATTTGCGTTGATGGAAGTTCTCAGTCTAACAGGTTCCAATGCTGCTTGATGTCCAGGGAGACCTTAGAATGTGGTGGCGGCTCTCTGACCATTGAGGATTCTCTATCCTTAGGATTAGACCCAGTACCCAGGAGCCAGGTTTCCTTCTTGGGACAGGAGGTGTGCTCTTGTATGGCTCACGGACCACAGGTTGGACCATATGCTTGAATTTCCAGAACAGCCCTCTAGGGAGAGAGACCTCAAAACATAAGCTAGGGTTCTGATGAGGTTTTAGGGCCATGGAAGTTTCAATCTTCGGACTAAGTGCCATTGGCCTGCATGTCATCCTGGAGGTAGGTGCTGAGGCTGTGTCAGGCTGTGCACTTTTTCCAGAGTGGCCTATGATATTGGGGTGCAGTCAGGGGCCTTGCAGTTTTCTCCTAATCTGGACATTTTGGGAAACTGAGATGGGCAGGGTTTCCTCAGGAGAGCAGGGCCAGTGATGTCATGTGTTTCTCGAGGCCCCATCCTGGAGGTCATGTGTGTCAGGACTTTGGGACCAAAGACTTTAGACACAACCTCGGATAAGAGATAGGAGTGAGGTGTTGGCAGTCCGAATCTGAAGACCCTGAGGGAAGCTCCTCGGGATTTGAAATTCAGGTGGCTGGGAGGGAGGAGCACAAGCTTTTCTGTCTGGATTTTGTGTCTAGGATGGCCACTAAATGGAGGGGTGACCTCATGTGTCCATGGGATATTCTTCCACTCTGGTGATTCTGCTTGGCACCCAAGAGTTTGATTTCTTTCTGGGGAAGAGGAAAAGACTGTATTCCATCTCTGGGATCCTGTCCAAACAGGGATTCCAGAGATGGGTTCTGGGTCCAGACACTGGGAAAACTTAACCAAAGCTTCGATTTGGGTTCCTGGTCCAGATCCCAAGGGGGATCTTTGGAAAGGGGTCTCATTCTGAGGGTCACAATGCCTGTTTGTGCCCAGCTGCCCATCCTGTGTAGGCGTGGTCTC
The DNA here is from genome assembly GCF_964662115.1 of Mustela nivalis. Taxonomy (NCBI): domain Eukaryota; kingdom Metazoa; phylum Chordata; class Mammalia; order Carnivora; family Mustelidae; genus Mustela; species Mustela nivalis. Next base: position 512,103 of record NW_028136142.1, on the reverse strand, counting down.
ATGGACCATGCACCTGGTTCCCACTCAGGGTTGTACAGCCATCTCAACATTCAGTTTTCTGGCCATGGGGAAGGAGGAGCACTCTTTTGTGCTTCCGAGTCCCCTATGGGCAGGAATTTGAGCTAAGTCTGGGACAGGTACCTGAATATCCAGGTTGCTTCAAGATGATGGCCTCGGGCCAAGGTTGGACCCACCTGGAGGATATGGGGCCCACTATCTGGGTGGCTGACAGGAGGTCGGGGATCAGGCGATGTCAGACAGACAATTTATGCAGAGGTCGGTCTATTATATTGGGGTGCCATTGAGGGCCGTGCAGGAGGATCCTCATGTGGGTTTCTGCGAAGACCCATAGGGCACTTCTTCTTTGTGGTGGGCAGGCAGAAAGCTGCACTGTGGCTTCAGAATTCCCAATATGGAGGGCTTGTAGGCGAGGAGTGTGAAGACAGAAGTCTGAAAACACAAGCCACGGATAAGCTCAGTGCCGACCACAGGACCATTCCATTGTGCAGTGGTTGTTTCGAGATTTCCAGCACCTGAGTATGGGCGAGGGTCAGATGTCTGCTCACGCTGGGTTTGCATCCATGATGGTCAATGAATTGTGGGGTGGCCTCAAGAATTCTTGGAGATTTTCCCAAGCAGGACCTTGTGAGCTGCTCCAAACAGCAAGGTGTCCTACTGTGGGACAGGGGAAGTCCGCTTACAAGGCTCCAGGGTCCCCCATATAGAAAGATTCGACAGCAGAGGTCTCTGAATGGGGGCCTGGGAAGTCTTCCTTGCATGACCATTGCAGCTGAGGAACATTGCAGGCTTGATCTGCTGGTTTTTGTTCAAATTTCCAAGTGATCTAAGTTGACGGATGTTCTCAGTCTAATGAGTCACAATGCTGCTTGGTGTCCAGGGAGAATGTGGTGGTGAGGGTGCCTGGGTGGCTCAATGGGCTAAGCCGCTGCCTTCGGCTCGGGTCATGATCTCAGGGTCCTGGGATTGAGTCCCGCATTGGGCTCTCTGCTCAGCAGGGAGCCTGCTTCTTCCTCTCTCTCTCTCTGCCTTCCTCCATGCCTACTTGTGATCTCTCTCTGTCAAATAAATAAATAAAATCTATATTAAAAAAAAGAATGTGGTTGTGGGTCTGTGGCCATGCAGGATTCTCCTACCTGAGGGTTAGACCCAGTTCCCAGGAGCCAGGTTCCCTTCTCGGGACAGGAGGGGTTCTCTTGTATGGCTCAGGGACCACATGTCGGATCATATGTTGGATTTCATGACCAGGCCTCTGGGCACAGAGGCCTGAATATCTAGGCTAGGGTTCTTATGAGGTTGTAGGGGCATGTCATCCTCAACCTTCAGACTTAGGGACTTTGACCTGTGAGTCTTCCTCGAGGTAGATGCTCAGGCTGTGTCAGACTGTGCATTTTTTCCAGAGTGGCCTATGAAATTGGGGTGGGCTCAGGGGCCTTGCAGGCTTTTCCTAATCTGGAGGGTTTGTGCAACTGAGACGGCAGAATTTCATCCAGAGATCAGGCCCAGTGATGTAGTGTGGTTCTGTCAGCCCCATCCTGCAGGGAATGTGGTTAAGGGCTCTGGGACCAAAGTCTTCAGACACAAATTTGTGTATCAATTAGGAGGGAGGTGATGGCAGCCCCGATCTGCAGACGCTGAGGGCAGCTCCTCAGGATTTGAAATTCGTGTGGCTGGGAGGCAGGAGCAAAGGCTTTTCTGTCTGGATTGTGTCTAGGATGGCCTTGGAATGGTGGGGTGTCCTCATGTGTCCATGGAATATTCTATCTCTCTGGGGATTCTGCCCAGCACCCAAGAGTTTGGTGTCTCACTGCGAAGGAGAGAGCGTGGTTTACTGTTTCACGGTTCCCGTCAACACAGGGATTCCAGAGATGGGTTATAGGTCCCTGTGCCTGGATAACCCTACAAAGGCTTAGTATTTGGGCCTAGAGGCTTGACTGCCTGGCTCTGTGGGGCTTTGGTTCAGCTCCCATGGAGACTTGTTGGACATGGGTCTCAGGGTAAGGGTCACAATGCCTGTTTTTGCCCAGATGACCATCCTGAGTGGGCATTGGCTCTTGTTCCATGCACCTGGATCCCAATATGAGGGTTGGACCACCATATCAACATTTAATTTTCCTTCTATGAGGAAGGAGGAGTACTCTTTTGTGCTTCAGATTCCCCCATGCACAGTAATTTGAGCTATGTTCTGGGACTGGTACGTGAATAACCAGGTTGGTTTGAGATGAAGGACTGAGGTCAAGGCAGGTCACACCTGCCAGATATGGGTCCCGCTATCTATGTGGCTACCAGGAGGTCGGGGCTCGAACTGTGTCAGACAGAGCATTAGTTCACAAGGTGGCCTATGATATTCTGGTGCTATAGAGGGCTGTGCTGGTGGAACCTTATATGGAGTTTCACGCAGACCCATAGGGCACCTCTTTTTTCTGGTGGGCAGGCAGAAGGCTGCATTGTGGCTCCCAAATTCCCAATATGGGGGACTTGAAGGCGAGGAGTGTGAGAACAGAAGGCAGAAAACACAATCTATGCTTAATCTCAGTGCCGAGAACATGGCCGTTCCAATGTGCAGTGGTTTTTTTCGAGATCTCCAGCATCTGAGTACAGGCGAGGGTCAGATGTCTGCTCATGATAGAGTTTGTATCTATCGTGGCCAACAAATGAAATATCCAGCACCTGAGTAAAGGTGGATTTCAGATGTTTACGCACACTGGAGTTTGTGTCTCTGATGACCGAATGGAGGAGTGGCATCAAGAGGCTGATGCATGTGAGATGCTCCAAACAGCAAGGTTGTTTTTTCTACTGGACAGTTAGAGTCTGGTATGTTTTCTGCAGGGCCCCCCATGTGAAAAGTATGGGTAGCAGAGCCCTTCCACATGGATGCCTGGAAAGCACACCTCCATTGACCAATGCAGCTGAGGAACATGCAGGTTCTTTACGGTGCTTCTGGGGCGAAGCACCAAGGTCTTGAGTTGACATGGAATCTCTTGAAGATGGGTTACAATGCTGGTTTTTTTTTACCAGGTAGATCTTAGAATGTGTTGGTGGCTAAGGTGCCTGCAGGATTCTCCTACCCTGAGGGTTTAACACAGGTCGAAGAGCACGGTTACCTTCTGGGGACAGGAGATGTAGTGTTTTGTGGCTCAGGGACCACATGCCGTATCATAAGTTCCTATTCAAGAACAGGCCTCTGAAGACAGATGCCCGACAACCTAATCTAGGGTTCCAATGAGTCCCAGGGGCATGAGAGGTTCAATCTTCAGACTTAGGACAGTTGACTTGGGTGTCTGCCAGGATGTAGGTGATCAGGGAGTTTCAGACTGTGCACTTATGTCCAGAGTAACCTCCAATATTGGGGTGGCCACAGGGGCCTTGAATGTTTCAACCAACTATGGAGGGTTTGGTTAACTGACATGCACAATTTCCATGGGGATGGCAAGCACAGTCCTGTGGTGTGGCTCCAGAGACTCCACCCTGGAGGGCATGTGAGCCATGGTTCTGGGAGGGAAGTCTGCAAACACAAACTTGGGTTAGGTTTAGTGGCTAGGTTATCGCAGGGCAATGTGTAGACCTGGAAGGCTACTCGTCAGGAACAGTAACTGGAATGACCCGAAGGCGGAAGCACAGGCTTTTATATCTGGATTGTGTGTCTAGGGTGACGTCAGAATGTAGCTGTGGCCTCATGGGTCCATGGGAGATTTTTCCTCTAAGGATACTGGCGGCTCCCAATATTTTGATGACTTTTTGGTATGGGAAGACTGCTATTTTCGATCTTAGATGTGCCCCAAAACAGAGATTCCAGAGATAGGCTCTGGGTCTAGGCGCCTGGAAAATCCCACCAAGGGTTGGGATTTGGGCTTATGGGCAGACCAGGCCTGCAATGCAGGATCTTGGTGGTGCAACTGAGAGGGCTTGTTTGGAAACATGCTCAGGCTGAGCATTACAATACCTGTTTGTGCCCAGGGTGGCCCTCAGGAGTGGGCGTGGTCCCATTGTCCATTTTCTGGCTCCCACACTGAGGGATGGACACACATTCCAATGGCCAGCTTTCCAGCCATGGGGAAGGAGGAAATATCTATTGTGCTTCATGTTCCCCCATAGGCAGGGATTACAGCAAAGGTCTGGGGACAGATGCCTGAATACCAAGGATGCATAGAGATGACAGATTTGGGCCATGGCCGTTCTCACATGCTGGATATGGGCCCCGCTCTCTGGGTGGCTGACACGAGGTCTGGGCTCAGGCTGTGTCAGACACAGCACTAGTGGCCAGAGAAGTCTATATATTGGGGTTCTCTCCAGGGCCGAGTAAATTGATCCTCATGTAGGGTTTCTGGCCAGACTCACGAAGCACTTCTTTCTGTGGGGCAGGCAGAATGCTGCCTTATGGATCCAGAATTCCCTATCAAGAGGGTTTGGGGACAAATAGGGTGAGAATGCAATTGTAAACACCAGCTATGCTTAAATTGAGTGCCAAGCGGAAGTCAGTTTCAATGTGCAGCAGCTTATACGAGATATCCAGCACCTGAGTAAGGGCAGATGTCAGATATTTGCTCACACTTGAGTTTGTGTCTAGGATGACGACTAATGGAGGGGTGGCTTCAGGAGGCAATGGAGGATTACCCACGCTTAAGATTGTGAGATGCTCCAAACAACAAGGTTTCCTTCTAATGGACAGGAGGAGTCTGTTTTTTTTTTCCTCCAGGGTCCCTCAAGTGGAAGTTTGCGTAGCAGAGCCCTCCCGCATGGATGACTGGAAAGCACACGTCCAATGACCATTGCAGCTGAGGAACATGACAGGTTCGTTTTGGTGGTTCTGGTGCCAAGTACCAAGGCCTTGAGTTGACTTGGAATCTCTTACAGATGTGTCCCAAAACTGGTTTGTTACAAGGGAGGTCTTAGAATGTATTGGTGGCTATGGGCCACACTGAGGGTTTGGCACAGGTCGATGTGCACAGTTTCCATCTTGGGAGAGGAGATGTTCTGTTTTGTGGCTCAGGGTACATATGTTGTATCCTGACTTGGTATTCAAGAACAGGCCTCTGAGGATTGATGCTTGCAACCTAATCTAGAGATCCAATGATGTCCTCGGTGCCCATCAGGTTCAATTTTCTTACTAAGGACCATTGATATGGTTGTCTGACTGGATGTAGGTGATCAGGGTGTTTCTGACTGTGCATTTGCATCCAGAGCCACTTCCACTATTGGGGTGGGCTCAGGGGCCTTGCAGGTTTCTCCTAACTTGGAGGCTTTGGGGAACTGTGATGGGCACAGTTTCCTTGGGGATGGCAGGCCCAGTCCTGTGGTAAGGCTTCAGAGACCACCTCCTTGAGGATATGAGAGCCATGGTTTTGGGAGGGAAGTCTGCAAACACAAATTTGGGTCAGGGATAGTGGCAAGGTGATCGCAGGTCCAATGCATAGACCTAGAAGGCATCACGTCAGGAACGGTAATTAGGGTGACTGAAAGCTGGTAGCACAGGCTTTTCTATCTGGATTGTGTGTCCAGGATGGGCTCTGAATGTAGACGTGGTCTCATGGTTCAATGGGAGACTTTTCCTCTCTAAGGATCCTGGTGGATCTCGATAGATTGTTGGTATTTCAGAGAAGAAAAGAGTGCTCTTTTCCATCTTAGGGGTGCTCCAAAACAGGGAAGAATGCTGTTTTCCAACTTAGGCTTATGCCAAAATAGGGATTCCAGAGACGGGCTCTGGGTCTGGGTGCCCGGATATCCCACCAAGTGTTAGGATTTGGGCCTAGGGGCATTCCAGGCCTGCAATGCAGGATCCTAATGGTGTAACAGAGAGGGCTTGTTTGAAAGCATGCTCAGGCTGAGGGTCATCATGCCTCTTTGTGCCCAGGGGGGCCCTCAGGAGAGGGCGTAGTCTCATTGGCCATATAGCTGGATCCCAATTTGAGGGTTGGACACCCATTGCAACAGCCAGGCTTCCTGCAATGGAAAGAGGAGTTCTCTATTGTGCTTCAGGTTCCCCCATTGGCAGGGTTACAGGAAAGGTCTGTGGAAAGTTGCCTTAATACCAAGGATGTGTACAGATGACAGGCTAAGAATTCCCAGGTAACAAAACTGCATTGTTACCCATATTCATGACATTCCATGTAAAAATAAGCCCTTAGTACTTCGCCCCAGAGCCACCAGAATGAACTTGCCATGTTCCTAAGCTGCAATGGTCAGTGGAGGTGTGGTTTCCAGGCAACCATACGGGGGTGCTCTGCTACACAAACTTTGCAATTGGCGGGGACCCTGGAGACAAAAAAACAGAATGCCCCTGTCCGGTAGAAGGAAACCTTCTGTTTGGAGCATCTCACAAGCCCCAGCGTGGGAAATCCTCCATTTCCTCTTGAAGCCACCACTCCATTTGTCAGTCATCATAGACACAAACTCCAGCATGAGCAAACATCTGACATCCGCCCTTACTCAGGTGCTGGATTTCAATTCGATCGCTGCACACTGGAACTGCCTTTAGTTTGACTGAATTAAGCCATAGCTTGGGTTTACAATTCCATCCTCAGCCTACTGGTCCACAAGCCCTATTGTGAGGGAATTCTGGAGCTACAACACAATATTCTGCCTTCCCCATAGAAAGAAAAAGGGCCTGGAGAGTCTGCCCAGAAACTCCATATGATGGTCAATCTTCTCGGTGCTAGACGGAACCCTGATTCATAGGCTGCCCTGGGCACTAGTGCTGTGTCTGACATAGCCGGAGCCAGGACCTAGTGTCAGCCACTGAGAGATCAGGGCCCATATCCAGCATGTGAGACCAGCTATGGCCCAAGTCTGTCTTCTCTTCTATTCTTGGTATTCAGGCATCTGTACCCACACCTTTGCTGAAATCCTTGCCATTGGGGGAACCTGAAGCACAATAGAGAACTCCTCCTTCCCCATGGAAGGTATTCTGACAGTTGGGATAGTTGCTCAACCCTCAAAGTGGAAGGCAGCTCCATGGCCAAGGAGACCATGTGCACTCATGATGGCTTCCCCGGGCACAAGCAGGCATTGTGACCTCAGCCAGAGCATGCTTTCAACCAAACGCTCTCAATTGCATCTCTGGGACCACGAATTGCAGGCCTAGTACACACCTAGGCCCAAATCCTAACCCTGGTGGGATTTTACAGGGGCCCAGACACAGAGCCCATCTCTGGAATCCCTATTTTGGGGGACCCTTAAGATGGAAAACAGCACTCTTCCCTTCCCCGAGATAGTCACCAAACTCTTGGTAGCCACCAGGATCCTTGAGTGGAAAAATCTGCCATAGACCCATGAGAACACACCTGCATTCCGAGGCCATCCTGGACATACAATCCAGATACATATCATGTGCTATCACCTTTGAGTCATCGGATTTACAGTTCCTGACGAGCTGACTTCCAGGTCTATGCATTGGGCCTGCAATCACCTTGCCATTAACCTAAACTGAGTTTGTGTTTGCAGACTTCCTTCCTAAAACCATGGCTCACATGACCTCCAGGTTCTGGCATCTGAAGCCACACCACAAGACTGTGCCTGAGATCCTCAAGGAAACTGTGCCCATCACTTTTGCCCGATACCTTTAGATTAGGAGAAACCTGCAAGGCCCCTGAGCGCAGCCAAATAATGGAGGCCGCTCTGGGCACAAATGCACAGTCTGAGACACCCTGATCACCTCCATACAGGCAGACACCCAAGTCAATGCTCCTGAGTCAGAAGATTGAACCTGACATGCCCCGAGGACTTCATTGGCACACTAGATTAGGTTTACAGGTATCTGTCGTCAGAGGCCTGCTCTGGAATATCAACTTATGATAAAATATATAGTCCCTGAGCCACAGAACAGAATATGTCCTCCCCAAAAAGGAAGCCATGCTCCTGTAATTGTGTCATACCCTAAGGGTATTTGGATCCTGAATGGCCCCTTAGCAACCAGCACATTCTATGATATTCCTGGTAACAAACCATCATTGTGCCCCATCTTCATGAGACTCCATGTCAACTCAAGGTCTCGATATATTGCCCCAGAGCCACCAGAATGCACCTGCCATGTTCCTCAGCTGCAATGGTCAATGGAGGGGTGATTTCCAGGCATCCCTGTGGGGTTCTCTGCTACAAAACTTTCCACATGGAGAAACCAGAGAAAACAAACCAGACTTCTCCTGTCCGGTAGAAAGAAACTTTGCTATTTGGAGCATCTCACAAGCCCCAGCATGGGAAATCCTCCATGGCCTCTTGACGCCACCCTTCCATTTGTGGGTAATCACAGACACAAACTCCTGTGTGAGCAAACATCTGACATCCACCCTTACTCAGGTGCTGGATATTCGAAACGGCAGCTGCACACTGGAACTGCCTTTTGCTTTTCACTGAACTTAACCATAGCTTTGTATTACTATTCTATCCTCACCACACTGGTCCACAATTTCTCTTGATAGGGAATTCTGGAGCCACAACGCAGTATTCTGCCTTCCACATAGAAAGAAGAAGGACCTGTTGAGTCTGCCCAGAAACCTCACATGAGGATCAATCTACTCAGACCACGAGGCAACCCTGATTAATAGATTTCCCTGACCACTAGTGCTGTGTCTGACAGAGTCTAAGCCCCGACCTCGTGTCAGCCACCCAGAGTTGAGGGCCCATATTTAGCATGAGAGATCGGCCATGGCCCTGGGCCATCATCTGTACCCATCCTTGGTATCCAGTCATCTGTCCCCCAAACTTTGCTGGAATTCCTGCCAATGGCGAACCTGAAACACAATAGAGAACACCTCCTTCCCCATGGCAGGAATATTGGTTGTCCAACCCTCAGTGTGGGAGCCAGCTGCATGGCCAAGGAGACCATGCCCACTCCTGAGGGCCGACATGGGCACAGGCAGGCATGGTGATCCTCAGCCTGAGCATGTTCTCAAACAAACACTCGCAGTTGCTCCTCCAGTACCAGCATTGCAGGCCTGGTATGCCCCTAGGCCCAAATCCTAACCCTTGGTGGGATTTTCCAGGTGCCCAGACCCAGAGTCCGTCTCAGAATCCCTGTTTGGGGCACCCTTAAGATGGAAAACAGCACTCTTCCCTTCCCTGAGAAAGGCACCAAACTATTGGGAGCCGCCAGGATCCTTAGAGAGAAAAAATCTCCCATGGACCCATGAAAACAAACCTGCATTCCGAGGCCATCCTGTCCACACAATCCAGAGAGAAAAGTCTTTGCTACCGCCTTCGAGTCATCTTATTTACATTTCCTGACGAGCTGCCCTCCATGTCTATGCATTGGCCCTGTGATCATCTTGACACTAACCCTAACCCCAGTTTGTGTTTGCCGACTTCTCTCCCAAAACCATGGCTTACATGCCCACCAAGATGTGGTCCCTCAAGCCACATCACAGGAAAGTTCCTGCCATCCCCAAGAAAACTGTGCCCATCAGGTTGTCCAAACCCTCCAGATTAGGAGAAACCTGCCAGGCCCCTGAACCCACCCCAATATTGGAGGTTGCTCTGGATGCAAACGTGCAGTCTGAAACACCCTGAGCACCTCCATCGAGGCAGAAAGCCAAGCCAATGGTTCTGAGTCAGATGATTGAACCTGACATGCCCCTAGGACTTCACTGGAACCCTAGATTGGGTCTTCAGTCATCTGTTCTCAGAGTCCTGTTCTGGAATACCAAGTTATGATACAACATGTGGTCCCTGATTCCCACAACAGAACATCTCCTGTCTCCAGAAGGAAACTGTGCTCTTGGATCTATGTCCAACTTTCAGGGTAGATGGATCCTGCATGACCCATTAGCCCCAGCAGCTTCTATGATCTCCCTGGTAACAAACCAGCATTGTGACCCAACTTCCTGAGACTTGATGCTAACTCAAGGTGTTGGTACTTTGCCCAAGAGCCATGAAACGAATCTGCCATGTTCCTCAGGTACAAAGGTCAATGGACGTGTGCTTTCTAGGCATCCAAGAGGTAGTTCTCTGCTACACAAAAATTCCACATAGGGAACCCTAGAGCAAACAAATAAGACTGCTCCTGTCAGGTTGAAGGAAACCTTGGTTGTTTGGAGCATCTCACAAGCCCCAGCCTGGGAAGTCCTCCACATTCTCTTGATGCCAACCCTCCATTTGTTAGTCATCATAGACACAAATTCCAGCATGAGCAAACATCTGACATCTGCTCTTACTCAGGTGCTGGATATTCGAATCAGTCACGCACACTGGAAATACCTTTCACTTGACACTGTATTCTTGCATAGTTTGGGTTTACAATTCCATCCTCACCCTACTGGACTGCAAGTCCTCTTGAGAGGGAATTAGGGAGACAAAACGCAACATTCTGCCTTCCCCATAGAAAGAAGAAGGGCCTGGTGAGTCTGCCCAGAAACTCCCCATGAAGATCAATCTACTTGGCCCTCGAGGGAACCCCGATTTATACTTTGCGCTGGCCACTAGCGCTGTGTCTGAGAGAGCCTGAGCCCCAACCTCGTGTCAGCCACCCAGAGTGTGGGGCCCTTATCCAGCATGTGGGACTGGCCATGGCCCAGTCATCTCTACCCATCCTTGGTATTCCGGCAACTATCCCAGACCTTTGCTGGAATCCCTACCAGTGGGGGAACCTGAAGCACAATTGAGAACTTCTCCTTCCCCATGGCAGGAAGCCTGGCTGTTGCTATGGGTGCCCAACCCTCAGAATTAGAACCAGGTGCATGGCCAATGAGACAACGCCCAATCATAAGGGCCGCCTGGGCCAAAGCAGGCATTGTGTCCCTCAACCTTAGCATGCATTCAAACAAATGCTCTCAGTTGTTTCTGCAGGGTCCCGCATCGCAGGCCTGGTATGCCCTTAGGACCAAATCCTAACACTTCGTGGTATTTTCCATGCCAACATAACCAGAGCCCGTCTCTGGAATCTCTGTTTTGAAGCACCCCTATGATGGAAAACAGCACTCTTCCCTCCCCTGAGAAAACTATTAGGAGCTGCCAGGATGCGTAGAGAGGAAAAATCTCCCAGGGCTCCATAAGACCACACCTTCATTCCGAGGCTATCCTGGACACACAATCCAGATACAAGAGACTGTGCTACCACCTTCGAATCACCTGGTTTACAGTTCCAGACGAGCTGCCCTACAGACCTACGCATAGGGCCTGTGATCACCTCGCCATTAACCCTACCCCAAGTTTGTGTTTGCAGACTTCTTTCCCAAAACCATGGCTCACATGCCCTCTATGATGGGTCTCTGTAGCCACACCACAGGAAAGATCCTGCTATCCCCAATGAAACTGTGTCCATCACAGTTGCCCAAACCCTCCATATTAGGAGAGACCTGCAAGTCCCCTGAGCCCAGTCCAATATTGGAGGCCACTCTGGACACAAATGCACAGTGTGCAACACCCTGATCACCTCCATCCAGGAAGACACCCAAGTCAATGGTCCTGAGTCAGAAGATTGGTCCCTGAACCCCACAATAGAATATCTCCTGTCCCCAGATGGAATTCGTGCTCTTCAACTTGTGTCAAGGGTCGGGGTATATGAATTATGCACCAGACTTCACCTACTCTGTACAAAGAAATGTTACTTTTTGCAGCAGTTCACAGGCCTCAGCATGTGAACTCCTCCATGGCCTCTTTATACCACCCCTCCACTTGTCGGTCATCATAGACAAAAACTCTAGTGTGAGCAAGCATCTGACATCCACCCTTATTCCAGTGCTGGATGTCTCGAGTAAACTGCTACAAATTGGAACTGCCTTCTGCTTGGCACTGAATTGAACCATAGCTTTTGTTTACAATTCCACCCAAAACTGACTGGTCCCCAAGCTCTCGTGATTGGGAAATCTGGAGCCACAACACAGCATTCTGCCTTCCCTATTGAATGAACAAATGCCTGGGAATCTTCCCAAGAAACTCCACATGAGGATCAATCTGCTCCGCCCTCGAATCTACTCTGATATAAAGGCTGCCATGGCCACTAGCGCTGTGTCTGACAGAGCCTGAGCCCCGACCGAGTTTTAGGCCTCATATCTAGCATTGGGGATTGCTATGGCCCAAGTACGTCATCTCCACCCATCCTTGGTATTCAGGCACATATCTCGAGACCTTGCTGGAAACCCTGCCAATGGGGCAACCTGAAGCACAGAGGAACCTGACGGAAGAGAACTCATCCTTCCTCATGGCAGGACATTTGGCTGTTGGGTTGGGTGTCCAACTCTCTAAGAGGGAGCCAGATATATGACCAATGAGAAAACTCCCACTCCTGAGGGCCGCCATGGGAGTAAACAGGCATTGTGAGACTCAGCCTGAGCAAGCTTTCAAAAAATCCCTCTCAGTTGCACCATCATGATCCCGCATTGCAGGCCTCATACACCCCTAGGTGCAAATCCTAACCCTTGGTGGGAAGTCCCAGATGCCCAGAAAAAGAGCCTGTATCTGGAATCCCTGTTTTGGGGCACCCATAAGATGGAAAACAACACTCTTCCCTTCCCCAAAAAAGCCACCAAACTATGAGCTGCACAGATCCATAGAGAGGAAAAGTTTCCCATGGACCCATGAGACTATACCTGCATTCCGAGGCCATCCTGGACACACAATATAGAGAGAAAAGCCTGTGCTACTGCCTTCCAGTCACCCTAATTACAACTCCTGACAAGCTGCACTCCAGGTCTACTCATTGGGCCTGTGATCACCTTTCCACTAACCATAACCCACATTTGTGTTTGCAGACTTCTCTCCCAAAACCATGGCTCATATGCCCTCCAGGACAGGTTCTCTGGATCCACAACACATGACTGGGCCTGCCATCCCCAAGGAAACTGTGCCCGTCAAACCTGCCCAAACCTTCCAGTTTAGGAGAAACACGCAAGAGCCCTGAGCCCGACCCAATATTGTCGGCAGCACTGGACACAAATGCCAGTCTGAAACGCCCTGATCACCTACATCCAAGCAGACAGCCATTTCAATGTTCCTGGGTCAGAAGATTGTACCTGACATGCTCCTAGGACGTCATTGGAACACTAGATTAGGTTTTCAGGCATCTGTCCTCAGGGTCCTGTTCTGAAATACCAACTTAGGATACAACATGTGGTCCCTGAGCCACACAATAGAATATCTCCTGTCCCCAGTAGGAAACCATGCCCTTCGACCTGTGCCAAACCCTCAAGATTGGAGAATCCTGCACAGCACCTTAGACACCAGCACAAACTCTAGTTTGTGCGTTGACCCATACCACAAGCTTTCCATCTGCTGGACAGTCGAGTCCTGTTGAATGGCTCCAGGATGTCCCATACGGAAAGACTGGAGAGCAGGATTCGAAGGATGGATGCCTGCACAGCATACCTCACATTCCCATTGGCTCTTTGTGACAAGACATGTTTGAACTACTGGCTCTGGGGCGAGCTAACTAGGGGGCTGAATTGAAATGGACTCTCCTGCGGATGGGTCATAATGTGGGTTTGTGTGCATGGAGACCTTGGAATATGTTGGCAGCTCAGGGGCCATGAAGTATTCGCCTAACCGAAGGGTGTAATATTGCTCCAATTAAAAAGAGATCCCTATGTGGAGATGAGACAGGTTCTCTTTGGTGCCTCAGAAAAGCCCCAGATACTGGTCTTCAAACCAGTTCTCTGAGTAGAGACACCTGGAAACCAAAGCTAGGGTTCAGATTAGAGCCTAGATGCCTGTCCGTTTCAATCTTCTGTCTCTGGGGACACTGTCTGAGTATCTAAGTGGAGATAGTTGCTCAGCTGGTGTCAGAGTGCCCCTCTTAGTCCATGGCCGAGGCATGGCCTTGGAGACCTTATTGGATTCTCCTAATCTCTAGGGTTGTGGCCAATGGATTGGGTACAGTTTTCTTGGAGAGGACTGGCACAGTCCTTCAGTGTGTCTCCATAGGCCCTAGCCTGGAGGGTGTGTGGGTCCGGGCTGTGGGCACAGAAGTCTGAAAACACAAACTCGGCTTGGGTGCGGAGCCGAGAGCATGGCAGGATGGACCCATAGACCGTGAGAGGAGATCCTCAGCTTATGAAAGAAGGGCAAATGGGAGGCAGTCACGCAAGCTTTTGTCTTTGGATGTTTTGTCTCCCATAGCCGTGGAATGTAGGGGTGACCTCAGGGGCTATGGAAGAGTCTCCCTCTCTGAGGAGTTGGTCCAGCTCTTAAGATTTTGGGGACATTTTGTGGGAAGGGTGGAGTCCTGCTGTCTGGCTCAGGTGTTCTTCCAGAAGAGGGACTCCAGATCACAGTCCTGGGTTTGAGCAAATGGAATACTCGAGCTCTTGTGAAGATTGGGATCATAGGGGCTTGGCAAGCCCCATATGCGGGCTCTTGGTCCAGGCCCTGAGAGACCTTACTTCGACATGGGGCCCATGCTGATGGTCCCAATGCGAGTTTGTACCCAAGGAGGCACTCAAGTTTAGGCTTGGCCTCAGGGGCCATGAAGGTTTCTCCTACACTGAAGGTATGACTCCATGCCAACAGCAAGCTTTCCAGCCATGGGGAAGGAGAAGATCTGATTTGTGCTTCAGTTACCCACGTTTGCCAGGATTTGATATAATATCTAGGGTCAGATGTCTGAAAACCCAGGTTGGGAAGAGATGACGGCATAAGGCCATGGCCTGTCTGATGTGCTTAGTGTGCAGCCAGCTGTTTTCTTGTCTGTCGGGACGTCAGGCTGTGTCAGACAGAGCATTACTGACCAGGGTAGCCTTTCCAGTTAGGGTGCGGTCGAGGCCAGAGCAGGTTGGTTCTCATTTGTGGTTTCTGGAGAGCCCCATAGGGCAACGTTTTTCTTCTGGTGGGCAGGCAGAAAACTGTGTTGTGGTTCTGGAATTCCCAGTCTGGAGGGCTTGTTTGCCAGGAGTGTGAAGAGGGAAGTCTGAAAACACAAGCTAGCGTTAGGTTTGGGGCCGAGGGCATGGCAGGCCCACTCTGCAGAGACTGAATCAAGATCTCCTGCATCTGAGGTCAGGGCGAGTATCAGACGTTGCCTCAGGTTGGAGTTTGTGTCCATTATGGCCCCTTCCTGAAGGGGGTGGGGGCGTCATGAGGCCAGGGAGGTTTCCCAACGCTGGGAGTTTTGAGCTGCCCCAAACATCAAGGTTTCCTCTGTAGGACAGTCGAGTACTATGAGATGGTTCTAGGATGACCCCTACAGAAAGACTCGAGAGAAGGGGTCTAAGCATGAATGTCTGCAAATGCCACCTCACATTCCCACTGGCTGCTTGGGGCAAGGCAGGCTCAATCTGCAGGCTCTTGGGCGGGTTTCTCAGAGGGCTGAGTTGAAATGGACTCTCCTGAGGATGAGTCATACTGTGGGTTGGTGGCCATGGAGACCTTGGAATGTGGCGGTGGCTCAGGGACTCTGCAGGTTTCTCCAAACCGAAGGGTTTGACACAGCTCCAACAATGAAGCTTCCCATGTGGAGACGATAGTTGTTCTGTTTGGTGTCTCAGGAAAGCCCCAGATGCTGGTCTTCAACCCCAGGCCTCTGAGGAGTGACACCTGGAAACCAAAGCAAGAGTTCAGATTAGGGACCAGGGGCCTGTCTGGTTCAATCTACTGTCTCTGCCAACATCTGTCTGTGTTTCTGCATGGAGGTAGTTGCTCAGCTTGTGTCAGGATGCCTTTGTCCAGAGAGGCTTATAGGAGTGGGATGTCCTCGGGGGCCTTGAGGTTTCTCCTATTCTGTGGGGTTATGGGCAATGGAATGGGCATAGTCTCCTTGGAGAGAGCAGGACAGTCCTGTGGTGTGGCTCCAGAGGCCCCAGCCTGGCGGCTGTGTGGGCCAGGGCTGTGGGGACAGACATCCAAAAACACAATCTCGGCTGAGGTTTGGGGCTGAGGTTATGGCAGGAGTGATCTACAGTCCGTGAGGGGAGCTCATTGTGATTAGAAAGTAAGGCGAGTGAGAGGCGGTCGTTCAGGCTTATGTCTCTGGATGTTGTATTCATGATGGTCATTTAATGTAAGCATGGTCTCATGGGCCATGGAAGTCTCACTCTCTGGTGATTTGTCCGGCTCCCAAGAGATTGGGGTCATTTTGTGGGAAGAGAGGAGTCCTGTTTTCTGCCTCATGTGTCCCCACAATAGAGGGATTCTAGAGCAGAGCACTGGGTACATACAACTGGAATACCCACCCTCTGGTTAGGCCTGGGGTCCTATGGGCATGGCAAGCCCATATGCAGATTCTTGGTCCAGCCACTGAGAGACGTTACTTGAATAGTGGACTCATGCTGAGGGTCACAATGTGTGTTTGTGCCCAAGGTGGTCCTCAATATTGGGCGGGACCTCATTGAGCTTGCAGGTTTCTCCTACACTGAACCTTGGACATGCCAACCTCAGGGTTTCTTGCCATGGGGAAGGAGGATTTTTGATTTCTGCATCACGTTCACCTCTGGACACTAATTGGAGATAAGGTCTAGGTTCTGAAGCCTGAAAACCGAGGTTTGGAAGAGATGATGACCTAAGGCCATGGCGGGTCCGATGTGTTCAGTTTGGGGCCACCTTTCTAGGTGTCGTTCAGGAGGTCTGCACTCAGGCTGTGCCAGACAGGGCATTCGTGCCCAGATACGCTGTATAATTGGGGTACAGTTGAGTGGCATGCAGAAGATAATTATTTGGGGTTTCTCCATAGCCCCATAGGGCAAAGTCTTTCTTCTGGAAGGCAGGCAGAGTGCTGCATTCTGGCTCCGGAACTGCCAAACTGGAGGCCTTGGGGCCAGGAATGCAAGGATGTAAGTCTGAGAACTGAAGCTTTGCTTTGGTTTCAGGGCGAGGACATGGCAGGCACACTCTGCAGAGCTGAATTGAGATTTCATGCATCTGAGGTCAGGGCGAGGTTCATATGTTGGCTCAGGTTGGAGTTTCTGTCCATGATGGCCCCTTCATGAAGGGGGGTCATCACACCGCCATTGGTGTTTTCCCATGATGGCAGTAGTGAGATGCTCCAAACCACAAGGATTTTCTGCGGGTCAGTTGAAACCTGTTGGATGGCTCCAGGACATCCCATATGGAACAATTGCAGAGCAGGGTTCTAAGGATGGATGCCTGGGCATCCAGCCATGCATTCCAATTGTCTCCTAGCGAAACGGCACGTTTGATTGCTGCCTATGATGTAGCAGCCGAGGGGGCTGAGTTGAAATGCATTCTTCTGAGGATTGGTCATAATGTGGGATTGTGTCCATGGAGACCTTGGAATGGGGCAGTGGCACCAGGGCTCTGAAGGATGCTCCTAACCAGAGGTTTTGACACAGCTCCAAGAAGCATTTTTTCCATGGGAAACAAGATTTGTTCTCATTGGTGCTTCAGTAACCCCCAATATGCTGGTATTGGAAACCAGAACTCTGAGGAGAGATGCCTGGAAACCAAGGCAATGGATCTGATTAGGGCCTGGGGCCTGTCTGGTTTAATCTTCTTCTCTCGGTTCATCTGTCTATGGGATTGAGTGGAGGTAGTTCCTCAGCTGGTGTCAGATTGCCCCTATTTGTCCTGGGCAGTCTACACTATTGGGATGGCCACTTTAACTTTGGAGGTTTCTCCTAATTTGCAAGTTTGTGGCCAATGAAATGGGCAGAATTCCTTTGGGGAGGGAAGGCACAATCCTGAGGTGTGGCTCTAGGGGCTCAAGCATGGAGGGTGTGTGGGTCAGAGCTGTGGGGACAGAAGTCTGAAAACAGAAACTCGTCTTAGGTATGGGGACATAGGTATGGGAGGCCCGATCTACAGACCTTGAGGAGAACTCTTCAGGATATGAACAAAGAGTGAGTGTGAAGCACTTGCTCAGGCTTTTGACTCTGGATATTGTGTCACTGATGGTCGTGGAATGTAGGGGCGTCCTCATGGACCATGGGTGAGACTTCCTCTATGGGGATTTGGATGATCCCAAAATTTTGGGGTCATTCCGTGGGATGGGAGGAGTCCATTCTGTTTTTGTTTTTGTTTTTGTTTTTTTTTTTTTTTTTTTTTTTTTTTACCTCAGGTGTGCCACTAAAGAGGGATTCCAGAGCAGAACCCTGGGAAGGGGCGACTGGACAACCCGAACTCTGTATAAGATTGGGGGCCTAAGGGCATGGCAATCCCCATATGGGGTACCTTGGTCCAGCCACTGAGAGGTCTTACTTGAGTACAGTGCTCACACTGAGGGTCACAATGCATGTTTGTGCCTAATGTAGGCATCAAGCATGGGCGGGGACTCATGGGCCATGCTTGATTCTCCTACACTGAACTTTGGATAACATACGAACTACAAGGTTTCTTTCCATGGGGAAGGAGGAATTCTGATTTCTGCATCATGTTCACCCCTGGGCAGTGACTGGAGATAAGACCTAAGTTCTGAATCCAGAAAATCGAGGTTGGGATGAGATGATAACCTAAGGTCATGGAGGGTCCGATGTGCTCAGTGTGCGGTCAGCTTTCTGGGTGTTGTTCAGGAGGTATGGATTCAGGCTGTGTCAGACAGTGCATTAGTGCCCAGGTTAGACTGTATAATTTGGGTACAGTTGAGTTCCATGTAGGTTCATCCTCATTTATTGTGTCAGGGAAGCTCACTGGGGCAACATTTTTCTTCTGGAGGGCAGGCAGAGTGCAGCATTGTGGGTCCAGAATTGCCAAACTTGAGGGCGTCGGGACCAGGAGTGTGAGGACGTAAGTCTGAGATCATAAGCTAGACTTAAGTTTCAGGGCGAGGGCACGGCAGGCACCCTCTGCAGATCCGAATCAAAATCTCATTCATCTGAAGTCAGGACGAGGATCAGACTTAGGCGCAGGTTGGAGTTTCTGTCCATGATGGCCCCTTCATCAAAGGGGTGGAATCTCGAGGCCATGGAGGTTTTCCCACGTTGGGAGTTGTGGGATGCTCCAAACTGCAAGGATTCCTTCTGCGGGAAAATTGAGAACTGTTGGATGGCTCCAGGACATCCCATATGGAATGACTCCAGAGCCGGGTTCTAAGGATGGATGCCTGAGCAGACTGCCTCTTACACCAATTGTCTCCCTGCCACAAGACAGGTACGATCTGATGGCTATGCAGGAGCAATCGTGGGAGCTGAGTTGAAATGGACTCTCCTGAAGATGGGTCTTAATGTGTGTTTGTGTCCATGAGGACGTTGGAATGGGGTGGTGGCCACAGGGCTCTAAAGGATTCTAACCGGAGATTTTGAAACAACTCGAAAGAGCAAGTTTTCCATGTGGAGACAAGATTTGTTCTAATTGGTGCCTCAGGAAACCCACATATGCTGGTATTAGAACCAGGCCTCTGAGGAGAGATACATAGAAACCACAGCAATGCATCCAATTAGGTCCTAGGAGCCTCTCTGGTTCAATCTTCTTCTCTGTCGACATCTGTCTATTTTATGAAATGGAGGTAGTTGCTCAGCTGGAGTCAGACCGCTCCTGTTTGTCCGGGCGGCCTACACTATAGGGATGGCCTCGGGGACTTTGGAGGTTTCTCCTAAATTGTATGATTATGGACAATGGAATGGGCAGAATTCCTGTGGAGTGGGCAGGCACAGACCTGATGTGTGGCTCCAAGGGCCCAGCCTTGAGGGTGTGTGGGCAAGGACTGTGGGGACAGATGTCTGAAAACACAAACTCAGCTTAGGTTTTGGGACGTAGGTATGGCAGGTCCGATTTAGAGACTATGAGGAGAACTTTTTGGGATATGAATAAAGGGTGAAAGTGTGACACTTGTCAGGCTTTTGCCCCTGGATTTTGTGTCAATGATGGCTGTGGAATGTCGAGGAGTCCTCATGGGCCATGGAAGAGTCTTTCTCTCTGTGGATTTGGCCAGATCCCAATTGTTTGGGGTTAATCTGTGGGATTCAGTTTTGTTAACTAAGGTGTCCCACCAAAAGAGGGATTCCAGAGCAGAGCCCTGGACAACAAGAAATCTAACTAAAAATACGGGCCTAGGGGCATGGCAAGCCCAATATGCCTTCTAATGGTCCAGCCACTGAGAGGCTTTCATTGAGGACAGAACTCATGCTGAGGGTGACAATGCGTGTTTATGACCTCGTGGTACTCAAGCATGGGTGGGGACTCATGGTGCATGCTTGTTTCTCCTACACTGAATGATAGTCAACATGTCAACCACATGAGTTCTTGCCATGGGGAAGTATTAATTCTGATTTCTGCATGTCATTCACCCCTGGGCAGTGATTGGAGATAAGGTCTAGGTTGTGAAGTCTGAAAACCGAGGTTGGGAAGAGATGACGACCTAAGACCATGTCGGGTCCGATATGCTCAGCGTGGAGTCAGCTGTCTGGGTGTTGGTCGGGAGGTCCAAGCTTGGGCTGTGTCAGACAGGGCATTAGTGCCCAGGGTAGATTGTATAATTGGGGTACAACTGAGTGCCGTGCAGGTTGATCTTTATTTGGCATTTCTGGGTAGCCCCAAGGGCAATGTTTTTCTTCTGGAGAACAGGCAGAGTGCTGCATTGTGGCTCCGGAATTTCCAAAGTGGATGCCTTGTGGACGGGGAGTGTGAGGACGGAAGTCTGAGAACACATGTTAGGCGTAGGTTCTGGGCGAGGGCACGGCAGGCACCCTCTGCAGATCTGAATCGGGATATCATGAATCTGAAGTCAGGGCGAGGTTCAAACCTAGGCTTAGGTTTGAATTTCTGTCCATTCTGGCCACTTTATGAAGGGGACAGCATCTCCAGTCCATGGAGGTTTACCCACAATGGGAGTTGTGAGATGCTCCAAACAACAAGGATTCCTTCTGATCAACAATTGAGACCTTTTGTATCACTCCAGTACATACCATACAGAATGACACCAGAGCAGGGATCTAAGGATGGATGCATGGGAAGCCCGCCTCACATTTCAGTTGTCTCCTAGCAAATAGACAGGTTTGATATGCTGGCTCTGTCAGAGCAACCAAGGGGGCTGAGTTGAAATGGACTCTCCTGAGGATGGATGGTAATGTGGGTTTGTGTCCATGGAGACCTTGGAATGGGGCGTTGGTGCATGGGCCCTGAAGGATTCTCCTAACCGGAGGTTTTGAGACATCTCCAAAGGACAAGTTTCCCATGAGGAACGAGATTTGTTCTGATTGGGGCCTCAGGAAACCCCCATATACTGTTATTGGAATATAGGCCTCTGAAGAGAGATAACTGGAAACCAAAGCAATGGCTCCGTTTAGAGCCTAGGGGCCTGTCCGGTTGAATCTTCTTCTCTGTGTACATCCATCAAAGGTATTAGTGGAGTTAGATGCTCAGCTGGTGTCAGATGGCCCTTGTTTGTCCCAGGCGGCCTACACTATTGTGAAGGCCTTGGGGACTTTGGAGGTTTCTCCTAATTTTATGATTATGGACAATGGAATGGGCAGAATCCCGTGGAGAGGGAAGGCACAGTTTGGATGTGGCTCCAGGGGCCCCAGCCTGCAGGGTGTGTGCACCAGAACTGTGGAGACAGAAGTCTAAAACACAAACTCAGTTTAGGTTTAGGGATGTAGGTATGGCAGGCCCGATCTACAGACCGTGAGGAGAATTCTTCCGGATATGAAGAAAGAGAGATTGTGAGGCACTTGTTCAGGCTTTTGTTTCTGGATTTTGTGTCAACGATGGGCGTGGAATGTCGGGGAGGCCTCATGGGCCATGGACGAGTCTTCCGCTCTGTGGATTTGGCCCGATTCCAATTGTTTTGGGTCAAACTGTGGGATTGGAGGAGTCCTTTCAGTTTTGTTACCTCAGGTGTCCCACCAAAAGAGGGATTCCAAAGCCGAGCCCTGGGGAGGGGAGACTGGACAACCAGAAATCTGGTTAAAAATTGGGGCCTAGGGGCATGGCAAGCCCAATATGCTGTCTTTTGGTCCAGCCACTGAGAGGCCTTACTTGAGAACTGGGCTCACGTTGAGGGTCACAATGCATGTTTGTGACCGACTTGGTCCTCAAGCATCTGCAGGGCCTCATGGGCCACACTGGTTTCAACTACACTTTACGTTGGACAACATGCCAACCACAAGGTTTCTTGCCATGGGGAAGGAGTTCTAATTCCTGCATCATGTTCAACCCTGGGTGGTGGTGACTGGAGATAAGGTTTAGGTTCTGAAGCCTGAAAACCGAGGCTGGAAAGAGATGATGAACTAAGGCCATGGCGGGTCCGATGTGCTCAGTGTGTGGCTAGCTGGGTGGGTGCGAGCCAAGAGGTTCAGTCTCAGGTTGTGCCAGAAAGGGCAGTAGTGCCCAGGGCAGCCTGTATAATTGGGGTCCAGTCAAGTGGCATGCAGGTTGATCCTCATTTGGGGAATCTGGGTAGCCCCAGAGGGCAATGTTTTTCTTCCGGAGAGCAGGCAGAGTGCTGCCTTGTAGTTCTGGAATTGCCAAACTGGAGGGCTTGTGGGCCAGGAATGTGAGGATGGAAGTTGAGAACACAAACTAGACTTACGTTTCTGGGCAAGGGCACGGCAGGCACACTCTGCAGAGCTGAATCAAGATGTCCTGCATCTGAAGTCAGGGCGAGGATCAGACGATCACTCAGGTTGGAGCTTCTGTCCCTGATGGCCCCTTCATGAAGCGCAGGGGGCGGGATCACGAGGCCATGGAGGTTTTCCCACGATGGGAGTTGTGAGATGCTCCAAACAGTAAAGATTCCTCTGCGGGACTATTGAGACCTATTGGTTGGCTCCAGGACTTCCAATACAGCATCATTCTGAGAATGGTTCTAAGTATGGATGGCTGGGAAGCCTGCCACTCATTCCAATCATCTCCTAGCGACAAGACGGTTTAGATCTGCTGGATCAGGGGGAGCAACTGAGGGGGCTGAGTTGAAATGGACTCTCCTGTGGATGGGTCCTAATGTGGGTGTGTCTCCATGGAGACCTTGGAATGAGGCGCTGGCACCGGGAACCTGAAATGTCCTTCTAACCAGAGGCTTTGAAAGAGCTCCAACATGCAAGTTTCCCATGTGTAGACGAGATTTGTTCTGATGGGTGCCTCAGGAGAAGCCCTCAGCTGGTATTGGAAACCAGGCTTTTGAGGAGACATGCCTGAAAACCAAAGCTATGGATCCCATTATGGCCTGGGGTCCTGTCTGGTCAATCTTCTTCTCTGGGGACATCCATCTATGGTATGAGTGGAGGTAGATGCTCAGCTGGTGTCAGACGGCCCTTGTTTGTCCCGGACAGCCTACACCATTGGTATGGCCTCAGGGAATTTGGAGGTTTCTCCTAATTTGTACCGTTTTGGATAATGGAATGGGCAGAATTCCCATGGATTGGTTAGGCACAGTCCTAATGTGTGGTTCCAGGGGCCCAGCCTGGAGGGTGTGTGGCCCAGGACTTTGAGGACAGAACTCAAAAAACACAAACTCAGCTTAGGTTTGGGGACGTAGGTATGGCACGGCCGAACTACAAATCATGAGAAGAACTCTTCAGGATATGAAGAAAGAGCGAGTCTGAGGCGCTTGCTTAGGCTTTTGTCTCTGGATTTTGTATCAGCGATGGCCGTGGAATGTCGGGGAGGCCTCATGGGCCATGGACGAATCTTCCTCTCTGTGGATTTGGCCCTATCCCAATTCTTTTTCGTGAATCTGTGGGATGGGAGGACTCCTTTAAGGTTTGTTACCTGAGGTGTCCCACCAAAAGAGGAATTCCAAAGCAGAGCCCTGGGCAAGAGTGAAGGGACAACCCGAACTATGGTTAAAAATTGGGGTCTAGGGGCATGGCAAGCCCAATATGCTGTTTCTTCATGCAGCCACTGAGAGGCCTTGCCTGAGGACCGGGCTCAGGCTGAGGGTCACAATGTGTGTTTGAGACCAATGTGGCCCTCAAGCATGGGCTGGGTCTCATGTGTCACACTGGTTTCAACTACACTGAAAGTTGGACAACATGCCAACCACGAGGTTTCTTGCCAAGGGAACGAATTCTGATTTCTGCGTCATTTTCAAACCTGGGCAGTGATTGGAGATAAGGTCAAGGTTCTGAAGCCTGAAAACCGAGGTTGGGTAGAGATGACGACCTAAGGCCATGGCGGGTCCGATGTGCTCAGTGTGCGGCCAGCTGTCTGGGTGGGGCCAGGAGGTCCAGGCTCAGGCTGTGTCAGAATGGGCAATTGTGCCCACTTCAGCCTATATATTTGGTGTACAGCCAAATGGCGTGCAGGTTAATCCTCATTTGGGGTTTCTGGGTAGCCCCAGAGGGCAATGTTCTTCTTCCAGGGAGCAGGCAGAGGGCCGCATTGTACTTCTGGATTGCCAAACTGGAGGGCTTGTGGGCCAGTAGTCTGAGGACTGAAGTCTGAGAACACAAGCTAGGCTTAGTTTTTATGGGTGAGGACATGGCAGGCACAATCTACAGACCTGAATCGAGATCTCATGCATCTGAAGTCAGGGTGAGGATCAGACGATCTTCAGGTTGGACTTTCTGTCCCTGATGGCCCCTTCATGAATGGGGGGGAATCACGAGGCCATGAAGATTTTCGCACGATGGGAATTGTGAGAAGTTCCAAACTGCAAAGATTCTTCTCCAGGACAATTGAGACCTGTTAGTTGGCGCCAGGCCAAGGATTCCAAGCATGGTTCTGAGGATGGATGGCTGGGTACCCCACCTCGCATTCCAATTTTCTCCTAGCTACAAAAAAGGTTAGATCTGCTGGATCTGGGGGAGCAACTGAGGAGGCTGAGTTGAAATTGACTCTCCTGTAGATGTGTCCTAATATGTTTTTGTGTCTATGGAGACCTTGGAATGAAGCGGTGGCACTGGGTCCCTGATGGGTTCTTCTAAACAGAGACTTTGACACAGCTCCACCGTGCAAGTTTCCCATGTGTAGATGAGATTTGTTCTGATGGGTGAGTCAAGAAACAGCCATATGCTGGTATTGAAATCCAGGCCTCTGAGGAGACATGCCTGGAAACCATAGCAATGGATCCGATTAGTGCCTAGTGGTCTGTTCATTCCTTTTTTCCTCTGGGGACATCAGTCTACGGGTCTGAGTGCAGGTAGGTGCTCTGATGTGCTCAGATTGCTCCTGTTTGTCCTGGGAAGCCACCACTATTGGGATGGCCTCAGGAACTTTGGAGGTTTATCCTATTAGTAGGATTGTGGCCATTGGAATGGGTACACACAATTCCCTTGGAGAGGGCAAGTACAGTCCTCAGGTTTGGCTCCAAGGGCCTGAGCCTGTGGGGTGTGTAGGCCAGGGCTGTTTGGACAGTTGTCTGAAAACACAACCTTGGCTTATGTTTCGGGTCATAGGTATGGCAGGACTGATCTACAGAACATGAGAAGAACTCTTCGGGATATGAAAAAATGGCGAGTGTGAGGCTCTTGCTCAAGTTTATCTCTGGATATCGTGTCACTCATGGTCGTGAAATTTCCGGGTGACTTCATGGGAAATGGACGAGTCTTACTCTTTAGAAGGTTGGCCTCGTCCAAAGAGTTTGGTGTGTTTATGCCCTTGTCGCACTTGAGAATGGGCTGGGCCTCAGGGTGAATGCTGGTTTCTCCTACACTGAATGTTGGACAACATGCCAACCCCAAGGTTTCTTGCCATGGGTAAGGAGGAGTTCTGATTTCTACATACCATCACCCCTGGGCAGTGATTGGAGAAAAGGTCTAGGTTCTGAAGCCTGAAAACTGAGGTATGGAAGAGATGATGTCCGAGGGCCATGGCTGGTCTGTTGTGCTCAGTGTGTGGTCAACTGTCTGTGTGTTGGTCAGGAGGTCCGGGCTCAGGTGTGTCAGACCGTGCATTAGTGCACAGGTTAGAGTATATAATTTAGGTACAGTCAAGTGGCGTGTAGGTTTATCCTCATATAATGTGCCTGGGCAGCTCATGAGGCAATATTTTTTTTCTAGAGGGCAGGAAGAGTGCTGCACAGTGGGTTCGTAATTGCCAAACTTGAGGTCTTCTGGGCCAGGAGTGGAGGACGGAAGTCTGAGACCACAAGCTAGACTTGGGTTTCAGGTCGAGGGCACGGCAGGTACCTCGGCAGATCTGAACCAATATCTCATGCATCTGAATTCAGGGCGAGGATCAGACATTGGCTCAGGTTGGAGTTTCTGTACATGACGGCCCATTCATGAAGGTAGTGGAATCTCTAGGCCATGGAGGTTTTCCCACGTTGGGAGTTGTGAGATGGCCCTTCAAAGATTCCTTCTGTGGGACAATTGAGACCTGTTGGACAGCTCCAGGACATCACATATGGAATGACTCGAGAGCACCATTCGAGGATGGATGCCTGGGAAGCCCGCCTCGCATTCCAATTTTTTTTCTAGCAACAAGACAGTATAGATCTGATGGCTCTGCAGGTGTTACCGGGGTGGCTGAGTTGACATGGACTTTCCGGAGGATGGGTCCTAATGTTTGTTTGTGTCCCTGAGGGCCTTGGAATGGGGCGGTGGCACCGGCACCCTGAAGTATTCTCCTAAGCCTTTGACATAGCTCCCATGCACAAGTTTCCTTGTGGAGACGAGATTTGTTCTGATGGGTGCCTCAGGAGAAGCCCTATGCTGGTATTGGAATCCAGGCTTTTGAGGAGACATGCCTGTAAACCAAAGCTATGGATCCCATTATGTCCTAGGGTCCTGCCTGGTTCAATCTTCTTCTCTGGGGACATCCATCTATGGTATGAGTGGAGGTTGATGCTCAGCTGGTGTCAGACGGCCCTTGTTTGTCCGGGACAACCTACACTATTGGGATGGCCTCAGGGACTATAGAGGGTTCTCCTAATTTTAACGGTTTGGGACAATGGCATGGGCAGAATTCCCATGGATTGGGTAGGCACAGTACTAATGTGTGGCTCTAGGGGCTCAGTCTGGAGGGTATGTGGCCCAAAAATTTGAGGACAGAAAACAAAAAACACAAACTCATCTTAGGTTTGGGAACGTAGGTATGGCAAGCCCGACCTACAAACCAGGAGAAGAACTCTTCAGGATATGAAGAAAGAGCGAGTCTGAGGCGCTTGCTCAGGCTTTTGTCTCTGGATTTTGTATCAGCGATGGCCGAGGAATGTCGGGGAGGCCTCCTGGGCCATGGACGAATCTTCCTCTCTGTGGATTTGGCCCTATCCCAATTCTTTTTCGTGAATCTGTGGGATGGGAGGACTCCTTTAAGGTTTGTTACCTGAGGTGTCCCACCAAAAGAGGAATTCCAAAGCAGAGCCCTGGGCAAGAGTGAAGGGACAACCCGAACTATGGTTAAAAATTGGGGTCTAGGGGCATGGCAAGCCCAATATGCTGTTTCTTCATGCAGCCACTGAGAGGCCTTGCCTGAGGACCGGGCTCAGGCTGAGGGTCACAATGTGTGTTTGAGACCAATGTGGCCCTCAAGCATGGGCTGGGTCTCATGGGCCACACTGGTTTCAACTACACTGAAAGTTGGACAACATGCCAACCACGAGGTTTCTTGCCAAGGGAAAGAGTTCTGATTTCTGCATCATTTTCAAACCTGGGCAGTGATTGGAGATAAGGTCTAGGTACTGAAGCCTGAAAACCGAGGTTGGGAAGAGATGACGAACTAAGGCCATGGCGGATCCAATGTGCCTAGTGTGCGGCCAGCTGTCTGGGTGGGGCCAGGAGGTCCAGGCTTAGGCTGTGTCAGAAAAGGCAATGATGCCCAGATCAGCCTATATATTTGGTGTACAGCCAAATGGTGTGCAGGTTGATCTTCATTTGGGGTTTCTAGGTAGCCCCAGAGGGCAATGTTTCTCTTGGAGGGCCCACAGAGTGCTGCATTGTACTCTCGGATTTCAAAACTGGAGGGCTTGTGGGCCGGTAGTCTGAGGACGGAACTCTGAGAACACAAGCTAGGCTTAGGTTTTATGGGTGAGGACATGGCAGGCACAATCTACAGACCTGAATCGAGATCTCGTGCACCTGAAGTCAGGATGAGCATCAGATGATGCCTCAGGTTTGACTTTCTGTCCCTGATGGCCTCTTCATAAAGGGGGGGAATCACGAGGCCGTGGGGGTTTTCCCACCATGGGAGTTGTGAGAAGCTCCAAACTGCAAAGATTCTACTGTGGGACAATTGAGACCAGTTGGTTGGCTCCAGGCCAACGATTCTCAGCAGAGTTCTAAGGATGGATGGCTGAATAGCCCACCTCGCATTCCAATATTCTCCTAGCTACAAGACAGGCTAGATCTGTTGGATCTCGGGGAGCAACCGAGGAGGTTGAGTTTAAATGGACTCTCATGTGGATGGGTCCTAATATGTTTTTGTGTCTATGGAGACTGTGGCATTAAGCGGTGGCACTATGGCCCTGAAGGCTTCTCCTAAACAGAGGTTTGACACAGCTCCACCATGCAAGTTTCCCATGTGTAGAGGAGAATTGTTCTGATGGGTGAGATAAGAAACAGCCATATTCTGGTATTGAAATCCAGGCCTCTGAGGAGAGATGCCTGGAAACCAAAGCAATGGATCCGATTAGTGCCTAGGGGCCTGTTGGTTTCTTTTTACCTCGGGCGATATCTATCTATGGGTCAGAGTGCAGGTAGGTGCTCAGATGAACTCAGATTGCCCGTGTTTGTCCTTGGAAGCCAACACTATGGGATGGCCTCAGGGAATTTAAAGGTTTATACTTTTAGTTGCGTTGTCGCCATTGGAATGGGCTCACACAATTCCCTTGCGAGGGCAAGAACAGTCCTCAGGTTTGGCTTCAGGGGCCTGAGCCTATAGGGTGTGTAGGTCAGGGCTGTTTGGACAGTTGTCTGAAAACACAAACTCGGCTTCTGTTTCGGGTCATAGGTAGGGCAGGACTGATCTACAGACCATGAGGAGAACATTTCGGTATATGAAAAAAGGGCGAGTGTGAGGCTATTGCTCATGTTTTTGTCTCTGGATATCGTGTCACTCATGGTCGTGAAATTTCCGGGTGACTTCATGGGAAATGGACTAGTCTTACCCTCTGGGGATTTGGCCCCTTCCAAAGAGGTTGGGGTCATTCTGTGGGATGGAAGAAGTTGTTTTTTTTTGTTGTTGTTGCTTTGTTTTGTTTCATTTTTTAACCTCCGTTGTCCCACCAAATGAGGAATTCCAGAGTAGAGCTCTGGGGAGGGGTGACTGGACAACCAGAAAACTGGTTAAAAATTGGGGTCTAGGGCTATGTCAAGCCCATTATGACATCTAGTGATCCAGGCTCTGAGAGGACTTACTAGAGGACAGGACTCACCCTGAGGGTCACAATGCATATTTATGCCCTCGTCGCACTCAAGAATAGGCGGGCCTCAGGGTGAATGCTAGTTTCTCCTACAATGAACGTTGGACAACATGCCAACCACAAGGTTTCTTGCCATGTGTAAGGAGAAGTTCTGATTTCTGCATCACACTCACCCCTGGGCAGTGATTGGAGATAAAGTCTAGTTTCTGAGGCCTGAAAACTGAGGTAGGGAAGAGATGATGACCTAAGGCCATGGCGGGTCTGATGTGCTCAGTGTGCGGTCAGCTGTCTGGGTGTTGGTCAGGAGGTCCGGGCTCAGGATGTGTCAGACAGTGCAGTAGTGTCCAGGTTAGACTATATAATTAGGGCAAAGTCGAGTACCGTGTAGGTTTATCTTCATATAAGTTGCCTTGGCAGCTCTTTAGGCAATATTTTTTTTCCAGAAAGCAGGCCATGTGCTGCATTGTGGGACCGGATTTACCAATCATGTGGGCTTTGAGGCCAGGAGAGTGAGGTCGGAATTCTGAGAACAAAAGCTATACTTGGGCTCAGGGCAGTGGCACGGCAGGTACCCCCTGCAGATCTGAACCAATATCTCATCCATTTCAAGTCAGGGAGAGAATTAGACTTTGGCTTAGGTTGGAGTTTCTGTGCCTGACGGCCCCTTCATGAAGGGAGCGGAATCTCGTGTCCATGGAGTTTTTTCCACGTGGGAGTTGTGGGTTGCCCCCTTCAAGAATTCCTTCTGCGGGACAATTGAGACCTTTGGGCAGCTCCAGGACATCCCATATGGAATGACTCCAGAGCACCGTTCGAGGGAGGATGCCTGGGAAGCCAGCCTCGCATTCCAATTGTCTCCTAGCAACAAACCAATTTAGATCTGATGGCTCTGCGGGAGCAACCGGGGTGGCTGACTTGAAATGGACTTTCCTGAGGATGGGTCCTAATGTGTCTTTGTGTCCATGGGGCCTTGGAATGGGGCCGTGGCACCGGGACCATGAAGTATTCTTCTAAGCTTTTGACAGAGCTCGATGCACATGTTTCCTTGTGGAGACGAGATTTGTTCTGATTGCTGCCTCAGGAAAACCCCTATGCTGGTATTGGAATCCAGGCTTTTGAGGAGACATGCCTGTCACCAAAGCAATGGATCCGATATGGCCAGGGTCCTGTCTGGTTCAATCTTCTTCTCTGGGGACATCCATCTATGGTATGAGTGGAGGTTGATACTCAGCTGCTATCAGACCACGCTTGTTTGTCACGGGCGACCTGCACTATTGGGATGGCCTCAGGGATTTGGAGGGTTCTCCTAATTTTACGGTTTTGGACAATGGAATGGGCAGAGTTCCCATGGATTGGGTAGGCACAGTCCTTATGTGTGGCTCCAGGGACCGCAGCCTGGAGGGTGTGTGGCCCAGGACTTTGAGGACAGAAGTCTGAAAACATAAACTCAACTTAGATTTGGAGACGTAGGTATGGCAGGCCCGATCTATAAACCATGAGAGGAAATCTTCAGGATATGAAGAAAGAGCGAGTCTGAGGTGCTTGTTTAGTCTTTTGTCTCTAGATTCGGTATCAGCGATGGCCGTGGATTGTCTGGGAAACCTCATGGGCCATGGACGAATCTTCCTCTCTGTGGAATTGGCCCGATCCCAATTCTTTTTCGTCAATCTGTGGAATGGGAGGTCTCCTTTCAGGTTGGTTACCTTAGGTGTCCCGCCAAAAGAGGAATTCCAAAGAAGAGCCCTGGGGAAAAGCGAAGGGTCAACCCGAACTATGGGTAAAATTTGGGGCCTAGGGGCATGGCAAGCCCAATATGCTGTCTCTTCATCCAGCCACTGAGAGGCCTTACCTGAGGACTGGGATCAGGCTGAGGGTCACAATGTGTGTTTGTGACCAATGTGGCCCATAAACATGGGCGGGGCCTCATGGGCCACACTGGTTTCAACTACACTGAACATTGGAAAACATGACAACCACATGGTTTCTTGCCACGGGGAAGGAGTTGTGATTTCTGCATCACTTACAAGCCTGGGCAATGATTGGAGATAAGGTCTAGGTTCTGAAACTTGACAACCGAGGTTGGAAAGAGATGACGACCTAAGGACATGGCTCGTCCGGCGTGCTCAGTGTTCGACCAGCTTTCTGGGTGGGGCCAGGAAGTCCAGGCTCAGGCTGTGTCAGAAAGGGCAATAGTGCCCAGGTCAGCCTATATATTTGGGGTACAGTCGAATGGCGTGCAGGTTGATCCTCATTTGGAGTTTCTGGGTAGCCCCACAGGTTAATGTTTTTCTTCCTGAAGGCTGGCAGAGTGCTGCATTATAGTTCTGGTTTGCAAACTGGAGGCTTGTGGACCAGTAGTCTGAAGACGGAAATCTGAGAACACAAGCTAGGCTTAGGTTTCTGGGTGAGGACAAGGCAGGAACAATCTATAGACCTGAATCGAGATCTCGTGCTTCTGAAGTCCGGGCGAGGATCAGAAGATCGCTCAGGTTGGTGTTTCTGTCCCTGATGGCCCCTTCATGAAGGGGCGGGGTCTCGAGTTCGTGGGGGTTTTCCCACGATGTTAGTTGTGAGAAGCTCCAAACTGCAAAGATTCTTGTGCAGGACAATTGAGACATGTTGGTTGGCTCCAGGCCAACGATTCCGAGCAGGGTTCTAAGGATGGATGCCTGGGTAGCCCACCTTGCATTCCAATTATGTCCTAGCAACAAGACAGGTTATATCTGCTGGATCTGGGCGAGCAATCTGGATCTGAGTTGAAATGGACTCTCCTGTGGATGGATCCTAATATGTTTTTGTGTCTATGGAGACCTTGGAATGAAGCGGTGGCACTGGGGTCCTGATGGGTTTTTCCAAACAGAGGCTTTGACACAGCTCCAACGTGCAAGTTTCCCATATGTAGATGAGATGTGTTCTGACGGATGAGTCAGGAAACAGCCATATGCTGGTATTGAAATCCAGGCCTCTGAGGAGAGATGACTGGATACCACAACAATGAATCCAAATAGTGCCTAGGGGCCTGTTCGTACCTTTTTACCTCTGGGGACATCAGTCTATGCGTCTGAGTGCATGTAGGTGCTCAGATGGGCTCAGATTGCCCCTGTTTGTCCTGGGGAAGCCACCACTATTGGGATGGCCTCAGGGAGTTTGCAGGTTTATCCTATTAGTAGGTTGTGGCCATTGGAATGGGCACATACAATTCCCTTGGAGAGGGCAAGTACAGTCCTCAGGTTTGGCTCCAGGGGACTGAGCCTGTAAGGTGTAAAGGCAGAGCTGTTTGGACAGTCGTCTGAAACACACACGCGGATTATGTTTCAGGTCATAGGTATGGCAGGATTAATCTACAGACCATGAGGAGAACTCTTCGGGATATGAATAAGGGGCGAGTGCGAGGCTCGGGCTCAAGTTTTTGTCTCTGGATATCGTGTCACTCATGGTCGTGAAATTTCCGAGTGACTTCATGGGAAATGGACGAGTCTTACACTCTGGGGGTTTGGCCCCGTCCAAAGAGTTTGGGGTCATTCTGTGGGATGGAAGAAGTCCGTTTTGTTGTTGTTGTTGATTTGCCTTTTTTGTTTTTTAACCTCAGGTGTCCCACCAAATGAGGGATTCCAGAGTAGAGCCCTGGGGAGGGCCGACCGGACAACCAGAAATCTGGTTACAAATTGTGGCCTAGGGACCGGTCAAGCCCATTATGACATCTAATGGTTGAGCCACTGAGAGGACTTACTAGAGGACAGGACTCAC
The DNA here is from genome assembly GCF_964662115.1 of Mustela nivalis. Classification (NCBI taxonomy): domain Eukaryota; kingdom Metazoa; phylum Chordata; class Mammalia; order Carnivora; family Mustelidae; genus Mustela; species Mustela nivalis. The sequence goes on along the minus strand of NW_028136142.1, from coordinate 479,288 downwards.
GCTGAGGGTCACAATGCGTGTTTATGCCCACTTCGCAAACAAGAATGGGCAGGGCCTCATGGTGAATCCTGGTTTCTCCTACACTGAACGTTGGACAACATGCCAACCACAAGGTTTCTTGCCATGGGTAAGGAAGAGTTCTGATTTCTGCATCACAGGCACCCCTGGGCAGTGATTGGAGATAAGGTCTAGGTTCTGAAGCCTAAATACTGAGGTAGGGAAGAGATGATGACCTAAGGCCATGGCGGGTCTGATGTGCTCATTGTGCGGTCAGCTGTCTGGGTGTTTTTCAGGATGTCCGGGCTCAGGTTGTGTCAGACAGTGCATTAGTGCACAGGTTAGACTATATAATTTGGGTATAGTCGAGTGCCATGTAGATTTATCCTCATATAAGTTGTCTGGGCAGCTCATTAGGCAAAATTTGATTTCTAGAGGGAAGGCAGAGTGCTTCATTGTCGGTCCGGAGTTGCTAAACTTGAGGGCTTTGTGTCTAGGAGTGTGAGGACGGAAGTCTGAGAACACAAGCTAGACTTGGGTTTCAGGGCGAGGACACGGCAGGTACCACTGTAGATCTGAACCAATATCTCATGCATCTGAAGTCAGGGCGAGGATCAGACGTTGGCTCAGGTTGGAGTTTCTGTGCATGACGGACCCTTCATGAAGGGAGCGTAATCTCAAGGCCATGGAGTTTTTCCCACGTTGGGAGTTGTGGGATGCCCCCTTCAAGGATTTCTTCTGCTGGACAATTGAGACATGTTGGGCAGCTTCAGGACATCCTATATGGAATGACTCCAGTGCACTGTTCGAGGATGGATGCTTGGGAAGCCGGCCTCACATTCCAATTGTCTCCCAGCAACAAGACAGTTTATATCTGCTGGCTCTGCGGGTGAAACCGGGGTGGCTGACTTGAAATGGACTTTCCTGAGCATGGGTCCTAATGTGTGTTTGTGTCCATGAGGGCCTTAAAATGGGGCGGTGGCACCGGGACCCTGAAGTATTCTCCTAAGCTTTTGACATAGCTCGATGCACTAGGTTCCTTGTGGAGACGAGATTTGTTTTGATGGGTGCCTCAGGAAAATCTCTATGCTGGTATTGGAATCCAGGCTTTTGAGGAGACATGCCTGTAATCCAAAGCAATGTATCCGATTATGGCCTAGGGTCCTGTCTGGTTCAATCTTCTTCTCAGGGGACATCCATCTATGGTATGAGTGGAGGTAGATGCTCAGCTGGTATCAGACCGCCCTTGTTTGTCCCGGGCGACCTGCACTATTGGGATGGCCTCAGGGATTTGTAGGGTTCTCCAAATTTTACTGTTTTGGACAATGGCATCAGCAGAATTCCCATGGATTGGATAGGCACAGTCCTAATGAGTGACTCCAGGGACCGCAGCCTGGAGGGTGTGTGGCCCAGGACTTTGAGGAAGGAGTCTCAAAACACAAACTCAGCTTAGGTTGGGGACGTAGGTGTGGCAGACCCGATCTATAAACCATGAGAAGAACTCTTCCGGATATGAAGAAAGAGCGAGTCTGAGGCGCTTGCTCAGGCTTTTGTCTCTGGATTTTGTATCAGAGATGGCCGTGGAATGTCGGGGAGGCCTCATGGGCCATGGACGAATCTTCCTCTCTGTGGATTTGGCCCGATCCCAATTGTTTTTCGTCAATCTGTGGAATGGGAATACTCCTTTCAGATTTGTTACCTCAGGTGTCCCGCCAAAAGAGGAATTCCAAAGAAGAGCCCTGGGGAAAAGTGAAGGGAGAACCCGAACTATGGGTAAAATTTGAGGCCTAGGGTCATGGCAAGCCCAATATGCTATCTCTTCATCCAGCCACTGAGAGGCCTTATTGAGGACTGGGATCAGGGTGAGGGTCACAATGTGTGGTTTTGACCAATGTGGCCTGCAAACATGAGCGGGGCCTCATGGGCCACACTGGTTTCAACTACACCTAACGTTGGACAACATGCCAACCACATGGTTTCTTGCCACGGGGAAAGAGTTGATATTTCTGCATCACTTTCAAGCCTGGGCAGTGATTGGAGATAAGGTCTAGGTTCTGAAACTTGACAACCGAGGTTGGGAAGAGATGACGACCTAAGACCATGGTGGGTTCGATGTGCTCAGTGAGCGGCCAGCTTTCTGTGTGGGGCCAGATAATCAGGGTCAGGCTGTGTCAAAAAGGGCAATAGTGCCCAGGTCAGCCTATATATTTGGGGTACAGTCGAATGGCGTGCAGGTTGATCCTCATTTGGAGTTTCTGGGTCGCCCCACAGGGCAATGTTTTTTTCCTGAGGGCAGGAAGATTGCTGCATTATAGTTCTGGTTTTCAAACTGGAGGCTTGTGGGCCAGTAGTCTGAGGAAGGAAATCTGAGAACAAGCTAGGCTTAGGTTTCTGGGTGAGGACAAGGCAGGAACAATCTACAGACCTGAATCGAGATCTCGTGCTTCTGAAGTCAGGGCGAGGATCAGGAGATCACTCAGGTTGGTGTTTCTGTCCCTGATGGCCCTTCATGAAGGGGCGGGGGGGTCACGAGGCTGTAGGGGTTTTCCCACATTGTTAGTTGTGAGAAGCTCCAAACTGCCAAGATTCTTCTGCAGGACAATTGAGACCTGTTGGTTGGCTCCAGGGCAACGATTCCAAGCAGTGTTCTAAGGATTGATGCCTGGGTAGCCCACCTTGCATTCCAATTGTGTCCTAGCAACAAGACAGGTTAGATATGCTGGATCTGGGGGAGCAATCTGGATCTGAGTTGAAATGGACTCTCCTGTGGATGGATCCTAATATGTTTTTGTGTCTATGGAGATCTTTGAATGAAGCGGTGGCACTGGGGCCCTGAAGGGTTTTTTCAAACAGAGGCTTTGATACAGCTCCAACGTGCAAGTTTCCCATATGTAGATGAGATTTGTTCTGACGGATGAGTCAGGAAACAGCCATATGCTGGTATTGAAATCCAGGCCTCTGAGGAGAGATGACTGGATACCACAACAATGAATCCAAATAGTGCCTAGGGGCCTGTTCGTACCTTTTTACCTCTGGGGACATTAGTCTATGCATCTGAGTGCATGTAGGTGCTCAGATGGGCTCAGATTGCTCCTGTTTGTCCTGGAGAGCCACCACTTTTGGGATGGCCTCAGGGAGTTTGGAGGTTTATCCTATTAGTAGGTTGTGGCCATTGGAATGAGCACATACGATTCCCTTGGAGAGGGCAAGTACAGTCCTCAGGTTTGGCTCCAGGGGTCTGAGCCTGTAGGGTGTGTAGGCAGAGCTGTTTGGACAGTTGTCAGAAAACACAAACGCGGCTTATGTTTCGGGTAATAGGTATGGCAGGATTGATCTACAGACCATGAGGAGAACTCTTCAGGTTATGAAAAAAGGTCGAGTGTGAGGCTCGGGCTCAAGTTTTTGTCTCTGGATATCGTGTCACTCATGGTCGTGAAATTTCCGGGTGACTTCATGGGAAATGGACGAGTCTTACTCTCTGGGGTTTTGCCCCGTCGCAAGATTTTGGGGTCATTCTGTGGGATGGAAGAAGTCCGTTTTATTGTTGTTGTGATTTGCCTTGTTTTGTTTTTTAACCTCAGGTGTTCCACCAAATGAGGTATTCCAGAGTAGAGCCCTGGGGAGGGCCGACTGAACAACCAGAAATCTGGTTACAAATTTGGGCCTAGGGACATGTCAAGCCCATTATGACATCTAATGGTCGAGCGACTGAGAGGACTTATTAGAGGACAGGACTCACACTGAGGGTCACAATGCGTGTTTATGCCCACTTCGCAAACAAGAATGGGCGGGGCCTCATTGTGAATCCTGGTTTCTCCTACACTGAACGTTGGACAACATGCCAACGTCATGATTTCTTGCCATGGGTAAGGAAGAGTTCTGATTTCTGCATCACAGGCACCCTTGGGCAGTGATTGGAGATAAGTTCTAGATTCTGAAGCATGAAAACTGAGGTAGGGAAGAGATGATGACCTAAGGCCATGGCGGGTCTAATGTGCTCAGTGTGCGGTCAGCTGTCTGGGTGTTGGTCAGGAGGTCCGTGCTCAGGTTGTTTCAGACAGTGCATTAGTGCCCAGGTAGACTATATAATTTGGGTACAGTCGAGTGCCATGTAGATTTCTTCTCATATAAGTTGTCTGGGCAGCTCATTAGGCAAAATTTGTTTTCGAGAGGGCAGGCAGAGTGCTTCATTGTCGGTCCGGAATTGCCAAACTTGAGGGCTTCGTGTCCAGGAGTGTGAGGACGGAAGTCTGAGAACACAAGCTAGACTTGTGTATCAGGGCGAGGACACGGCAGGGACCACTGTAGATCTGAACCAATATCTCATGCATGTGAAGTCAGGGCGAGGATCAGACATTGGCTCAGGTTGGAGTTTATGTGCATGACAGCCCCTTCATGAAAGGAGCGGAATCTCGAGGCCATGGAGGTTTTCCCACGTTGGGTGTTGTGGGATGCCCCCTTCAAGGATTCCTTCTGCCGGACAATTGAGACATGTTGGGCAGCTTCAGGACATCCCATATGGAATGACTCCAGGGTACCGTTCGAGGATGGATGACTGGGAAGCCGGCCTTGCATTCCAATTGTCTCCTAGCAACAAGAGAGTTTAGATCTGATGGCTCTGGGGGAGAAACCGGGGTGGCTGACTTGAAATGGACTTTCCTGAGGATGGGTCCTAATGTGTGTTTGTGTCCATGAGGGCCTTAAAATGGGGCGGTGGCACCGGGACCCTGAAGTATTGTCCTAAGCTTTTGACATAGCTCGATGCACAAGTTTCCTTTTGGAGACGAGATTTGTTCTGATGGGTGCCTCAGAAAAACCCCTATACTGGTATTGGAATCCAGGCTTTTGAGGAGACATGCCTGTAAACCAAAGCAATGTATCCGATTAAGGCCTAGGGTCCTGTCTGGTTCAATCTTCTTCTCAGGGGACATCCATCTATGGTATGAGTGGAGGTAGATGCTCAGCTGGTATCAGACCGCTCTTGTTTGTCCCGGGCGACCTGCACTATTGGGATGGCCTCAGGGATTTGGAGGGTTCTCCTAATTTTACGGTTTTGGACAATGGAATGGGCAGAATTCCCATGGATTGGGTAGACACAGTCCTAATGTGTGACACCTGGGGCCCCAGCCTGGAGGGTGTGTGGCCCAGGACTTTGGGGACAGAAGTCTGAAAACACAAACTCAGCTTAGGTTTGGGGAGGTAGGTATGGCAGGCCCGATCTATAAACCATGGGAAGAACACTTCCGGATATAAAGAAAGAGCGAGTCTGAGGCACTTGCTCAGGATTATGTCTCTGGATTTTGTATCAGCGATGGCCGTGGAATGTCGGTGAAGCCTCATGGGCTATGGACGAATCTTCCTCTGTGGGGATTTGGCCCGATCCAAATGTTTTTCGTCAATCTGTGGAATGGGAGGACTCCTTTCAGGTTTGTTACCTCAGGTGTCCCGCCAAAAGAGGAATTCCAAAGAAGAGCCCTGGGGAAAAGTGAAGGGAGAACCCGAACTATGGGTAAAATTTGAGGCCTAGGGGCATGGCAAGCCCAATATGCTGTCTCTTCATCCAGCCACTGAGAGGCCTTACCTGAGGCCTGGGATCAGGCTGAGGGACACAATGTGTGTTTGTGACCAATGTGGCCCATAAACATGAGCGGGGCCTCATGGGCCACACTGGTTTCAACTACACTGAACGTTGGAAAACATGCCAACCACTAGGTTTCTTGCCAAGGCGAAGGAGAATTTCTGATTCTTGCATCACGTTCACTCCCGAGCAGTGAGTGGAGATAAGGTTTAGGTTCTGAAGGTGAAAACTGAGGTTGGGTAGAGATGATGGCCTAAAGCCATTGTGGGTGTGATATGCTCTGTGTACGGCCAGCTGTCTGGGTGTTGGACTGGAGGTCTGCCCTCAGGCTGTGTCAAACAGGGCTTTAGTGCACAGGCTAGACTGTATAATTGGGGTATGGTCGAGTGGCATGCAGGTTGTTACTCATTTGGCGTTTCTGGTTAGCCCTATAGGGCAACATTTTTCTTCTGGAGGGCAGGCAGAGTGCTGCATTGTGTCTCCAGAATTGCCAAACTGGAGGGGTGTGGCCAGGATTGTGAGGAAGGAAGTTTGAAAACACAAGCTAGCACGAGTTTTGGGGCCAAGAGCATGGCAGGCCCACTCTGCAGAGGCTGAATCGAGATCTCCTGCAGGTGAGGTCAGGGCGAGTATCAGATGTTGCCTCAAGCTGCAGTTTGTGTCCATGACGGCCCTTACATGAAGGGGGTGGGGGCGTCATGAGGCCAGGGTGGTTTCCCTACGCTGGGAGTTGTGAGCTGCTCCAAACTTCAAAGTTTCCTTCTTCAGGACAGTCGAGTACTATTGGATGGTCCCTTGATGCCCCATACAGAAAGACTCGAGAGCAGGGGCCTAAGCATGGATGGCGAGAAACGCCAACTCACCTTCCCATTGCCTGGTCGAGACAAGGCACGCTCAATCTGCGGGCTCTTGGGTGAGCTACCCAGAAGGCTGAGTTTAAATGGACTCTCCTGAGGATGAGTCATAATGTGGGTTGGTGGCCATGGAGACCTTGGAATGTGGCAGTAGCTAAGGGACTCTGCAGGATTCTCCAACCCGAAGAGCTTGACACAACTCCAACAAGGTAGCTTCCCATGTGGAGATGAGAGGTCTTCTGTCTGGTGCCTCAGGAAAGCCCCGTATGCTGGTCTTCGAATCAGGCCTCTGAGGAGTGATACCTGGACACCAAAGCAAGAGTTCATAATAGGGCCTAGGGGCCTGTCTGGTTCAATCTTCTGTCTCTGCGGATATCTGTCTGTGTGTCTGCATGGAGGTGTAGTGGCTCAGTTGTGTTATAATGCCCCTATTTGTCCAGTGCGGCTTGCGGTAGTGGGATGTCCTTGGGGACCTTGAGGTTTCTACTATTTTGTAGAGTTGTGGCCAATGGAATGGGCAGTTTCTTAGGAGAGAGCAGGCACAGTACTGTGGTGTGGCTCCAGAGACCCCAGCCTGGAGGCTGTGTGGGCCATGGCTGTGCAGACAGACATCCAAAAACCCTAACTCAGCTCAGGTTTGGGGCCGAGGTTACGGCAGGCCTGATCTACAGTCCATGAGGGGAGTTCCTCTGGATATGAAAGAAGGGTGAGAGGGAGGCAGTCACTCAGGCTTTTGTCTCTGGATGTTTTGTCCACAATGGCCGTTTAATGTAGGAGTTGCCTCATGGGTCGTAGAAGTCTCCCTCTCTGGTAGTTTGTCCAGCCCCCAAGAGTTTGGGGTCATTCTGTGGGAAGGGAAGTGTCCTGTTTTCTGCTTCATGTGTCCCCCCAGTAGAGGGATTCTAGAGCATAGCAGTGGGTACTGACAACTGGAATACTCGCCCTCTGGTTAAGCCTGGGGGCCTATGGATATGACAAGCCCCATATGCAGGATCTTGGTCCAGCCACTGAAAGGCGTTACTTTAATACGGGACTCACGCTGCAGGTCACAATGCATGTCTGTGCCCTAGGCGGCCCTCAAGCACTGGCGTGGCCTTTCGGACAATGCAGGTTTTCCCACATTGAACGTTGGACAACATGCCAACCACAAGGTTTCTGGCCATGGGGAAGGAGGAATTCTAATTTCTGCATCACGTTCACCCCTGGGCAGTGATTGGAGATAAGGTCTAGGTTCTGAAGCCTGAAAACCGAGGTTGGGAAGAGATGACGACCTACAGCCATAGCGGGTCCTATGTGTCCAGGTTGGGGCCAGCTGTCTGGGTGTCGTTTGGGATGTCTTGTCTCAGGCTGTGCCAGACAGGGCATTAGTATACAGGGTGGGCTGTATAATTGCTTTACAATCGAGTGGCATGCATTAGAAAATCATTTGGGGTTTCTTATTAGCAGCATAGGGCAAAGTTTTTCTTCTAGAGGGCAGGCAGCATGCTGCATTGTGGCTTCGGAATTCCCAAACTGGAGGGCTTATGGGCCAGGAGAGTGAGGACGGAAGTCTGAGAACACAAGCTAGGCTTAGGTTTCGGGGCAAGGACATGGCAGGCACACTCTGCAGAGCTGAATTGAGATCTCATGCGTCTGAATTCAGGTCGAGGTTCAGACTTTGGCTCAGGTTTGAGTTTCTGTCCATGTTGGCCCCTTCAGGAAGGGGGGGCATTATGAGGCCATGGGGGTTTTCCCACTATTGGAGTTGTGAGATGCTCCAAACCGCAAGGATTCCTTCTGTGGGACAATTAAGATTTGTTGGATGGCTCCAGGACGTCTTATAAGGTATTTTTCCAGAACAGGGTTCTAAGTATGGAAGCCTGGGCAGCCAGCCGCACATTCCAATTGTCTCCTAGCAACAAGAAACGTTTGATCTGCTGGCTTGGGGTAGCAACAGAGGGGGCTGAGTTGAAATGGACTTTCCTGAGGATGGTCTTAATGTTGGTTTGAGTCCATGGAGACCTTGGTATGGGGCAGTGGCACCAGGGCCCTGAAGGATTCTCCTAACAAGAGGTTATGACAAAGCTCCAATGAGCAAGTTTTCCATGGGGAGATGAGATTTGTTCTTATTGTTGCCTCAGGAAACCACCATATGCTGGTATTGGAAACGAGGCCTCTGAGGAGAGATGCCTGGAAACCAAAGCAATGGATCTGATTAGGGCCTAGGGTCCTGTCCGGTTCAATATTCTTCTCTGGGGACATCGGTTGTCTGAGTGGAGGTAGTTGCTCAGCTGGTTTGAGATCACCCCTGTTTGTCCTGGGCGGCCTACACTATTGGGATGGCCTCGGTGACTTTGGAGGTTTTTCCTCATTTGCAAGGTTGTGGCCAATGGAATGGGAAGAATTCCCTAGAAAGGGAAGCACAGTCCTGAGGTGTGGCTCCATGGACCCAAGTGTGGAGCGTGTGTGGTCCAGGGCTATTTGGTCAAAAGTCTGAAACACAAACTCCACTTAGGTTGGGGGATGTAGGTATGGCCGGCCCGATCTATAGACCGTGAGGAGAACTCTTCGGCATATGAACAAAGGGCGAATGTGAGGTGCTTGCTCATGCTTTTTTTTTTTTTTTTCTAGAAATGTGTCACCGATTGCCATGGAATGTCGGGGTGTCCTCATGGGCCATCGATGAGGCTCCCTTTCTGGAGATTTGACCAGAACCCAAGAGATTGGGGTCATTCTGTCGTAAGGGAGGAGGCCTTTTTGGTATTTTTTGTTTATTTTTATTTATTATTATTTTTTTTTTACCTCAGGTGGACCACCAAAAGAGGGATTCCAGAGCAGAGTCGTGGGTGGGGGCAACTGGACAACCAGACCTCTGGTTAACATTGGGACCTAAGAACATGGCAAGCCCCATATGTGGGCTCTTGGTCCAGACACTGAGAGGCCTTCCTTGAGGATAGGTCTCGCACTGAGTTTCACAATGTTTTTTTGTGCCCAAGGAGCCCCTCAAGTCACGGCGTGGCCTAATGTACCATGCTGGTTTCTCCTACACAGAACGTTGCACAATATGGCAACCAAAAGTTTTCTGGCCATGGGGAAAAAGGAGTTCTATTTTCTGCAACTCTTTCACTCCTGGACTGTGATTGGATTTAAGGTCTAGGTTCTGAAGCCTGAAAACTGAGGTTGGGAAGAGATGAAGACCTAAGGCCATGGTGTGACTGATGTGCTCAGTGTTCAGCCAGCTGTTGAGTGTGGGTTGGGAGGTGCAGGCTCAGGCTGTGGCAGACAGGGAATTAATGCCCAGGTTAGACTGTATCATTGGGGTGCAGTCGAGTTTTGTGCAGGATGGTACTCATTTGTGGTTACTGGGTAGCCCCAAAGGGCAACGTTTTTCTTCTGGAAGGAAGACACAGTGCCACATAGTGGCTCCAGAATTCCCAAACTGGAAGGCTTGTGGGCCAGGAGTGTGAGGAAAAAATTCTGAGAACACAAGCCAGACTTAGATTTCGGGGTGAGGGGACGGCAGGCACCCTCTGCAGAGATGATTCGAGATCCCGTATACCTGAAGACAGAGCTAGGATCAGAAGTTGGCTTAGGTCGGAGTTTCTGTCCATGACGGCCCCTTCATGAAGGGGAGGGTGTCACGAGGACATGGAGGTTTTCCCACGATGGGAATTGTGAGATGCTCCAAACCGCAATGATTCCTTCTGTGGGACAGTCGAGACCTGTTGGATGGCTCCAGGACATCCCATAAGGAAGTTATCCAGAGCAGGGTTCTAAGGATGGATGCCTGGGCAGCCTGCCTCCCATTCCAGGTGTCTCATAGAGCCAAGGCAAGTTCGATCTGCTGGATCTAGGGGAGCAACCGAGGCGGGTGTGTTGAAATGGGTGAGTTGAGGATGGGTCATAATGTGCATTTGTGTCCATGTAGACCTTGGAATGGGGTGCTTGATCCGGGGCCTTGAGGGATATTCATAACCGGAGGTTTTGATGGAGCTCTAAAGAGTATGTTTCCTATGTAGAGAAGAGAATTGTTTTGATGAGTGCCTAAGGAATCTCCCATATGCTGGTATTGGAAACCAGGCCTCTGTTGAGAGATGACTGGAATCAAAAGCAATGGATCTATTAGATTCTAAGTGCCTGTCCAGTTCAATCTTATTCTATGGGGATATCTGTCTCTGGGTCTGAGTGGAGGTAGTTTCCTAACTTGAGAGAGATCATCCCTGTTTGTCCTTGGCAGCCAACACTATTCGGATGGCCTCGGGGGGATTGCAGGATACTCCTAATCTATAGGGTTGTGGCCAATGGAAATGGCAGAATTCCCCTGGAGAGGGAAGCCACAGTCCTGAGGTGTGGCTCCAGGGGCCCCAACTTGGATAGTGTGTGGGCCAGGACTGTGGGGACAGAAGTCTGAAAACACAAACTCAGCTTAGGTTTGGGGATGTATGTATGAAGGCTCGATCTACAGACGGTGAGAATTTTCCGGGCTATGAACAAAGGGCGAGTATGTGGCGCTTGCTCAGGCTTTTGTCTCTGGATTTTGTGTCAACGGTGGCCGCGGAATGTCGCGGTGTCCTCAAGGGCCATGGACAATTCTTTCTCTGATGATTTGGCCTGATCCCAAGTGGTTGGGATCATTCTGTGGATGGGAAGAGTCCTTTCTGTATTTTTTTTTTTACCTCAGGTGTCCCACCAAAGAGGGATTCCAGAGTAGAGCCCTGAGTAGGGGTGACTAGACATCTCGAACTCTGGTTGAGATTGGGGGACTAGGGGCCTGGCAAGCCCCATATGCGGGCTGGTGTTCCAGTCACTAAGAGGCTTTACATGAGGATAGGACTCACGCTGAGGTGAGTGTGTTTGTGCACATTGTGGCCCTCAGGGATAGGTGGGGCCTCATAGTCCATGCTGCTTTCTCCTACAATGAACATTGGACAACATGCCAACCACTAGGTTTCTTGCCAAGGCGAAGGAGAAGTTCTGATTCTTGCATCACGTTCATTCCTGAGCAGTGAGTGGAGATAAGGTCTAGGTTCTGAAGGTGAAAACTGAGGTTGGGTAGAAATGATGGCCTAAAACCATTGTGGGTGTGATATGCTCTGTGTACGGCCAGCTGTCTGGGTGTTGGACTGGAGGTCTGCCCTCAGGCTGTGTCAGACAGGGCTTTAGTGCACAGGCTAGACTGTATAATTGGGGTATGGTCGAGTGGCATGCAGGTTGTTACTCATTTGGCGTTTCTGGTTAGCCCTATAGGGCAACATTTTTCTTCTGGAGGGCATGCAGAGTGCTGCATTGTGTCTCCAGAATTGCCAAACTGGAGGGGTGTGGCCAGGATTGTGAGGAAGGAAGTCTGAAAACACAAGCTAGCACGAGTTTTGGGGCCAAGAGCATGGCAGGCCCACTCTGCAGAGGCTGAATCAAGATCTCCTGCAGGTGAGGTCAGGGCGAGTATCAGATGTTGCCTCAAGCTGCAGTTTGTGTCCATGACGGCCCCTTCCTGAAGGGGGTGGCGGCGTCATGAGGCCAGGGTGGTTTCCCTACGCTGGGAGTTGTGAGCTGCTCCAAACTTCAAAGTTTCCTTCTTCAGGACAGTCGAGTACTATTAGATGGTTCCAGGATGCCCCATACAGAAAGACTCGAGAGCAAAGCCGTAATCATGGATGCCGAGAAACACCAACTCACCTTCCCATTGCCTGGTCGAGACAAGGCACGCTCAATCTGCGGGCTCTTGGGTGAGCTACCCAGAAGGCTGAGTTTAAATGGACTCTCCTGAGGATGAGTCATAATGTGGGTTGGTGGCCATGGAGACCTTGGAATGTGGCAGTAGCTAAGGGACTCTGCAGGATTCTCCAACCCGAAGGGCTTGACACAACCCCAACAAGGAAGCTTCCCATGTGGAGATGAGAGGTCTTCTGTCTGGTGCCTCAGGAAAGCCCCGTAAGCTGGTCTTAGAACCCAGGCCTCTGAGGAGTGATACCTGGACACCAAAGCAAGAGTTCATAATAGGGCCTAGGGGCCTGTCTGGTTCAATCTTCTGTCAATGCGGATATCTGTCTGTGTGTCTGCATGGAGGTAGTAGTTGCTCAGCTTGTGTCATAATGCCCCAATTTGTCCAGTGGGGCTTGCGGTAGTGGGATGTCCTTGGGGACCTTGAGGTTTCTACTATTTTGTAGAGTTGTGGCCAATGGAATGGGCAGTTTCTTAGGAGAGAGCAGGCACAGTACTGTGGTGTGGCTCCAGAGACCCCAGCCTGGAGGCTGTGTGGGCCATGGCTGTGCAGACAGACATCCAAAAACCCTAACTCAGCTCAGGTTTGGGGCCGAGGTTACGGCAGGCCTGATCTACAGTCCATGAGGGGAGTTCCTCTGGATATGAAAGAAGGGTGAGAGGGAGGCAGTCGCTCAGGCTTTTGTCTCTGGATGTTTTGTCCACAATGGCCGTTTAATGTAGGAGTTGCCTCATGGGTCGTAGAAGTCTCCCTCTCTGGTAGTTTGTCCAGCCCCCAAGAGTTTGGGGTCATTCTGTGGGAAGGGAAGTGTCCTGTTTTCTGCTTCATGTGTCCCCCCAGTAGAGGGATTCTAGAGCATAGCAGTGGGTACTGACAACTGGAATACTCGCCCTCTGGTTAAGCCTGGGGGCCTATGGATATGACAAGCCCCATATGCAGGATCTTGGTCCAGCCACTGAAAGGCGTTACTTTAATACGGGAGTCACGCTGCAGGTCACAATGCATGTCTGTGCCCTAGGCGGCCCTCAAGCACTGGCGTGGCCTTTCGGACAATGCAGGTTTTCCCACATTGAACGTTGGACAACATGCCAACCACAAGGTTTCTGGCCATGGGGAAGGAGGAATTCTAATTTCTGCATCACGTTCACCCCTGGGCAGTGATTGGAGATAAGGTCTAGGTTCTGAAGCCTGAAAACCGAGGTTGGGAAGAGATGACGACCTACAGCCATAGCGGGTCCTATGTGTCCAGGTTGGGGCCAGCTGTCTGGGTGTCGTTTGGGATGTCTTGTCTCAGGCTGTGCCAGACAGGGCATTAGTATACAGGGTGGGCTGTATAATTGCTTTACAATCGAGTGGCATGCATTAGAAAATCATTTGGGGTTTCTTATTAGCAGCATAGGGCAAAGTTTTTCTTCTAGAGGGCAGGCAGCATGCTGCATTGTGGCTTCGGAATTCCCAAACTGGAGGGCTTATGGGCCAGGAGAGTGAGGACGGAAGTCTGAGAACACAAGCTAGGCTTAGGTTTCGGGGCAAGGACATGGCAGGCACACTCTGCAGAGCTGAATTGAGATCTCATGCGTCTGAATTCAGGTCGAGGTTCAGACTTTGGCTCAGGTTTGAGTTTCTGTCCATGTTGGCCCCTTCAGGAAGGGGGGGCATTATGAGGCCATGGGGGTTTTCCCACTATTGGAGTTGTGAGATGCTCCAAACCGCAAGGATTCCTTCTGTGGGACAATTAAGATTTGTTGGATGGCTCCAGGACGTCTTATAAGGTATTTTTCCAGAACAGGGTTCTAAGTATGGAAGCCTGGGCAGCCAGCCGCACATTCCAATTGTCTCCTAGCAACAAGAAACGTTTGATCTGCTGGCTTGGTGTTAGCAACAGAGGGGGCTGAATTGAAATGGACTTTCCTGAGGATGGTCTTAATGTTGGTTTGAGTCCATGGAGACCTTGGTATGGGGCAGTGGCACCAGGGCCCCGAAGGATTCTCCTAACAAGAGGTTATGACAAAGCTCCAATGAGCAAGTTTTCCATGGGGAGATGAGATTTGTTCTTATTGTTGCCTCAGGAAACCACCATATGCTGGTATTGGAAACGAGGCCTCTGAGGAGAGATGCCTGGAAACCAAAGCAATGGATCTGATTAGGGCCTAGGGTCCTGTCCGGTTCAATATTCTTCTCTGGGGACATCGGTTGTCTGAGTGGAGGTAGTTGCTCAGCTGGTTTGAGATCACCCCTGTTTGTCCTGGGCGGCCTACACTATTGGGATGGCCTCGGTGACTTTGGAGGTTTTTCCTCATTTGCAAGGTTGTGGCCAATGGAATGGGAAGAATTCCCTTGAAAGGGAAGCACAGTCCTGAGGTCCTGAGGTGTGGCTCCAGGGACCCAAGTGTGGAGCGTGTGTGGTCCAGGGCTATTTGGTCAAAAGTCTGAAAACACAAACTCCACTTGCGTTGGGGGATGTAGGTATGGCCGGCCCGATCTATAGACCATGAGGAGAACTCTTCGGCATATGAACAAATGGCGAATGTGAGGTGCTTGCTCATGCATTTTTTTTTTCTAGAAATGTGTCACCGATTGCCATGGAATGTCGGGGTGTCCTCATGGGCCATCGATGAGGCTCCCTTTCTGGGGATTTGACCAGTTCCCAAGAGTTTGGGGTCATTCTGTCGTAAGGGAGGAGGCCTTTCTGGTATTTTTTGTTTATTTTTATTTATTATTATTTTTTTTTACCTCAGGTGGACCACCGAAAGAGGGATTCAAGAGCAGAGTCGTGGGTGGGGGCAACTGGACAACCAGACCTCTGGTTAACATTGGGACCTAAGAAAATGGCAAGCCCCATATGTGGGCTCTTGGTCCAGACACTGAGAGGCCTTCCTTGAGGATAGGTCTCGCACTGAGTTTCACAATGTGTTTTTGTGCCCAATGAGCCCCTCAAGTCAGGGCGTGGCCTAATGTACCATGCTGGTTTCTCCTACACTGAACGTTGCACAATATGGCAACCAAAAGTTTTCTGGCCATGGGGAAGAAGGAGTTCTATTTTCTGCAACTCTTTCACTCCTGGACTGTGATTGGATTTACGGTCTAGGTTCTGAAGCCTGAAAACTGAGGTTGGGAAGAGATGAAGACCTAAGGCCATGGTGTGACTGATGTGCTCAGTGTTCGGCCAGCTGTTTAGTGTGGGTTGGGAGGTGCAGGCTCAGGCTGTGGCAGACAGGGAATTAATGCCCAGGCTAGACTGTATCATTGGGGTGCAGTCGAGTTTTGTGCAGGATGGTACTCATTTGTGGTTACTGGGTAGCCCCAAAGGGCAACGTTTTTCTTCTGGAGGGAAGACACAGTGCCACATAGTGGCTCCAGAATTCCCAAACTGGAAGGCTTGTGGGCCAGGAGTGTGAGGAAAAAATTCTGAGAACACAAGCCAGACTTAGATTTCGGGGTGAGGGGACGGCAGGCACCCTCTGTAGAGATGATTCGAGATCCCGTATACCTGAAGACAGAGCTAGGATCAGAAGTTGGCTTAGGTCGGAGTTTCTGTCCATGACGGCCCCTTCATGAAGGGGAGGGTGTCACGAGGACATGGAGGTTTTCCCACGATGGGAATTGTGAGATGCTGCAAACCGCAATGATTCCTTCTGTGGGACAGTCGAGACCTGTTGGATGGCTCCAGGACATCCCATAAGGAAGTTATCCAGAGCAGGGTTCTAAGGATGGATGCCTGGGCAGCCTGCCTCCCATTCCAGGTGTCTCATAGAGCCAAGGCAAGTTCGATCTGCTGGATCTAGGGGAGCAACCGAGGCGGGTGTGTTGAAATGGGTGAGTTGAGGATGGGTCATAATGTGCATTTGTGTCCATGTAGACCTTGGAATGGGGTGCTTGATCCGGGGCCTTGAGGGATATTCATAACCGGAGGTTTTGATGGAGCTCTAAAGAGTATGTTTCCTATGTAGAGAAGAGAATTGTTTTGATGAGTGCCTAAGGAATCTCCCATATGCTGGTATTGGAAACCAGGCCTCTGAGGAGAGATGACTGGAATCAAAAGCAATGGATCTGATTAGGGCCTAAGTGCCTGTCCAGTTCAATCTTATTCTATGGGCATATCTGTCTGGGTCTGAGTGGAGGTAGTTTCCTAACTTGTGAGAGATCATCCCTGTTTGTCCAGGGCAGCCAACACTATTCGGATGGCCTCGGGGAGATTGGAGGATACTCCTAATCTATAGGGTTGTGGCCAATGGAAATGGCAGAATTCCCCTGGAGAGGGAAGCCACAGTCCTGAGGTGTGGCTCCAGGGGCCCCAACTTGGATGGTGTGTGGGCCAGGACTGTGGGGACAGAAGTCTGAAAACACAAACTCAGCTTAGGTTAGGGGATGTATGTATGAAGGCTCGATCTACAGACCGTGAGAATTTTCCGGGCTATGAACAAAGGGCGAGTAAGTGGCGCTTGCTCAGGCTTTTGTCTCTGGATTTTGTTTCACCGGTGGCCGTGGAATGTCGGGGTGTCCCCAAGGGCCATGGACAATTCTTTCTCTGATGATTTGGCCTGATCCCAAGTGGTTGGGATCATTCTGTGGATGGGAAGAGTCCTTTCTGTATTTTTTTTTTTTTACCTCAGGTGTCCCACCAAAGAGGGATTCCAGAGTAGAGCCCTGAGTAGGGGTGACTAGACATCTCGAACTCTGGTTGAGATTGGGGGACTAGGGGCCTGGCAAGCCCCATATGTGGGCTGTTGTTCCAGTCACTAAGAGGCTTTACATGAGGATAGGGCTCACGCTGAGGGTCACAATGTGTGTTTGTGCACATTGTGGCCCTCAGGGATAGGTGGGGCCTCATAGTCCATGCTGCTTTCTCCTACAATGAACATTGGACAACATGCCAACCACTAGGTTTCTTGCCAAGGCGAAGGAGAAGTTCTGATTCTTGCATCACGTTCACTCCTCAGCAGTGAGTGGAGATAAGGTCTAGGTTCTGAAGGTGAAAACTGAGGTTGGGTAGAGATGATGGCCTAAAGCCATGGTGGGTGTGATATGCTCTGTGTACGGCCAGCTGTCTGGGTGTTGGACTGGAGGTCTGCCCTCAGGCTGTGTCAGACAGGGCTTTAGTGCACAGGCTAGACTGTATAATTGGGGTATGGACGAGTGGCATGCAGGTTGTTACTCATTTGGCGTTTCTGGTTAGCCCTATAGGGCAACATTTTTCTTCTGGAGGGCAGGCAGAGTGCTGCATTGTGTCTCCAGAATTGCCAAACTGGAGGGGTGTGGCCAGGATTGTGAGGAAGGAAGTCTGAAAACACAAGCTAGCACGAGTTTTGGGGCCAAGAGCATGGCAGGCCCACTCTGCAGAGGCTGAATCGAGATCTCCTGCAGGTGAGGTCAGGGCGAGTATCAGATGTTGCCTCAAGCTGGAGTTTGTGTCCATGACGGCCCCTTCCTGAAGGGGGTGGGGGCGTCATGAGGCCAGGGAGGTTTCCCTACGCTGGGAGTTGTGAGCTGCTCCAAACTTCAAAGTTTCCTTCTTCAGGACAGTCGAGTACTATTGGATGGTTCCAGGATGCCCCATACAGAAAGACTCGAGAGCAGGGCCGTAAGCATGGATGCCGAGAAACACCAACTCACCTTCCCATTGCCTGGTCGAGACAAGGCACGCTCAATCTGCGGGCTCTTGGGTGAGCTACCCAGAAGGCTGAGTTTAAATGGACTCTCCTGACGATGAGTCATAATGTGGGTTGGTGGCCATGGAGACCTTGGAATGTGGCAGTAGCTAAGGGACTCTGCAGGATTCTCCAACCCGAAGGGCTTGACACAACCCCAACAAGGAAGCTTCCCATGTGAAGATGAGAGGTCTTCTGTCTGGTGCCTCAGGAAAGCCCCGTATGCTGGTCTTCAAACCCAGGCCTCTGCAGTAGTGATACCTGGACACCAAAGCAAGAGTTCATAATAGGTCCTAGGGGCCTGTCTGGTTCAATCTTCTGTCTCTGCGGATATCTGTCTGTGTGTCTGCATGGAGGTAGTAGTTGCTCAGCTTGTGTCATAATGCCCCTATTTGTCCAGTGCGGCTTGCGGTAGTGGGATGTCCTTGGGGACCTTGAGGTTTCTACTATTTTGTAGAGTTGTGGCCAATGGAATGGGCAGTTTCTTAGGAGAGAGCAGGCACAGTACTGTGGTGTGGCTCCAGAGACCCCAGCCTGGAGGCTGTGTGGGCCATGGCTGTGCAGACAGACATCCAAAAACCCTAACTCAGCTCAGGTTTGGGGCCGAGGTTACGGCAGGCCTGATCTACAGTCCATGAGGGGAGTTCCTCTGGATATGAAAGAAGGGTGAGAGGGAGGCAGTCGCTCAGGCTTTTGTCTCTGGATGTTTTGTCCACAATGGCCGTTTAATGTAGGAGTTGCCTCATGGGTCGTAGAAGTCTCCCTCTCTGGTAGTTTGTCCAGCCCCCAAGAGTTTGGGGTCATTCTGTGGGAAGGGAAGTGTCCTGTTTTCTGCTTCATGTGTCCCCCCAGTAGAGGGATTCTAGAGCATAGCAGTGGGTACTGACAACTGGAATACTCGCCCTCTGGTTAAGCCTGGGGGCCTATGGATATGACAAGCCCCATATGCAGGATCTTGGTCCAGCCACTGAAAGGCGTTACTTTAATACGGGAGTCACGCTGCAGGTCACAATGCATGTCTGTGCCCTAGGCGGCCCTCAAGCACTGGCGTGGCCTTTCGGACAATGCAGGTTTTCCCACATTGAACGTTGGACAACATGCCAACCACAAGGTTTCTGGCCATGGGGAAGGAGGAATTCTAATTTCTGCATCACGTTCACCCCTGGGCAGTGATTGGAGATAAGGTCTAGGTTCTGAAGCCTGAAAACCGAGGTTGGGAAGAGATGACGACCTACAGCCATAGCGGGTCCTATGTGTCCAGGTTGGGGCCAGCTGTCTGGGTGTCGTTTGGGATGTCTTGTCTCAGGCTGTGCCAGACAGGGCATTAGTATACAGGGTGGGCTGTATAATTGCTTTACAATCGAGTGGCATACATTAGAAAATCATTTGGGGTTTCTTATTAGCAGCATAGGGCAAAGTTTTTCTTCTAGAGGGCAGGCAGCATGCTGCATTGTGGCTTCGGAATTCCCAAACTGGAGGGCTTATGGGCCAGGAGAGTGAGGACGGAAGTCTGAGAACACAAGCTAGGCTTAGGTTTCGGGGCAAGGACATGGCAGGCACACTCTGCAGAGCTGAATTGAGATCTCATGCGTCTGAAGTCAGGTCGAGGTTCAGACTTTGGCTCAGGTTTGAGTTTCTGTCCATGTTGGCCCCTTCAGGAAGGGGGGGCATTATGAGGCCATGGGGGTTTTCCCACTATTGGAGTTGTGAGATGCTCCAAACCGCAAGGATTCCTTCTGTGGGACAATTAAGATTTGTTGGATGGCTCCAGGACGTCTTATAAGGTATTTTTCCAGAACAGGGTTCTAAGTATGGATGCCTGGGCCGCCAGCCTCACATTCCAATTGTCTCCTAGCAACAAGAAACGTTTGATCTGCTGGCTTGGTGTTAGCAACAGAGGGGGCTGAGTTGAAATGGACTTTCCTGAGGATGGTCTTAATGTTGGATTGAGTCCATGGAGACCTTGGTATGGGGCAGTGGCACCAGGGCCCTGAAGGATTCTCCTAACCAGAGGTTATGACAAAGCTCCAATGAGCAAGTTTTCCATGGGGAGACGAGATTTGTTCTTATTGGTGCCTCAGGAAACCACCATATGCTGGTATTGGAAACGAGGCCTCTGAGGAGAGATGCCTGGAAACCAAAGCAATGGATCTGATTAGGGCCTAGGGTCCTGTCCGGTTCAATATTCTTCTCTGGGGACATCTGTTGTCTGAGTGGAGGTAGTTGCTCAGATGGTTTGAGATCACCCCGGTTTGTCCTGGGCGGCCTACACTATTGGGATGGCCTCGGTGACTTTGGAGGTTTTTCCTCATTTGCAAGGTTGTGGCCAATGGAATGGGAAGAATTCCCTTGAAAGGGAAGCACAGTCCTGAGGTGTGGCTCCAGGGACCCAAGTGTGGAGCGTGTGTGGTCCAGGGCTATTTGGTCAAAAGTCTGAAAACACAAACTCCACTTGCGTTGGGGGATGTAGGTATGGCCGGCCCGATCTATAGACCGTGAGGAGAACTCTTCGGCATATGAACAAAGGGCGAATGTGAGGTGCTTGCTCATGCATTTTTTTTTTTTCTAGAAATGTGTCACCGATTGCCATGGAATGTCGGGGTGTCCTCATGGGCCATCGATGAGGCTCCCTTTCTGGGGATTTGACCAGATCCCAAGAGTTTGGGGTCATTCTGTCGTAAGGGAGGAGGCCTTTTTGGTATTTTTTGTTTATTTTTATTTATTATTATTATTTTTTTTACCTCAGGTGGACCACCAAAAGAGGGATTCCAGAGCAGAGTCGTGGGTGGGGGCAACTGGACAACCAGACCTCTGGTTAACATTGGGACCTAAGAACATGGCAAGCCCCATATGTGGGCTCTTGGTCCAGACACTGAGAGGCCTTCCTTGAGGATAGGTCTCACACTGAGTTTCACAATGTGTTTTTGTGCCCAAGGAGCCCCTCAAGTCAGGGCGTGGCCTAATGTACCATGCTGGTTTCTCCTACACTGAACGTTGCACAATATGGCAACCAAAAGTTTTCTGGCCATGGGGAAGAAGGAGTTCTATTTTCTGCATCTCTTTCACTCCTGGACTGTGATTGGATTTAAGGTCTAGGTTCTGAAGCCTGAAAACTGAGGTTGGGAAGAGATGAAGACCTAAGGCCATGGTGTGACTGATGTGCTCAGTGTTCGGCCAGCTGTTTAGTGTGGGTTGGGAGGTGCAGGCTCAGGCTGTGGCAGACAGGGAATTAATGCCCAGGCTAGACTGTATCATTGGGGTGCAGTCGAGTTTTGTGCAGGATGGTACTCATTTGTGGTTACTGGGTAGCCCCAAAGGGCAACGTTTTTCTTCTGGAGGGAAGACACAGTGCCACATAGTGGCTCCAGAATTCCCAAACTGGAAGGCTTGTGGGCCAGGAGTGTGAGGAAAAAATTCTGAGAACACAAGCCAGACTTAGATTTCGGGGTGAGGGGACGGCAGGCACCCTCTGCAGAGATGATTCGAGATCCCGTATACCTGAAGACAGAGCTAGGATCAGAAGTTGGCTTAGGTCGGAGTTTCTGTCCATGACGGCCCCTTCATGAAGGGGAGGGTGTCACGAGGACATGGAGGTTTTCCCACGATGGGAATTGTGAGATGCTCCAAACCGCAATGATTCCTTCTGTGGGACAGTCGAGACCTGTTGGATGGCTCCAGGACATCCCATAAGGAAGTTATCCAGAGCAGGGTTCTAAGGATGGATGCCTGGGCAGCCTGCCTCCCATTCCAGGTGTCTCATAGAGCCAAGGCAAGTTCGATCTGCTGGATCTAGGGGAGCAACCGAGGCGGGTGTGTTGAAATGGGTGAGTTGAGGATGGGTCATAATGTGCATTTGTGTCCATGTAGACCTTGGAATGGGGTGCTTGATCCGGGGCCTTGAGGGATATTCATAACCGGAGGTTTTGATGGAGCTCTAAAGAGTATGTTTCCTATGTAGAGAAGAGAATTGTTTTGATGAGTGCCTAAGGAATCTCCCATATGCTGGTATTGGAAACCAGGCCTCTGAGGAGAGATGACTGGAATCAAAAGCAATGGATCTGATTAGGGCCTAAGTGCCTGTCCAGTTCAATCTTATTCTATGGGGATATCTGTCTCTGGGTCTGAGTGGAGGTAGTTTCCTAACTTGTGAGAGATCATCCCTGTTTGTCCAGGGCAGCCAACACTATTCGGATGGCCTCGGGGAGATTGGAGGATACTCCTAATCTATAGGGTTGTGGCCAATGGAAATGGCAGAATTCCCCTGGAGAGGGAAGCCACAGTCCTGAGGTGTGGCTCCAGGGGCCCCAACTTGGATGGTGTGTGGGCCAGGACTGTGGGGACAGAAGTCAGAAAACACAAACTCAGCTTAGGTTAGGGCATGTATGTATGAAGGCTCGATCTACAGACCGTGAGAATTTTCCGGGCTATGAACAAAGGGCGAGTAAGTGGCGCTTGCTCAGGCTTTTGTCTCTGGATTTTGTGTCAACGGTGGCCGTGGAATGTCGGGGTGTCCCCAAGGGCCATGGACAATTCTTTCTCTGATGATTTGGCCTGATCCCAAGTGGTTGGGATCATTCTGTGGATGGGAAGAGTCCTTTCTGTATTTTTTTTTTTTTACCTCAGGTGTCCCACCAAAGAGGGATTCCAGAGTAGAGCCCTGAGTAGGGGTGACTAGACATCTCGAACTCTGGTTGAGATTGGGGGACTAGGGGCCTGGCAAGCCCCATATGTGGGCTGTTGTTCCAGTCACTAAGAGGCTTTACATGAGGATAGGGCTCACGCTGAGGGTCACAATGTGTGTTTGTGCACATTGTGGCCCTCAGGGATAGTTGGGGCCTCATAGTCCATGCTGCTTTCTCCTACAATGAACATTGGACAACATGCCAACCACTAGGTTTCTTGCCAAGGCGAAGGAGAAGTTCTGATTCTTGCATCACGTTCACTCCTGAGCAGTGAGTGGAGATAAGGTCTAGGTTCTGAAGGTGAAAACTGAGGTTGGGTAGAGATGATGGCCTAAAGCCATGGTGGGTGTGATATGCTCTGTGTACGGCCAGCTGTCTGGGTGTTGGACTGGAGGTCTGCCCTCAGGCTGTGTCAGACAGGGCTTTAGTGCACAGGCTAGACTGTATAATTGGGGTATGGTCGAGTGGCATGCAGGTTGTTACTCATTTGGCGTTTCTGGTTAGCCCTATAGGGCAACATTTTTCTTCTGGAGGGCAGGCAGAGTGCTGCATTGTGTCTCCAGAATTGCCAAACTGGAGGGGTGTGGCCAGGATTGTGAGGAAGGAAGTCTGAAAACACAAGCTAGCACGAGTTTTGGGGCCAAGAGCATGGCAGGCCCACTCTGCAGAGGCTGAATCGAGATCTCCTGCAGGTGAGGTCAGGGCGAGTATCAGATGTTGCCTCAAGCTGGAGTTTGTGTCCATGACGGCCCCTTCCTGAAGGGGGTGGGGGCGTCATGAGGCCAGGGAGGTTTCCCTACGCTGGGAGTTGTGAGCTGCTCCAAACTTCAAAGTTTCCTTCTTCAGGACAGTCGAGTACTATTGGATGGTTCCAGGATGCCCCATACAGAAAGACTCGAGAGCAGGGCCGTAAGCATGGATGCCGAGAAACACCAACTCACCTTCCCATTGCCTGGTCAAGACAAGGCACGCTCAATCTGCGGGCTCTTGGGTGAGCTACCCAGAAGGCTGAGTTTAAATGGACTCTCCTGACGATGAGTCATAATGTGGGTTGGTGGCCATGGAGACCTTGGAATGTGGCAGTAGCTAAGGGACTCTGCAGGATTCTCCAACCCGAAGGGCTTGACACAACCCCAACAAGGAAGCTTCCCATGTGAAGATGAGAGGTCTTCTGTCTGGTGCCTCAGGAAAGCCCCGTATGCTGGTCTTCAAACCCAGGCCTCTGAGGAGTGATACCTGGACACCAAAGCAAGAGTTCATAATAGGGCCTAGGGGCCTGTCTGGTTCAATCTTCTGTCTCTGCGGATATCTGTCTGTGTGTCTGCATGGAGGTAGTAGTTGCTCAGCTTGTGTCATAATGCCCCTATTTGTCCAGTGCGGCTTGCGGTAGTGGGATGTCCTTGGGGACCTTGAGGTTTCTACTATTTTGTAGAGTTGTGGCCAATGGAATGGGCAGTTTCTTAGGAGAGAGCAGGCACAGTACTGTGGTGTGGCTCCAGAGACCCCAGCCTGGAGGCTGTGTGGGCCATGGCTGTGCAGACAGACATCCAAAAACCCTAACTCAGCTCAGGTTTGGGGCCGAGGTTACGGCAGGCCTGATCTACAGTCCATGAGGGGAGTTCCTCTGGATATGAAAGAAGGGTGAGAGGGAGGCAGTCGCTCAGGCTTTTGTCTCTGGATGTTTTGTCCACAATGGCCGTTTAATGTAGGAGTTGCCTCATGGGTCGTAGAAGTCTCCCTCTCTGGTAGTTTGTCCAGCCCCCAAGAGTTTGGGGTCATTCTGTGGGAAGGGAAGTGTCCTGTTTTCTGCTTCATGTGTCCCCCCAGTAGAGGGATTCTAGAGCATAGCAGTGGGTACTGACAACTGGAATACTCGCCCTCTGGTTAAGCCTGGGGGCCTATGGATATGACAAGCCCCATATGCAGGATCTTGGTCCAGCCACTGAAAGGCGTTACTTTAATACGGGAGTCACGCTGCAGGTCACAATGCATGTCTGTGCCCTAGGCGGCCCTCAAGCACTGGCGTGGCCTTTCGGACAATGCAGGTTTTCCCACATTGAACGTTGGACAACATGCCAACCACAAGGTTTCTGGCCATGGGGAAGGAGGAATTCTAATTTCTGCATCACGTTCACCCCTGGGCAGTGATTGGAGATAAGGTCTAGGTTCTGAAGCCTGAAAACCGAGGTTGGGAAGAGATGACGACCTACAGCCATAGCGGGTCCTATGTGTCCAGGTTGGGGCCAGCTGTCTGGGTGTCGTTTGGGATGTCTTGTCTCAGGCTGTGCCAGACAGGGCATTAGTATACAGGGTGGGCTGTATAATTGCTTTACAATCGAGTGGCATGCATTAGAAAATCATTTGGGGTTTCTTATTAGCAGCATAGGGCAAAGTTTTTCTTCTAGAGGGCAGGCAGCATGCTGCATTGTGGCTTCGGAATTCCCAAACTGGAGGGCTTATGGGCCAGGAGTGTGAGGACGGAAGTCTGAGAACACAAGCTAGGCTTAGGTTTCGGGGCAAGGACATGGCAGGCACACTCTGCAGAGCTGAATTGAGATCTCATGCGTCTGAAGTCAGGTCGAGGTTCAGACTTTGGCTCAGGTTTGATTTTCTGTCCATGTTGGCCCCTTCAGGAAGGGGGGGCATTATGAGGCCATGGGGGTTTTCCCACTATTGGAGTTGTGAGATGCTCCAAACCGCAAGGATTCCTTCTGTGGGACAATTAAGATTTGTTGGATGGCTCCAGGACGTCTTATAAGGTATTTTTCCAGAACAGGGTTCTAAGTATGGATGCCTGGGCCGCCAGCCTCACATTCCAATTGTCTCCTAGCAACAAGAAACGTTTGATCTGCTGGCTTGGTGTTAGCAACAGAGGGGGCTGAGTTGAAATGGACTTTCCTGAGGATGGTCTTAATGTTGGATTGAGTCCATGGAGACCTTGGTATGGGGCAGTGGCACCAGGGCCCTGAAGGATTCTCCTAACCAGAGGTTATGACAAAGCTCCAATGAGCAAGTTTTCCATGGGGAGACGAGATTTGTTCTTATTGGTGCCTCAGGAAACCACCATATGCTGGTATTGGAAACGAGGCCTCTGAGGAGAGATGCCTGGAAACCAAAGCAATGGATCTGATTAGGGCCTAGGGTCCTGTCCGGTTCAATATTCTTCTCTGGGGACATCTGTTGTCTGAGTGGAGGTAGTTGCTCAGATGGTTTGAGATCACCCCGGTTTGTCCTGGGCGGCCTACACTATTGGGATGGCCTCGGTGACTTTGGAGGTTTTTCCTCATTTGCAAGGTTGTGGCCAATGGAATGGGAAGAATTCCCTTGAAAGGGAAGCACAGTCCTGAGGTGTGGCTCCAGGGACCCAAGTGTGGAGCGTGTGTGGTCCAGGGCTATTTGGTCAAAAGTCTGAAAACACAAACTCCACTTGCGTTGGGGGATGTAGGTATGGCCGGCCCGATCTATAGACCGTGAGGAGAACTCTTCGGCATATGAACGAAGGGCGAATGTGAGGTGCTTGCTCATGCATTTTTTTTTTTCTAGAAATGTGTCACCGATTGCCATGGAATGTCGGGGTGTCCTCATGGGCCATCGATGAGGCTCCCTTTCTGGGGATTTGACCAGATCCCAAGAGTTTGGGGTCATTCTGTCGTAAGGGAGGAGGCCTTTTTGGTATTTTTTGTTTATTTTTATTTATTATTATTTTTTTTTTACCTCAGGTGGACCACCAAAAGAGGGATTCCAGAGCAGAGTCGTGGGTGGGGGCAACTGGACAACCAGACCTCTGGTTAACATTGGGACCTAAGAACATGGCAAGCCCCATATGTGGGCTCTTGGTCCAGACACTGAGAGGCCTTCCTTGAGGATAGGTCTCACACTGAGTTTCACAATGTGTTTTTGTGCCCAAGGAGCCCCTCAAGTCAGGGCGTGGCCTAATGTACCATGCTGGTTTCTCCTACACTGAACGTTGCACAATATGGCAACCAAAAGTTTTCTGGCCATGGGGAAGAAGGAGTTCTATTTTCTGCAACTCTTTCACTCCTGGACTGTGATTGGATTTAAGGTCTAGGTTCTGAAGCCTGAAAACTGAGGTTGGGAAGAGATGAAGACCTAAGGCCATGGTGTGACTGATGTGCTCAGTGTTCGGCCAGCTGTTTAGTGTGGGTTGGGAGGTGCAGGCTCAGGCTGTGGCAGACAGGGAATTAATGCCCAGGCTAGACTGTATCATTGGGGTGCAGTCGAGTTTTGTGCAGGATGGTACTCATTTGTGGTTACTGGGTAGCCCCAAAGGGCAACGTTTTTCTTCTGGAGGGAAGACACAGTGCCACATAGTGGCTCCAGAATTCCCAAACTGGAAGGCTTGTGGGCCAGGAGTGTGAGGAAAAAATTCTGAGAACACAAGCCAGACTTAGATTTCGGGGTGAGGGGACGGCAGGCACCCTCTGCAGAGATGATTCGAGATCCCGTATACCTGAAGACAGAGCTAGGATCAGAAGTTGGCTTAGGTCGGAGTTTCTGTCCATGACGGCCCCTTCATGAAGGGGAGGGTGTCACGAGGACATGGAGGTTTTCCCACGATGGGAATTGTGAGATGCTCCAAACCGCAATGATTCCTTCTGTGGGACAGTCGAGACCTGTTGGATGGCTCCAGGACATCCCATAAGGAAGTTATCCAGAGCAGGGTTCTAAGGATGGATGCCTGGGCAGCCTGCCTCCCATTCCAGGTGTCTCATAGAGCCAAGGCAAGTTCGATCTGCTGGATCTAGGGGAGCAACCGAGGCGGGTGTGTTGAAATGGGTGAGTTGAGGATGGGTCATAATGTGCATTTGTGTCCATGTAGACCTTGGAATGGGGTGCTTGATCCGGGGCCTTGAGGGATATTCATAACCGGAGGTTTTGATGGAGCTCTAAAGAGTATGTTTCCTATGTAGAGAAGAGAATTGTTTTGATGAGTGCCTAAGGAATCTCCCATATGCTGGTATTGGAAACCAGGCCTCTGAGGAGAGATGACTGGAATCAAAAGCAATGGATCTGATTAGGGCCTAAGTGCCTGTCCAGTTCAATCTTATTCTATGGGGATATCTGTCTCTGGGTCTGAGTGGAGGTAGTTTCCTAACTTGTGAGAGATCATCCCTGTTTGTCCAGGGCAGCCAACACTATTCGGATGGCCTCGGGGGGATTGGAGGATACTCCTAATCTATAGGGTTGTGGCCAATGGAAATGGCAGAATTCCCCTGGAGAGGGAAGCCACAGTCCTGAGGTGTGGCTCCAGGGGCCCCAACTTGGATGGTGTGTGGGCCAGGACTGTGGGGACAGAAGTCTGAAAACACAAACTCAGCTTAGGTTAGGGGATGTATGTATGAAGGCTCGATCTACAGACCGTGAGAATTTTCCGGGCTATGAACAAAGGGCGAGTAAGTGGCGCTTGCTCAGGCTTTTGTCTCTGGATTTTGTGTCAACGGTGGCCGTGGAATGTCGGGGTGTCCCCAAGGGCCATGGACAATTCTTTCTCTGATGATTTGGCCTGATCCCAAGTGGTTGGGATCATTCTGTGGATGGGAAGAGTCCTTTCTGTATTTTTTTTTTTTTACCTCAGGTGTCCCACCAAAGAGGGATTCCAGAGTAGAGCCCTGAGTAGGGGTGACTAGATATCTCGAACTCTGGTTGAGATTGGGGGACTAGGGGCCTGGCAAGCCCCATATGTGGGCTGTTGTTCCAGTCACTAAGAGGCTTTACATGAGGATAGGGCTCACGCTGAGGGTCACAATGTGTGTTTGTGCACATTGTGGCCCTCAGGGATAGGTGGGGCCTCATAGTCCATGCTGCTTTCTCCTACAATGAACATTGGACAACATGCCAACCACTAGGTTTCTTGCCAAGGCGAAGGAGAAGTTCTGATTCTTGCATCACGTTCACTCCTGAGCAGTGAGTGGAGATAAGGTCTAGGTTCTGAAGGTGAAAACTGAGGTTGGGTAGAGATGATGGCCTAAAGCCATTGAGGGTGTGATATGCTCTGTGTACGGCCAGCTGTCTGGGTGTTGGACTGGAGGTCTGCCCTCAGGCTGTGTCAGACAGGGCTTTAGTGCACAGGCTAGACTGTATAATTGGGGTATGGTCGAGCGGCATGCAGGTTGTTACTCATTTGGCGTTTCTGGTTAGCCCTATAGGGCAACATTTTTCTTCTGGAGGGCAGGCAGAGTGCTGCATTGTGTCTCCAGAATTGCCAAACTGGAGGGGTGTGGCCAGGATTGTGAGGAAGGAAGTCTGAAAACACAAGCTAGCACGAGTTTTGGGGCCAAGAGCATGGCAGGCCCACTCTGCAGAGGCTGAATCGAGATCTCCTGCAGGTGAGGTCAGGGCGAGTATCAGATGTTGCCTCAAGCTGGAGTTTGTGTCCATGACGGCCCCTTCCTGAAGGGGGTGGGGGCGTCATGAGGCCAGGGAGGTTTCCCTACGCTGGGAGTTGTGAGCTGCTCCAAACTTCAAAGTTTCCTTCTTCAGGACAGTCGAGTACTATTGGATGGTTCCAGGATGCCCCATACAGAAAGACTCGAGAGCAGGGCCGTAAGCATGGATGCCGAGAAACACCAACTCACCTTCCCATTGCCTGGTCAAGACAAGGCACGCTCAATCTGCGGGCTCTTGGGTGAGCTACCCAGAAGGCTGAGTTTAAATGGACTCTCCTGACGATGAGTCATAATGTGGGTTGGTGGCCATGGAGACCTTGGAATGTGGCAGTAGCTAAGGGACTCTGCAGGATTCTCCAACCCGAAGGGCTTGACACAACCCCAACAAGGAAGCTTCCCATGTGAAGATGAGAGGTCTTCTGTCTGGTGCCTCAGGAAAGCCCCGTATGCTGGTCTTCAAACCCAGGCCTCTGAGGAGTGATACCTGGACACCAAAGCAAGAGTTCATAATAGGTCCTAGGGGCCTGTCTGGTTCAATCTTCTGTCTCTGCGGATATCTGTCTGTGTGTCTGCATGGAGGTAGTAGTTGCTCAGCTTGTGTCATAATGCCCCTATTTGTCCAGTGCGGCTTGCGGTAGTGGGATGTCCTTGGGGACCTTGAGGTTTCTACTATTTTGTAGAGTTGTGGCCAATGGAATGGGCAGTTTCTTAGGAGAGAGCAGGCACAGTACTGTGGTGTGGCTCCAGAGACCCCAGCCTGGAGGCTGTGTGGGCCATGGCTGTGCAGACAGACATCCAAAAACCCTAACTCAGCTCAGGTTTGGGGCCGAGGTTACGGCAGGCCTGATCTACAGTCCATGAGGGGAGTTCCTCTGGATATGAAAGAAGGGTGAGAGGGAGGCAGTCGCTCAGGCTTTTGTCTCTGGATGTTTTGTCCACAATGGCCGTTTAATGTAGGAGTTGCCTCATGGGTCGTAGAAGTCTCCCTCTCTGGTAGTTTGTCCAGCCCCCAAGAGTTTGGGGTCATTCTGTGGGAAGGGAAGTGTCCTGTTTTCTGCTTCATGTGTCCCCCCAGTAGAGGGATTCTAGAGCATAGCAGTGGGTACTGACAACTGGAATACTCGCCCTCTGGTTAAGCCTGGGGGCCTATGGATATGACAAGCCCCATATGCAGGATCTTGGTCCAGCCACTGAAAGGCGTTACTTTAATACGGGAGTCACGCTGCAGGTCACAATGCATGTCTGTGCCCTAGGCGGCCCTCAAGCACTGGCGTGGCCTTTCGGACAATGCAGGTTTTCCCACATTGAACGTTGGACAACATGCCAACCACAAGGTTTCTGGCCATGGGGAAGGAGGAATTCTAATTTCTGCATCACGTTCACCCCTGGGCAGTGATTGGAGATAAGGTCTAGGTTCTGAAGCCTGAAAACCGAGGTTGGGAAGAGATGACGACCTACAGCCATAGCGGGTCCTATGTGTCCAGGTTGGGGCCAGCTGTCTGGGTGTCGTTTGGGATGTCTTGTCTCAGGCTGTGCCAGACAGGGCATTAGTATACAGGGTGGGCTGTATAATTGCTTTACAATCGAGTGGCATGCATTAGAAAATCATTTGGGGTTTCTTATTAGCAGCATAGGGCAAAGTTTTTCTTCTAGAGGGCAGGCAGCATGCTGCATTGTGGCTTCGGAATTCCCAAACTGGAGGGCTTATGGGCCAGGAGAGTGAGGACGGAAGTCTGAGAACACAAGCTAGGCTTAGGTTTCGGGGCAAGGACATGGCAGGCACACTCTGCAGAGCTGAATTGAGATCTCATGCGTCTGAAGTCAGGTCGAGGTTCAGACTTTGGCTCAGGTTTGAGTTTCTGTCCATGTTGGCCCCTTCAGGAAGGGGGGGCATTATGAGGCCATGGGGGTTTTCCCACTATTGGAGTTGTGAGATGCTCCAAACCGCAAGGATTCCTTCTGTGGGACAATAAAGATTTGTTGGATGGCTCCAGGACGTCTTATAAGGTATTTTTCCAGAACAGGGTTCTAAGTATGGATGCCTGGGCCGCCAGCCTCACATTCCAATTGTCTCCTAGCAACAAGAAACGTTTGATCTGCTGGCTTGGTGTTAGCAACAGAGGGGGCTGAGTTGAAATGGACTTTCCTGAGGATGGTCTTAATGTTGGATTGAGTCCATGGAGACCTTGGTATGGGGCAGTGGCACCAGGGCCCTGAAGGATTCTCCTAACCAGAGGTTATGACAAAGCTCCAATGAGCAAGTTTTCCATGGGGAGACGAGATTTGTTCTTATTGGTGCCTCAGGAAACCACCATATGCTGGTATTGGAAACGAGGCCTCTGAGGAGAGATGCCTGGAAACCAAAGCAATGGATCTGATTAGGGCCTAGGGTCCTGTCCGGTTCAATATTCTTCTCTGGGGACATCTGTTGTCTGAGTGGAGGTAGTTGCTCAGATGGTTTGAGATCACCCCGGTTTGTCCTGGGCGGCCTACACTATTGGGATGGCCTCGGTGACTTTGGAGGTTTTTCCTCATTTGCAAGGTTGTGGCCAATGGAATGGGAAGAATTCCCTTGAAAGGGAAGCACAGTCCTGAGGTGTGGCTCCAGGGACCCAAGTGTGGAGCGTGTGTGGTCCAGGGCTATTTGGTCAAAAGTCTGAAAACACAAACTCCACTTGCGTTGGGGGATGTAGGTATGGCCGGCCCGATCTATAGACCGTGAGGAGAACTCTTCGGCATATGAACAAAGGGCGAATGTGAGGTGCTTGCTCATGCATTTTTTTTTTTCTAGAAATGTGTCACCGATTGCCATGGAATGTCGGGGTGTCCTCATGGGCCATCGATGAGGCTCCCTTTCTGGGGATTTGACCAGATCCCAAGAGTTTGGGGTCATTCTGTCGTAAGGGAGGAGGCCTTTTTGGTATTTTTTGTTTATTTTTATTTATTATTATTTTTTTTTACCTCAGGTGGACCACCAAAAGAGGGATTCCAGAGCAGAGTCGTGGGTGGGGGCAACTGGACAACCAGACCTCTGGTTAACATTGGGACCTAAGAACATGGCAAGCCCCATATGTGGGCTCTTGGTCCAGACACTGAGAGGCCTTCCTTGAGGATAGGTCTCACACTGAGTTTCACAATGTGTTTTTGTGCCCAAGGAGCCCCTCAAGTCAGGGCGTGGCCTAATGTACCATGCTGGTTTCTCCTACACTGAACGTTGCACAATATGGCAACCAAAAGTTTTCTGGCCATGGGGAAGAAGGAGTTCTATTTTCTGCAACTCTTTCACTCCTGGACTGTGATTGGATTTAAGGTCTAGGTTCTGAAGCCTGAAAACTGAGGTTGGGAAGAGATGAAGACCTAAGGCCATGGTGTGACTGATGTGCTCAGTGTTCGGCCAGCTGTTTAGTGTGGGTTGGGAGGTGCAGGCTCAGGCTGTGGCAGACAGGGAATTAATGCCCAGGCTAGACTGTATCATTGGGGTGCAGTCGAGTTTTGTGCAGGATGGTACTCATTTGTGGTTACTGGGTAGCCCCAAAGGGCAACGTTTTTCTTCTGGAGGGAAGACACAGTGCCACATAGTGGCTCCAGAATTCCCAAACTGGAAGGCTTGTGGGCCAGGAGTGTGAGGAAAAAATTCTGAGAACACAAGCCAGACTTAGATTTCGGGGTGAGGGGATGGCAGGCACCCTCTGAAGAGATGATTCGAGATCCCGTATACCTGAAGACAGAGCTAGGATCAGAAGTTGGCTTAGGTCGGAGTTTCTGTCCATGACGGCCCCTTCATGAAGGGGAGGGTGTCACGAGGACATGGAGGTTTTCCCACGATGGGAATTGTGAGATGCTCCAAACCGCAATGATTCCTTCTGTGGGACAGTCGAGACCTGTTGGATGGCTCCAGGACATCCCATAAGGAAGTTATCCAGAGCAGGGTTCTAAGGATGGATGCCTGGGCAGCCTGCCTCCCATTCCAGGTGTCTCATAGAGCCAAGGCAAGTTCGATCTGCTGGATCTAGGGGAGCAACCGAGGCGGGTGTGTTGAAATGGGTGAGTTGAGGATGGGTCATAATGTGCATTTGTGTCCATGTAGACCTTGGAATGGGGTGCTTGATCCGGGGCCTTGAGGGATATTCATAACCGGAGGTTTTGATGGAGCTCTAAAGAGTATGTTTCCTATGTAGAGAAGAGAATTGTTTTGATGAGTGCCTAAGGAATCTCCCATATGCTGGTATTGGAAACCAGGCCTCTGAGGAGAGATGACTGGAATCAAAAGCAATGGATCTGATTAGGGCCTAAGTGCCTGTCCAGTTCAATCTTATTCTATGGGGATATCTGTCTCTGGGTCTGAGTGGAGGTAGTTTCCTAACTTGTGAGAGATCATCCCTGTTTGTCCAGGGCAGCCAACACTATTCGGATGGCCTCGGGGAGATTGGAGGATACTCCTAATCTATAGGGTTGTGGCCAATGGAAATGGCAGAATTCCCCTGGAGAGGGAAGCCACAGTCCTGAGGTGTGGCTCCAGGGGCCCCAACTTGGATGGTGTGTGGGCCAGGACTGTGGGGACAGAAGTCTGAAAACACAAACTCAGCTTAGGTTAGGGGATGTATGTATGAAGGCTCGATCTACAGACCGTGAGAATTTTCCGGGCTATGAACAAAGGGCGAGTAAGTGGCGCTTGCTCAGGCTTTTGTCTCTGGATTTTGTGTCAACGGTGGCCGTGGAATGTCGGGGTGTCCCCAAGGGCCATGGACAATTCTTTCTCTGATGATTTGGCCTGATCCCAAGTGGTTGGGATCATTCTGTGGATGGGAAGAGTCCTTTCTGTATTTTTTTTTTTTTTACCTCAGGTGTCCCACCAAAGAGGGATTCCAGAGTAGAGCCCTGAGTAGGGGTGACTAGATATCTCGAACTCTGGTTGAGATTGGGGGACTAGGGGCCTGGCAAGCCCCATATGTGGGCTGTTGTTCCAGTCACTAAGAGGCTTTACATGAGGATAGGGCTCACGCTGAGGGTCACAATGTGTGTTTGTGCACATTGTGGCCCTCAGGGATAGGTGGGGCCTCATAGTCCATGCTGCTTTCTCCTACAATGAACATTGGACAACATGCCAACCACTAGGTTTCTTGCCAAGGCGAAGGAGAAGTTCTGATTCTTGCATCACGTTCACTCCTGAGCAGTGAGTGGAGATAAGGTCTAGGTTCTGAAGGTGAAAACTGAGGTTGGGTAGAGATGATGGCCTAAAGCCATGGTGGGTGTGATATGCTCTGTGTACGGCCAGCTGTCTGGGTGTTGGACTGGAGGTCTGCCCTCAGGCTGTGTCAGACAGGGCTTTAGTGCACAGGCTAGACTGTATAATTGGGGTATGGTCGAGCGGCATGCAGGTTGTTACTCATTTGGCGTTTCTGGTTAGCCCTATAGGGCAACATTTTTCTTCTGGAGGGCAGGCAGAGTGCTGCATTGTGTCTCCAGAATTGCCAAACTGGAGGGGTGTGGCCAGGATTGTGAGGAAGGAAGTCTGAAAACACAAGCTAGCACGAGTTTTGGGGCCAAGAGCATGGCAGGCCCACTCTGCAGAGGCTGAATCGAGATCTCCTGCAGGTGAGGTCAGGGCGAGTATCAGATGTTGCCTCAAGCTGGAGTTTGTGTCCATGACGGCCCCTTCCTGAAGGGGGTGGGGGCGTCATGAGGCCAGGGAGGTTTCCCTACGCTGGGAGTTGTGAGCTGCTCCAAACTTCAAAGTTTCCTTCTTCAGGACAGTCGAGTACTATTGGATGGTTCCAGGATGCCCCATACAGAAAGACTCGAGAGCAGGGCCGTAAGCATGGATGCCGAGAAACACCAACTCACCTTCCCATTGCCTGGTCGAGACAAGGCACGCTCAATCTGCGGGCTCTTGGGTGAGCTACCCAGAAGGCTGAGTTTAAATGGACTCTCCTGACGATGAGTCATAATGTGGGTTGGTGGCCATGGAGACCTTGGAATGTGGCAGTAGCTAAGGGACTCTGCAGGATTCTCCAACCCGAAGGGCTTGACACAACCCCAACAAGGAAGCTTCCCATGTGAAGATGAGAGGTCTTCTGTCTGGTGCCTCAGGAAAGCCCCGTATGCTGGTCTTCAAACCCAGGCCTCTGAGGAGTGATACCTGGACACCAAAGCAAGAGTTCATAATAGGGCCTAGGGGCCTGTCTGGTTCAATCTTCTGTCTCTGCGGATATCTGTCTGTGTGTCTGCATGGAGGTAGTAGTTGCTCAGCTTGTGTCATAATGCCCCTATTTGTCCAGTGCGGCTTGCGGTAGTGGGATGTCCTTGGGGACCTTGAGGTTTCTACTATTTTGTAGAGTTGTGGCCAATGGAATGGGCAGTTTCTTAGGAGAGAGCAGGCACAGTACTGTGGTGTGGCTCCAGAGACCCCAGGCTGGAGGCTGTGTGGGCCATGGCTGTGCAGACAGACATCCAAAAACCCTAACTCAGCTCAGGTTTGGGGCCAAGGTTACGGCAGGCCTGATCTACAGTCCATGAGGGGAGTTCCTCTGGATATGAAAGAAGGGTGAGAGGGAGGCAGTCGCTCAGGCTTTTGTCTCTGGATGTTTTGTCCACAATGGCCGTTTAATGTAGGAGTTGCCTCATGGGTCGTAGAAGTCTCCCTCTCTGGTAGTTTGTCCAGCCCCCAAGAGTTTGGGGTCATTCTGTGGGAAGGGAAGTGTCCTATTTTCTGCTTCATGTGTCCCCCCAGTAGAGGGATTCTAGAGCATAGCAGTGGGTACTGACAACTGGAATACTCGCCCTCTGGTTAAGCCTGGGGGCCTATGGATATGACAAGCCCCATATGCAGGATCTTGGTCCAGCCACTGAAAGGCGTTACTTTAATACGGGAGTCACGCTGCAGGTCACAATGCATGTCTGTGCCCTAGGCGGCCCTCAAGCACTGGCGTGGCCTTTCGGACAATGCAGGTTTTCCCACATTGAACGTTGGACAACATGCCAACCACAAGGTTTCTGGCCATGGGGAAGGAGGAATTCTAATTTCTGCATCACGTTCACCCCTGGGCAGTGATTGGAGATAAGGTCTAGGTTCTGAAGCCTGAAAACCGAGGTTGGGAAGAGATGACGACCTACAGCCATAGCGGGTCCTATGTGTCCAGGTTGGGGCCAGCTGTCTGGGTGTCGTTTGGGATGTCTTGTCTCAGGCTGTGCCAGACAGGGCATTAGTATACAGGGTGGGCTGTATAATTGCTTTACAATCGAGTGGCATGCATTAGAAAATCATTTGGGGTTTCTTATTAGCAGCATAGGGCAAAGTTTTTCTTCTAGAGGGCAGGCAGCATGCTGCATTGTGGCTTCGGAATTCCCAAACTGGAGGGCTTATGGGCCAGGAGAGTGAGGACGGAAGTCTGAGAACACAAGCTAGGCTTAGGTTTCGGGGCAAGGACATGGCAGGCACACTCTGCAGAGCTGAATTGAGATCTCATGCGTCTGAATTCAGGTCGAGGTTCAGACTTTGGCTCAGGTTTGAGTTTCTGTCCATGTTGGCCCCTTCAGGAAGGGGGGGCATTATGAGGCCATGGGGGTTTTCCCACTATTGGAGTTGTGAGATGCTCCAAACCGCAAGGATTCCTTCTGTGGGACAATTAAGATTTGTTGGATGGCTCCAGGACGTCTTATAAGGTATTTTTCCAGAACAGGGTTCTAAGTATGGATGCCTGGGCCGCCAGCCTCATATTCCAATTGTCTCCTAGCAACAAGAAACGTTTGATCTGCTGGCTTGGTGTTAGCAACAGAGGGGGCTGAGTTGAAATGGACTTTCCTGAGGATGGTCTTAATGTTGGATTGAGTCCATGGAGACCTTGGTATGGGGCAGTGGCACCAGGGCCCTGAAGGATTCTCCTAACCAGAGGTTATGACAAAGCTCCAATGAGCAAGTTTTCCATGGGGAGACGAGATTTGTTCTTATTGGTGCCTCAGGAAACCACCATATGCTGGTATTGGAAACGAGGCCTCTGAGGAGAGATGCCTGGAAACCAAAGCAATGGATCTGATTAGGGCCTAGGGTCCTGTCCGGTTCAATATTCTTCTCTGGGGACATCTGTTGTCTGAGTGGAGGTAGTTGCTCAGATGGTTTGAGATCACCCCGGTTTGTCCTGGGCGGCCTACACTATTGGGATGGCCTCGGTGACTTTGGAGGTTTTTCCTCATTTGCAAGGTTGTGGCCAATGGAATGGGAAGAATTCCCTTGAAAGGGAAGCACAGTCCTGAGGTGTGGCTCCAGGGACCCAAGTGTGGAGCGTGTGTGGTCCAGGGCTATTTGGTCAAAAGTCTGAAAACACAAACTCCACTTGCGTTGGGGGATGTAGGTATGGCCGGCCTGATCTATAGACCGTGAGGAGAACTCTTCGGCATATGAACAAAGGGCGAATGTGAGGTGCTTGCTCATGCATTTTTTTTTTTTTCTAGAAATGTGTCACCGATTGCCATGGAATGTCGGGGTGTCCTCATGGGCCATCGATGAGGCTCCCTTTCTGGGGATTTGACCAGATCCCAAGAGTTTGGGGTCATTCTGTCGTAAGGGAGGAGGCCTTTTTGGTATTTTTTGTTTATTTTTATTTATTATTATTTTTTTTTTACCTCAGGTGGACCACCAAAAGAGGGATTCCAGAGCAGAGTCGTGGGTGGGGGCAACTGGACAACCAGACCTCTCGTTAACATTGGGACCTAAGAACATAGCAAGCCCCATATGTGGGCTCTTGGTCCAGACACTGAGAGGCCTTCCTTGAGGATAGGTCTCACACTGAGTTTCACAATGTGTTTTTGTGCCCAAGGAGCCCCTCAAGTCAGGGCGTGGCCTAATGTACCATGCTGGTTTCTCCTACACTGAACGTTGCACAATATGGCAACCAAAAGTTTTCTGGCCATGGGGAAGAAGGAGTTCTATTTTCTGCAACTCTTTCACTCCTGGACTGTGATTGGATTTAAGGTCTAGGTTCTGAAGCCTGAAAACTGAGGTTGGGAAGAGATGAAGACCTAAGGCCATGGTGTGACTGATGTGCTCAGTGTTCGGCCAGCTGTTTAGTGTGGGTTGGGAGGTGCAGGCTCAGGCTGTGGCAGACAGGGAATTAATGCCCAGGCTAGACTGTATCATTGGGGTGCAGTCGAGTTTTGTGCAGGATGGTACTCATTTGTGGTTACTGGGTAGCCCCAAAGGGCAACGTTTTTCTTCTGGAGGGAAGACACAGTGCCACATAGTGGCTCCAGAATTCCCAAACTGGAAGGCTTGTGGGCCAGGAGTGTGAGGAAAAAATTCTGAGAACACAAGCCAGACTTAGATTTCGGGGTGAGGGGACGGCAGGCACCCTCTGCAGAGATGATTCGAGATCCCGTATACCTGAAGACAGAGCTAGGATCAGAAGTTGGCTTAGGTCGGAGTTTCTGTCCATGACGGCCCCTTCATGAAGGGGAGGGTGTCACGAGGACATGGAGGTTTTCCCACGATGGGAATTGTGAGATGCTCCAAACCGCAATGATTCCTTCTGTGGGACAGTCGAGACCTGTTGGATGGCTCCAGGACATCCCATAAGGAAGTTATCCAGAGCAGGGTTCTAAGGATGGATGCCTGGGCAGCCTGCCTCCCATTCCAGGTGTCTCATAGAGCCAAGGCAAGTTCGATCTGCTGGATCTAGGGGAGCAACCGAGGCGGGTGTGTTGAAATGGGTGAGTTGAGGATGGGTCATAATGTGCATTTGTGTCCATGTAGACCTTGGAATGGGGTGCTTGATCCGGGGCCTTGAGGGATATTCATAACCGGAGGTTTTGATGGAGCTCTAAAGAGTATGTTTCCTATGTAGAGAAGAGAATTGTTTTGATGAGTGCCTAAGGAATCTCCCATATGCTGGTATTGGAAACCAGGCCTCTGAGGAGAGATGACTGGAATCAAAAGCAATGGATCTGATTAGGGCCTAAGTGCCTGTCCAGTTCATTCTTATTCTATGGGGATATCTGTCTCTGGGTCTGAGTGGAGGTAGTTTCCTAACTTGTGAGAGATCATCCCTGTTTGTCCAGGGCAGCCAACACTATTCGGATGGCCTCGGGGAGATTGGAGGATACTCCTAATCTATAGGGTTGTGGCCAATGGAAATGGCAGAATTCCCCTGGAGAGGGAAGCCACAGTCCTGAGGTGTGGCTCCAGGGGCCCCAACTTGGATGGTGTGTGGGCCAGGACTGTGGGGACAGAAGTCTGAAAACACAAACTCAGCTTAGGTTAGGGGATGTATGTATGAAGGCTCGATCTACAGACCGTGAGATTTTCCGGGCTATGAACAAAGGGCGAGTAAGTGGCGCTTGCTCAGGCTTTTGTCTCTGGATTTTGTGTCAACGGTGGCCGTGGAATGTCGGGGTGTCCCCAAGGGCCATGGACAATTCTTTCTCTGATGATTTGGCCTGATCCCAAGTGGTTGGGATCATTCTGTGGATGGGAAGAGTCCTTTCTGTATTTTTTTTTTTTACCTCAGGTGTCCCACCAAAGAGGGATTCCAGAGTAGAGCCCTGAGTAGGGGTGACTAGATATCTCGAACTCTGGTTGAGATTGGGGGACTAGGGGCCTGGCAAGCCCCATATGTGGGCTGTTGTTCCAGTCACTAAGAGGCTTTACATGAGGATAGGGCTCACGCTGAGGGTCACAATGTGTGTTTGTGCACATTGTGGCCCTCAGGGATAGGTGGGGCCTCATAGTCCATGCTGCTTTCTCCTACAATGAACATTGGACAACATGCCAACCACTAGGTTTCTTGCCAAGGCGAAGGAGAAGTTCTGATTCTTGCATCACGTTCACTCCTGAGCAGTGAGTGGAGATAAGGTCTAGGTTCTGAAGGTGAAAACTGAGGTTGGGTAGAGATGATGGCCTAAAGCCATTGAGGGTGTGATATGCTCTGTGTACGGCCAGCTGTCTGGGTGTTGGACTGGAGGTCTGCCCTCAGGCTGTGTCAGACAGGGCTTTAGTGCACAGGCTAGACTGTATAATTGGGGTATGGTCGAGCGGCATGCAGGTTGTTACTCATTTGGCGTTTCTGGTTAGCCCTATAGGGCAACATTTTTCTTCTGGAGGGCAGGCAGAGTGCTGCATTGTGTCTCCAGAATTGCCAAACTGGAGGGGTGTGGCCAGGATTGTGAGGAAGGAAGTCTGAAAACACAAGCTAGCACGAGTTTTGGGGCCAAGAGCATGGCAGGCCCACTCTGCAGAGGCTGAATCGAGATCTCCTGCAGGTGAG
Source organism: Mustela nivalis (assembly GCF_964662115.1). Lineage (NCBI taxonomy): Eukaryota > Metazoa > Chordata > Mammalia > Carnivora > Mustelidae > Mustela > Mustela nivalis. The sequence continues at coordinate 439,166 of NW_028136142.1, read as the reverse complement.
GTCAGGGCGAGTATCAGATGTTGCCTCAAGCTGGAGTTTGTGTCCATGACGGCCCCTTCCTGAAGGGGGTGGGGGCGTCATGAGGCCAGGGAGGTTTCCCTACGCTGGGAGTTGTGAGCTGCTCCAAACTTCAAAGTTTCCTTCTTCAGGACAGTCGAGTACTATTGGATGGTTCCAGGATGCCCCATACAGAAAGACTCGAGAGCAGGGCCGTAAGCATGGATGCCGAGAAACACCAACTCACCTTCCCATTGCCTGGTCAAAACAAGGCACGCTCAATCTGCGGGCTCTTGGGTGAGCTACCCAGAAGGCTGAGTTTAAATGGACTCTCCTGACGATGAGTCATAATGTGGGTTGGTGGCCATGGAGACCTTGGAATGTGGCAGTAGCTAAGGGACTCTGCAGGATTCTCCAACCCGAAGGGCTTGACACAACCCCAACAAGGAAGCTTCCCATGTGAAGATGAGAGGTCTTCTGTCTGGTGCCTCAGGAAAGCCCCGTATGCTGGTCTTCAAACCCAGGCCTCTGAGGAGTGATACCTGGACACCAAAGCAAGAGTTCATAATAGGGCCTAGGGGCCTGTCTGGTTCAATCTTCTGTCTCTGCGGATATCTGTCTGTGTGTCTGCATGGAGGTAGTAGTTGCTCAGCTTGTGTCATAATGCCCCTATTTGTCCAGTGCGGCTTGCGGTAGTGGGATGTCCTTGGGGACCTTGAGGTTTCTACTATTTTGTAGAGTTGTGGCCAATGGAATGGGCAGTTTCTTAGGAGAGAGCAGGCACAGTACTGTGGTGTGGCTCCAGAGACCCCAGCCTGGAGGCTGTGTGGGCCATGGCTGTGCAGACAGACATCCAAAAACCCTAACTCAGCTCAGGTTTGGGGCCGAGGTTACGGCAGGCCTGATCTACAGTCCATGAGGGGAGTTCCTCTGGATATGAAAGAAGGGTGAGAGGGAGGCAGTCGCTCAGGCTTTTGTCTCTGGATGTTTTGTCCACAATGGCCGTTTAATGTAGGGGTTGCCTCATGGGTCGTAGAAGTCTCCCTCTCTGGTAGTTTGTCCAGCCCCCAAGAGTTTGGGGTCATTCTGTGGGAAGGGAAGTGTCCTGTTTTCTGCTTCATGTGTCCCCCCAGTAGAGGGATTCTAGAGCATAGCAGTGGGTACTGACAACTGGAATACTCGCCCTCTGGTTAAGCCTGGGGGCCTATGGATATGACAAGCCCCATATGCAGGATCTTGGTCCAGCCACTGAAAGGCGTTACTTTAATACGGGAGTCACGCTGCAGGTCACAATGCATGTCTGTGCCCTAGGCGGCCCTCAAGCACTGGCGTGGCCTTTCGGACAATGCAGGTTTTCCCACATTGAACGTTGGACAACATGCCAACCACAAGGTTTCTGGCCATGGGGAAGGAGGAATTCTAATTTCTGCATCACGTTCACCCCTGGGCAGTGATTGGAGATAAGGTCTAGGTTCTGAAGCCTGAAAACCGAGGTTGGGAAGAGATGACGACCTACAGCCATAGCGGGTCCTATGTGTCCAGGTTGGGGCCAGCTGTCTGGGTGTCGTTTGGGATGTCTTGTCTCAGGCTGTGCCAGACAGGGCATTAGTATACAGGGTGGGCTGTATAATTGCTTTACAATCGAGTGGCATGCATTAGAAAATCATTTGGGGTTTCTTATTAGCAGCATAGGGCAAAGTTTTTCTTCTAGAGGGCAGGCAGCATGCTGCATTGTGGCTTCGGAATTCCCAAACTGGAGGGCTTATGGGCCAGGAGAGTGAGGACGGAAGTCTGAGAACACAAGCTAGGCTTAGGTTTCGGGGCAAGGACATGGCAGGCACACTCTGCAGAGCTGAATTGAGATCTCATGCGTCTGAAGTCAGGTCGAGGTTCAGACTTTGGCTCAGGTTTGAGTTTCTGTCCATGTTGGCCCCTTCAGGAAGGGGGGGCATTATGAGGCCATGGGGGTTTTCCCACTATTGGAGTTGTGAGATGCTCCAAACCGCAAGGATTCCTTCTGTGGGACAATTAAGATTTGTTGGATGGCTCCAGGACGTCTTATAAGGTATTTTTCCAGAACAGGGTTCTAAGTATGGATGCCTGGGCCGCCAGCCTCACACTCCAATTGTCTCCTAGCAACAAGAAACGTTTGATCTGCTGGCTTGGTGTTAGCAACAGAGGGGGCTGAGTTGAAATGGACTTTCCTGAGGATGGTCTTAATGTTGGATTGAGTCCATGGAGACCTTGGTATGGGGCAGTGGCACCAGGGCCCTGAAGGATTCTCCTAACCAGAGGTTATGACATAGCTCCAATGAGCAAGTTTTCCATGGGGAGACGAGATTTGTTCTTATTGGTGCCTCAGGAAACCACCATATGCTGGTATTGGAAACGAGGCCTCTGAGGAGAGATGCCTGGAAACCAAAGCAATGGATCTGATTAGGGCCTAGGGTCCTGTCCGGTTCAATATTCTTCTCTGGGGACATCTGTTGTCTGAGTGGAGGTAGTTGCTCAGATGGTTTGAGATCACCCCGGTTTGTCCTGGGCGGCCAACACTATTGGGATGGCCTCGGTGACTTTGGAGGTTTTTCCTCATTTGCAAGGTTGTGGCCAATGGAATGGGAAGAATTCCCTTGAAAGGGAAGCACAGTCCTGAGGTGTGGCTCCAGGGACCCAAGTGTGGAGCGTGTGTGGTCCAGGGCTATATGGTCAAAAGTCTGAAAACACAAACTCCACTTGCGTTGGGGGATGTAGGTATGGCCGGCCCGATCTATAGACCGTGAGGAGAACTCTTCGGCATATGAACAAAGGGCGAATGTGAGGTGCTTGCTCAGGCATTTTTTTTTTTTTCTAGAAATGTGTCACCGATTGCCATGGAATGTCGGGGTGTCCTCATGGGCCATCGATGAGGCTCCCTTTCTGGGGATTTGACCAGATCCCAAGAGTTTGGGGTCATTCTGTCGTAAGGGAGGAGGCCTTTTTGGTATTTTTTGTTTATTTTTATTTATTATTATTTTTTTTTTACCTCAGGTGGACCACCAAAATAGGGATTCCAGAGCAGAGTCGTGGGTGGGGGCAACTGGACAACCAGACCTCTGGTTAACATTGGGACCTAAGAACATGGCAAGCCCCATATGTGGGCTCTTGGTCCAGACACTGAGAGGCCTTCCTTGAGGATAGGTCTCACACTGAGTTTCACAATGTGTTTTTGTGCCCAAGGAGCCCCTCAAGTCAGGGCGTGGCCTAATGTACCATGCTGGTTTCTCCTACACTGAACGTTGCACAATATGGCAACCAAAAGTTTTCTGGCCATGGGGAAGAAGGAGTTCTATTTTCTGCAACTCTTTCACTCCTGGACTGTGATTGGATTTAAGGTCTAGGTTCTGAAGCCTGAAAACTGAGGTTGGGAAGAGATGAAGACCTAAGGCCATGGTGTGACTGATGTGCTCAGTGTTCGGCCAGCTGTTTAGTGTGGGTTGGGAGGTGCAGGCTCAGGCTGTGGCAGACAGGGAATTAATGCCCAGGCTAGACTGTATCATTGGGGTGCAGTCGAGTTTTGTGCAGGATGGTACTCATTTGTGGTTACTGGGTAGCCCCAAAGGGCAACGTTTTTCTTCTGGAGGGAAGACACAGTGCCACATAGTGGCTCCAGAATTCCCAAACTGGAAGGCTTGTGGGCCAGGAGTGTGAGGAAAAAATTCTGAGAACACAAGCCAGACTTAGATTTCGGGGTGAGGGGATGGCAGGCACTCTCTGAAGAGATGATTCGAGATCCCGTATACCTGAAGACAGAGCTAGGATCAGAAGTTGGCTTAGGTCGGAGTTTCTGTCCATGACGGCCCCTTCATGAAGGGGAGGGTGTCACGAGGACATGGAGGTTTTCCCACGATGGGAATTGTGAGATGCTCCAAACCGCAATGATTCCTTCTGTGGGACAGTCGAGACCTGTTGGATGGCTCCAGGACATCCCATAAGGAAGTTATCCAGAGCAGGGTTCTAAGGATGGATGCCTGGGCAGCCTGCCTCCCATTCCAGGTGTCTCATAGAGCCAAGGCAAGTTCGATCTGCTGGATCTAGGGGAGCAACCGAGGCGGGTGTGTTGAAATGGGTGAGTTGAGGATGGGTCATAATGTGCATTTGTGTCCATGTAGACCTTGGAATGGGGTGCTTGATCCGGGGCCTTGAGGGATATTCATAACCGGAGGTTTTGATGGAGCTCTAAAGAGTATGTTTCCTATGTAGAGAAGAGAATTGTTTTGATGAGTGCCTAAGGAATCTCCCATATGCTGGTATTGGAAACCAGGCCTCTGAGGAGAGATGACTGGAATCAAAAGCAATGGATCTGATTAGGGCCTAAGTGCCTGTCCAGTTCAATCTTATTCTATGGGGATATCTGTCTCTGGGTCTGAGTGGAGGTAGTTTCCTAACTTGTGAGAGATCATCCCTGTTTGTCCAGGGCAGCCAACACTATTCGGATGGCCTCGGGGGGATTGGAGGATACTCCTAATCTATAGGGTTGTGGCCAATGGAAATGGCAGAATTCCCCTGGAGAGGGAAGCCACAGTCCTGAGGTGTGGCTCCAGGGGCCCCAACTTGGATGGTGTGTGGGCCAGGACTGTGGGGACAGAAGTCTGAAAACACAAACTCAGCTTAGGTTAGGGGATGTATGTATGAAGGCTCGATCTACAGACCGTGAGAATTTTCCGGGCTATGAACAAAGGGCGAGTAAGTGGCGCTTGCTCAGGCTTTTGTCTCTGGATTTTGTGTCAACGGTGGCCGTGGAATGTCGGGGTGTCCCCAAGGGCCATGGACAATTCTTTCTCTGATGATTTGGCCTGATCCCAAGTGGTTGGGATCATTCTGTGGATGGGAAGTGTCCTTTCTGTATTTTTTTTTTTTTTACCTCAGGTGTCCCACCAAAGAGGGATTCCAGAGTAGAGCCCTGAGTAGGGGTGACTAGATATCTCGAACTCTGGTTGAGATTGGGGGACTAGGGGCCTGGCAAGCCCCATATGTGGGCTGTTGTTCCAGTCACTAAGAGGCTTTACATGAGGATAGGGCTCACGCTGAGGGTCACAATGTGTGTTTGTGCACATTGTGGCCCTCAGGGATAGGTGGGGCCTCATAGTCCATGCTGCTTTCTCCTACAATGAACATTGGACAACATGCCAACCACTAGGTTTCTTGCCAAGGCGAAGGAGAAGTTCTGATTCTTGCATCACGTTCACTCCTGAGCAGTGAGTGGAGATAAGGTCTAGGTTCTGAAGGTGAAAACTGAGGTTGGGTAGAGATGATGGCCTAAAGCCATTGAGGGTGTGATATGCTCTGTGTACGGCCAGCTGTCTGGGTGTTGGACTGGAGGTCTGCCCTCAGGCTGTGTCAGACAGGGCTTTAGTGCACAGGCTAGACTGTATAATTGGGGTATGGTCGAGCGGCATGCAGGTTGTTACTCATTTGGCGTTTCTGGTTAGCCCTATAGGGCAACATTTTTCTTCTGGAGGGCAGGCAGAGTGCTGCATTGTGTCTCCAGAATTGCCAAACTGGAGGGGTGTGGCCAGGATTGTGAGGAAGGAAGTCTGAAAACACAAGCTAGCACGAGTTTTGGGGCCAAGAGCATGGCAGGCCCACTCTGCAGAGGCTGAATCGAGATCTCCTGCAGGTGAGGTCAGGGCGAGTATCAGATGTTGCCTCAAGCTGGAGTTTGTGTCCATGACGGCCCCTTCCTGAAGGGGGTGGGGGCGTCATGAGGCCAGGGAGGTTTCCCTACGCTGGGAGTTGTGAGCTGCTCCAAACTTCAAAGTTTCCTTCTTCAGGACAGTCGAGTACTATTGGATGGTTCCAGGATGCCCCATACAGAAAGACTCGAGAGCAGGGCCGTAAGCATGGATGCCGAGAAACACCAACTCACCTTCCCATTGCCTGGTCGAGACAAGGCACGCTCAATCTGCGGGCTCTTGGGTGAGCTACCCAGAAGGCTGAGTTTAAATGGACTCTCCTGACGATGAGTCATAATGTGGGTTGGTGGCCATGGAGACCTTGGAATGTGGCAGTAGCTAAGGGACTCTGCAGGATTCTCCAACCCGAAGGGCTTGACACAACCCCAACAAGGAAGCTTCCCATGTGAAGATGAGAGGTCTTCTGTCTGGTGCCTCAGGAAAGCCCCGTATGCTGGTCTTCAAACCCAGGCCTCTGAGGAGTGATACCTGGACACCAAAGCAAGAGTTCATAATAGGGCCTAGGGGCCTGTCTGGTTCAATCTTCTGTCTCTGCGGATATCTGTCTGTGTGTCTGCATGGAGGTAGTAGTTGCTCAGCTTGTGTCATAATGCCCCTATTTGTCCAGTGCGGCTTGCGGTAGTGGGATGTCCTTGGGGACCTTGAGGTTTCTACTATTTTGTAGAGTTGTGGCCAATGGAATGGGCAGTTTCTTAGGAGAGAGCAGGCACAGTACTGTGGTGTGGCTCCAGAGACCCCAGGCTGGAGGCTGTGTGGGCCATGGCTGTGCAGACAGACATCCAAAAACCCTAACTCAGCTCAGGTTTGGGGCCAAGGTTACGGCAGGCCTGATCTACAGTCCATGAGGGGAGTTCCTCTGGATATGAAAGAAGGGTGAGAGGGAGGCAGTCGCTCAGGCTTTTGTCTCTGGATGTTTTGTCCACAATGGCCGTTTAATGTAGGAGTTGCCTCATGGGTCGTAGAAGTCTCCCTCTCTGGTAGTTTGTCCAGCCCCCAAGAGTTTGGGGTCATTCTGTGGGAAGGGAAGTGTCCTATTTTCTGCTTCATGTGTCCCCCCAGTAGAGGGATTCTAGAGCATAGCAGTGGGTACTGACAACTGGAATACTCGCCCTCTGGTTAAGCCTGGGGGCCTATGGATATGACAAGCCCCATATGCAGGATCTTGGTCCAGCCACTGAAAGGCGTTACTTTAATACGGGAGTCACGCTGCAGGTCACAATGCATGTCTGTGCCCTAGGCGGCCCTCAAGCACTGGCGTGGCCTTTCGGACAATGCAGGTTTTCCCACATTGAACGTTGGACAACATGCCAACCACAAGGTTTCTGGCCATGGGGAAGGAGGAATTCTAATTTCTGCATCACGTTCACCCCTGGGCAGTGATTGGAGATAAGGTCTAGGTTCTGAAGCCTGAAAACCGAGGTTGGGAAGAGATGACGACCTACAGCCATAGCGAGTCCTATGTGTCCAGGTTGGGGCCAGCTGTCTGGGTGTCGTTTGGGATGTCTTGTCTCAGGCTGTGCCAGACAGGGCATTAGTATACAGGGTGGGCTGTATAATTGCTTTACAATCGAGTGGCATGCATTAGAAAATCATTTGGGGTTTCTTATTAGCAGCATAGGGCAAAGTTTTTCTTCTGGAGGGCAGGCAACATGCTGCATTGTGGCTTCGGAATTCCCAAACTGGAGGGCTTATGGGCCAGGAGAGTGAGGACGGAAGTCTGAGAACACAAGCTAGGCTTAGGTTTCGTGGCAAGGACATGCCAGGCACACTCTGCAGAGCTGAATTGAGATCTCATGCGTCTGATGTCAGGTCGAGGTTCAGACTTTGGCTCAGGATTGAGTTTCTGTCCATGTTGGCCCCTTCAGGAAGGGGGGGCATTATGAGGCCATGGGGGTTTTCCCACTATTGGAGTTGTGAGATGCTCCAAACCGCAAGGATTCCTTCTGTGGGACAATTAAGATTTGTTGGATGGCTCCAGGACGTCTTATAAGGTATTTTTCCAGAACAGCGTTCTAAGTATGGATGCCTGGGCAGCCAGCCTCACATTCCAATTGTCTCCTAGCAACAAGAAACGTTTGATCTGCTGGCTTGGGGTAGCAACAGAGGGGGCTGAGTTGAAATGGACTTTCCTGAGGATGGTCTTAATGTTGGATTGAGTCCATGGAGACCTTGGTATGGGGCAGTGGCAGCAGGGCCCCGAAGGATTCTCCTAACCAGAGGTTATGACAAAGCTCCAATGAGCAAGTTTTCCATGGGGAGACGAGATTTGTTCTTATTGGTGCCTCAGGAAACCACCATATGCTGGTATTGGAAACGAGGCCTCTGAGGAGAGATGCCTGGAAACCAAAGCAATGGATCTGATTAGGGCCTAGGGTCCTGTCCGGTTCAATATTCTTCTCTGGGGACATCTGTTGTCTGAGTGGAGGTAGTTGCTCCGCTGGTTTGAGATCACCCCTGTTTGTCCTGGGCGGCCTACACTATTGGGATGGCCTCGGTGACTTTGGAGGTTTTTCCTCATTTGCAAGGTTGTGGCCAATGGAATGGGAAGAATTCCCTTGAAAGGGAAGCACAGTCCTGAGGTGTGGCTCCAGGGACCCAAGTGTGGAGCGTGTGTGGTCCAGGGCTATTTGGTCAAAAGTCTGAAAACACAAACTCCACTTGCGTTGGGGGATGTAGGTATGGCCGGCCTGATCTATAGACCGTGAGGAGAACTCTTCGGCATATGAACAAAGGGCGAATGTGAGGTGCTTGCTCATGCATTTTTTTTTTTTCTAGAAATGTGTCACCGATTGCCATGGAATGTCGGGGTGTCCTCATGGGCCATCGATGAGGCTCCCTTTCTGGGGATTTGACCAGATCCCAAGAGTTTGGGGTCATTCTGTCGTAAGGGAGGAGGCCTTTTTGGTATTTTTTGTTTATTTTTATTTATTATTATTTTTTTTTTTACCTCAGGTGGACCACCAAAAGAGGGATTCCAGAGCAGAGTCGTGGGTGGGGGCAACTGGACAACCAGACCTCTCGTTAACATTGGGACCTAAGAACATAGCAAGCCCCATATGTGGGCTCTTGGTCCAGACACTGAGAGGCCTTCCTTGAGGATAGGTCTCACACTGAGTTTCACAATGTGTTTTTGTGCCCAAGGAGCCCCTCAAGTCAGGGCGTGGCCTAATGTACCATGCTGGTTTCTCCTACACTGAACGTTGCACAATATGGCAACCAAAAGTTTTCTGGCCATGGGGAAGAAGGAGTTCTATTTTCTGCAACTCTTTCACTCCTGGACTGTGATTGGATTTAAGGTCTAGGTTCTGAAGCCTGAAAACTGAGGTTGGGAAGAGATGAAGACCTAAGGCCATGGTGTGACTGATGTGCTCAGTGTTCGGCCAGCTGTTTAGTGTGGGTTGGGAGGTGCAGGCTCAGGCTGTGGCAGACAGGGAATTAATGCCCAGGCTAGACTGTATCATTGGGGTGCAGTCGAGTTTTGTGCAGGATGGTACTCATTTGTGGTTACTGGGTAGCCCCAAAGGGCAACGTTTTTCTTCTGGAGGGAAGACACAGTGCCACATAGTGGCTCCAGAATTCCCAAACTGGAAGGCTTGTGGGCCAGGAGTGTGAGGAAAAAATTCTGAGAACACAAGCCAGACTTAGATTTCGGGGTGAGGGGACGGCAGGCACCCTCTGCAGAGATGATTCGAGATCCCGTATACCTGAAGACAGAGCTAGGATCAGAAGTTGGCTTAGGTCGGAGTTTCTGTCCATGACGGCCCCTTCATGAAGGGGAGGGTGTCACGAGGACATGGAGGTTTTCCCACGATAGGAATTGTGAGATGCTCCAAACCGCAATGATTCCTTCTGTGGGACAGTCGAGACCTGTTGGATGGCTCCAGGACATCCCATAAGGAAGTTATCCAGAGCAGGGTTCTAAGGATGGATGCCTGGGCAGCCTGCCTCCCATTCCAGGTGTCTCATAGAGCCAAGGCAAGTTCGATCTGCTGGATCTAGGGGAGCAACCGAGGCGGGTGTGTTGAAATGGGTGAGTTGAGGATGGGTCATAATGTGCATTTGTGTCCATGTAGACCTTGGAATGGGGTGCTTGATCCGGGGCCTTGAGGGATATTCATAACCGGAGGTTTTGATGGAGCTCTAAAGAGTATGTTTCCTATGTAGAGAAGAGAATTGTTTTGATGAGTGCCTAAGGAATCTCCCATATGCTGGTATTGGAAACCAGGCCTCTGAGGAGAGATGACTGGAATCAAAAGCAATGGATCTGATTAGGGCCTAAGTGCCTGTCCAGTTCATTCTTATTCTATGGGGATATCTGTCTCTGGGTCTGAGTGGAGGTAGTTTCCTAACTTGTGAGAGATCATCCCTGTTTGTCCAGGGCAGCCAACACTATTCGGATGGCCTCGGGGGGATTGCAGGATACTCCTAATCTATAGGGTTGTGGCCAATGGAAATGGCAGAATTCCCCTGGAGAGGGAGCCACAGTCCTGAGGTGTGGCTCCAGGGGCCCCAACTTGGATAGTGTGTGGGCCAGGACTGTAGGGACAGAAGTCTGAAAACACAAACTCAGCTTAGGTTTGGGGATGTATGTATGAAGGCTCGATCTACAGACCGTGAGAATTTTCCGGGCTATGAACAAAGGGCGAGTATGTGGCGCTTGCTCAGGCTTTTGTCTCTGGATTTTGTGTCAACGGTGGCCGCGGAATGTCGGGGTGTCCTCAAGGGCCATGGAAAATTCTTTCTCTGATGATTTGGCCTGATCCCAAGTGGTTGGGATCATTCTGTGGATGGGAAGAGTCCTTTCTGTATTTTTTTTTTTACCTCAGGTGTCCCACCAAAGAGGGATTCCAGAGTAGAGCCCTGAGTAGGGGTGACTAGACATCTCGAACTCTGGTTGAGATTGGGGGACTAGGGGCCTGGCAAGCCCCATATGTGGGCTGTTGTTCCAGTCACTAAGAGGCTTTACATGAGGATAGAATCACGCTGAGGGTCACAATGTGTGTTTGTGCACATTGTGGCCCTCAGGGATAGGTGGGGCCTCATAGTCCATGCTGCTTTCTCCTACAATGAACATTGGACAAAATGCCAACCACTCGGTTTCTTGCCAAGGCAAAGGAGAAGTTCTGATTCTTGCATCACGTTCACTCCTGAGCAGTGAGTGGAGATAAGGTCTAGGTTCTGAAGGTGAAAACTGAGGTTGGGTAGAGATGATGGCCTAAAGCCATTGTGGGTGTGATATGCTCTGTGTACGGCCAGCTGTCTGGGTGTTGGACTGGAGGTCTACCCTCAGGCTGTGTCAGACAGTGCTTTAGTGCACAGGCTAGACTGTATAATTGGGGTATGGTCGAGCGGCATGCAGGTTGTTACTCATTTGGCGTTTCTGGTTAGCCCTATAGGGCAACATTTTTCTTCTGGAGGGCAGGCAGAGTGCTGCATTGTGTCTCCAGAATTGCCAAACTGGAGGGGTGTGGCCAGGATTGTGAGGAAGGAAGTCTGAAAACACAAGCTAGCACGAGTTTTGGGGCCAAGAGCATGGCAGGCCCACTCTGCAGAGGCTGAATCGAGATCTCCTGCAGGTGAGGTCAGGGCGAGTATCAGATGTTGCCTCAAGCTGGAGTTTGTGTCCATGACGGCCCCTTCCTGAAGGGGGTGGGGGCGTCATGAGGCCAGGGAGGTTTCCCTACGCTGGGAGTTGTGAGCTGCTCCAAACTTCAAAGTTTCCTTCTTCAGGACAGTCGAGTACTATTGGATGGTTCCAGGATGCCCCATACAGAAAGACTCGAGAGCAGGGCTGTAAGCATGGATGCTGAGAAACGCCAACTCACCTTCCCATTGCCTGGTCGAGACAAGGCACGCTCAATCTGCGGGCTCTTGGGTGAGCTACCCAGAAGGCTGAGTTTAAATGGACTCTCCTGACGATGAGTCATAATGTGGGTTGGTGGCCATGGAGACCTTGGAATGTGGCAGTAGCTAAGGGACTCTGCAGGATTCTCCAACCCGAAGGGCTTGACACAACCCCAACAAGGAAGCTTCCCATGTGGAGATGAGAGGTCTTCTGTCTGGTGCCTCAGGAAAGCCCCGTATGCTGGTCTTCGAACCCACGCCTCTGAGGAGTGATACCTGGACACCAAAGCAAGAGTTCATAATAGGGCCTAGGGGCCTGTCTGGTTCAATCTTCTGTCTCTGCGGATATCTGTCTGTGTGTCTGCATGGAGGTAGTAGTTGCTCAGCTTGTGTCATAATGCCCCTATTTGTCCAGTGCGGCTTGTGGTATTGGGATGTCCTTGGAGACCTTGAGGTTTCTACTATTTTGTAGAGTTGTGGCCAATGGAATGGGCAGTTTCTTAGGAGAGAGCAGGCACAGTACTCTGGTGTGGCTCCAGAGACCCCAGCCTGGAGGCTGTGTGGGCCATGGCTGTGCAGACAGACATCCAAAAACCCTAACTCAGCTCAGGTTTGGGGCCGAGGTTACGGCAGGCCTGATCTACAGTCCATGAGGGGAGTTCCTCTGGATATGAAAGAAGGGTGAGAGGGAGGCAGTCGCTCAGGCTTTTGTCTCTGGATGTTTTGTCCACAATGGCCGTTTAATGTAGGAGTTGCCTCATGGGTCGTAGAAGTCTCCCTCTCTGGTAGTTTGTCCAGCCCCCAAGAGTTTGGGGTCATTCTGTGGGAAGGGAAGTGTCCTGTTTTCTGCTTCATGTGTCCCCCCAGTAGAGGGATTCTAGAGCATAGCAGTGGGTACTGACAACTGGAATACTCGCCCTCTGGTTAAGCCTGGGGGCCTATGGATATGACAAGCCCCATATGCAGGATCTTGGTCCAGCCACTGAAAGGCGTTACTTTAATACAGGACTCACGCTGCAGGTCACAATGCATGTCTGTGCCCTAGGCGGCCCTCAAGCACTGGCGTGGCCTTTCGGACAATGCAGGTTTTCCCACATTGAACGTTGGACAACATGCCAACCACAAGGTTTCTGGCCATGGGGAAGGAGGAATTCTAATTTCTGCATCACGTTCACCCCTGGGCAGTGATTGGAGATAAGGTCTAGGTTCTGAAGCCTGAAAACCGAGGTTGGGAAGAGATGACGACCTACAGCCATAGCGGGTCCTATGTGTCCAGGTTGGGGCCAGCTGTCTGGGTGTCGTTTGGGATGTCTTGTCTCAGGCTGTGCCAGACAGGGCATTAGTATACAGGGTGGGCTGTATAATTGTTTTACAATCGAGTGGCATGCATTAGAAAATCATTTGGGGTTTCTTATTAGCAGCATAGGGCAAAGTTTTTCTTCTAGAGGGTAGGGAGCATGCTGCATTGTGGCTTCGGAATTCCCAAACTGGAGGGCTTATGGGCCAGGAGAGTGAGGACGGAAGTCTGAGAACACAAGCTAGGCTTAGGTTTCGGGGCAAGGACATGGCAGGCACACTCTGCAGAGCTGAATTGAGATCTCATGCGTCTGAATTCAGGTCGAGGTTCAGACTTTGGCTCAGGTTTGAGTTTCTGTCCATGTTGGCCCCTTCAGGAAGGGGGGGCATTATGAGGCCATGGGGGTTTTCCCACTATTGGAGTTGTGAGATGCTCCAAACCGCAAGGATTCCTTCTGTGGGACAATTAAGATTTGTTGGATGGCTCCAGGACGTCTTATAAGGTATTTTTCCAGAACAGGGTTCTAAGTATGGATGCCTGGGCCGCCAGCCTCACATTCCAATTGTCTCCTAGCAACAAGAAACGTTTGATCTGCTGGCTTGGTGTTAGCAACAGAGGGGGCTGAGTTGAAATGGACTTTCCTGAGGATGGTCTTAATGTTGGATTGAGTCCATGGAGACCTTGGTATGGGGCAGTGGCACCAGGGCCCTGAAGGATTCTCCTAACCAGAGGTTATGACAAAGCTCCAATGAGCAAGTTTTCCATGGGGAGACGAGATTTGTTCTTATTGGTGCATCAGGAAACCACCATATGCTGGTATTGGAAACGAGGCCTCTGAGGAGAGATGCCAGGAAACCAAAGCAATGGATCTGATTAGGGCCTAGGGTCCTGTCCGGTTCAATATTCTTCTCTGGGGACATCTGTTGTCTGAGTGGAGGTAGTTGCTCAGATGGTTTGACATCACCCCGGTTTGTCCTGGGCGGCCTACACTATTGGGATGGCCTCGGTGACTTTGGAGGTTTTTCCTCATTTGCAAGGTTGTGGCCAATGGAATGGGAAGAATTCCCTTGAAAGGGAAGCACAGTCCTGAGGTGTGGCTCCAGGGACCCAAGTGTGGAGCGTGTGTGGTCCAGCGCTATTTGGTCAAAAGTCTGAAAACACAAACTCCACTTGCGTTGGGGGATGTAGGTATGGCCGGCCCGATCTATAGACCGTGAGGAGAACTCTTCGGCATATGAACAAAGGGCGAATGTGAGGTGCTTGCTCATGCATTTTTTTTTCTAGAAATGTGTCACCGATTGCCATGGAATGTCGGGGTGTCCTCATGGGCCATCGATGAGGCTCCCTTTCTGGGGATTTGACCCGATCCCAAGAGTTTGGGGTCATTCTGTCGTAAGGGAGGAGGCTTTTTTGGTATTTTTTGTTTATTTTTATTTATTATTATTTTTTTTTTACCTCAGGTGGACCACCAAAAGAGGGATTCCAGAGCAGAGTCGTGGGTGGGGGCAACTGGACAACCAGACCTCTGGTTAACATTGGGACCTAAGAACATGGCAAGCCCCATATGTGGGCTCTTGGTCCAGACACTGAGAGGCCTTCCTTGAGGATAGGTCTCACACTGAGTTTCACAATGTGTTTTTGTGCCCAAGGAGCCCCTCAAGTCAGGGAGTGGCCTAATGTACCATGCTGGTTTCTCCTACACTGAACGTTGCACAATATGGCAACCAAAAGTTTTCTGGCCATGGGGAAGAAGGAGTTCTATTTTCTGCAACTCTTTCACTCCTGGACTGTGATTGGATTTAAGGTCTAGGTTCTGAAGCCTGAAAACTGAGGTTGGGAAGAGATGAAGACCTAAGGCCATGGTGTGACTGATGTGCTCAGTGTTCGGCCAGCTGTTTAGTGTGGGTTGGGAGGTGCAGGCTCAGGCTGTGGCAGACAGGGAATTAATGCCAGGGCTAGACTGTATCATTGGGGTGCAGTCGAGTTTTGTGCAGGATGGTACTCATTTGTGGTTACTGGGTAGCCCCAAAGGGCAACGTTTTTCTTCTGGAGGGAAGACACAGTGCCACATAGTGGCTCCAGAATTCCCAAACTGGAAGGCTTGTGGGCCAGGAGTGTGAGGAAAAAATTCTGAGAACACAAGCCAGACTTAGATTTCGGGGTGAGGGGACGGCAGGCACCCTCTGCAGAGATGATTCGAGATCCCGTATACCTGAAGACAGAGCTAGGATCAGAAGTTGGCTTAGGTCGGAGTTTCTGTCCATGACGGCCCCTTCATGAAGGGGAGGGTGTCACGAGGACATGGAGGTTTTCCCACGATGGGAATTGTGAGATGCTCCAAACCGCAATGATTCCTTCTGTGGGACAGTCGAGACCTGTTGGATGGCTCCAGGACATCCCATAAGGAAGTTATCCAGAGCAGGGTTCTAAGGATGGATGCCTGGGCAGCTTGCCTCCCATTCCAGGTGTCTCATAGAGCCAAGGCAAGTTCGATCTGCTGGATCTAGGGGAGCAACCGAGGCGGGTGTGTTGAAATGGGTGAGTTGAGGATGGGTCATAATGTGCATTTGTGTCCATGTAGACCTTGGAATGGGGTGCTTGATCCGGGGCCTTGAGGGATATTCATAACCGGAGGTTTTGATGGAGCTCTAAAGAGTATGTTTCCTATGTAGAGAAGAGAATTGTTTTGATGAGTGCCTAAGGAATCTCCCATATGCTGGTATTGGAAACCAGGCCTCTGAGGAGAGATGACTGGAATCAAAAGCAATGGATCTGATTAGGGCCTAAGTGCCTGTCCAGTTCAATCTTATTCTATGGGGATATCTGTCTCTGGGTCTGAGTGGAGGTAGTTTCCTAACTTGTGAGAGATCATCCCTGTTTGTCCTGGGCAGCCAACACTATTCGGATGGCCTCGGGGGGATTGCAGGATACTCCTAATCTATAGGGTTGTGGCCAATGGAAATGGCAGAATTCCCCTGGAGAGGGAAGCCACAGTCCTGAGGTGTGGCTCCAGGGGCCCCAACTTGGATAGTGTGTGGGCCAGGACTGTGGGGACAGAAGTCTGAAAACACAAACTCAGCTTAGGTTTGGGGATGTATGTATGAAGGCTCGATCTACAGACCGTGAGAATTTTCCGGGCTATGAACAAAGGGCGAGTATGTGGCGCTTGCTCAGGCTTTTGTCTCTGGATTTTGTGTCAACGGTGGCCGCGGAATGTCGGGGTGTCCTCAAGGGCCATGGACAATTCTTTCTCTGATGATTTGGCCTGATCCCAAGTGGTTGGGATCATTCTGTGGATGGGAAGAGTCCTTTCTGTATTTTTTTTTTTTACCTCAGGTGTCCCACCAAAGAGGGATTCCAGAGTAGAGCCCTGAGTAGGGGTGACTAGACATCTCGAACTCTGGTTGAGATTGGGGGACTAGGGGCCTGGCAAGCCCCATATGTGGGCTGTTGTTCCAGTCACTAAGAGGCTTTACATGAGGATAGGGCTCACGCTGAGGGTCACAATGTGTGTTTGTGCACATTGTGGCCCTCAGGGATAGGTGGGGCCTCATAGTCCATGCTGCTTTCTCCTACAATGAACATTGGACAACATGCCAACCACTAGGTTTCTTGCCAAGGCGAAGGAGAAGTTCTAATTCTTGCATCACGTTCATTCCTGAGCAGTGAGTGGAGATAAGGTCTAGGTTCTGAAGGTGAAAACTGAGGTTGGGTAGAGACGATGGCCTAAAGCCATTGTGGGTGTGATATGCTCTATGTACGGCCAGCTGTCTGGGTGTTTGACTGGAGGTCTACCCTCAGGCTGTGTCAGACAGGGCTTTAGTGCACAGGCTAGACTGTATAATTGGGGTATGGTCGAGCGGCATGCAGGTTGTTACTCATTTGGCGTTTCTGGTTAGCCCTATAGGGCAACATTTTTCTTCTGGAGGGCAGGCAGAGTGCTGCATTGTGTCTCCAGAATTGCCAAACTGGAAGGGTGTGGCCAGGATTGTGAGGAAGGAAGTCTGAAAACACAAGCTAGCACGAGTTTTGGGGCCAAGAGCATGGCAGGCCCACTCTGCAGAGGCTGAATCGAGATCACCTGCAGGTGAGGTCAGGGCGAGTATCAGATGTTGCCTCAAGCTGGAGTTTGTGTCCATGACGGCCCCTTCCTGAAGGGGGTGGGGGCGTCATGAGGCCAGGGAGGTTTCCCTACGCTGGGAGTTGTGAGCTGCTCCAAACTTCAAAGTTTCCTTCTTCAGGACAGTCGAGTACTATTGGATGGTTCCAGGATGCCCCATACAGAAAGACTCGAGAGCAGGGCTGTAAGCATGGATGCCGAGAAACGCCAACTCACCTTCCCATTGCCTGGTCGAGACAAGGCACGCTCAATCTGCGGGCTCTTGGGTGAGCTACCCAGAAGGCTGAGTTTAAATGGACTCTCCTGACGATGAGTCATAATGTGGGTTGGTGGCCATGGAGACCTTGGAATGTGGCAGTAGCTAAGGGACTCTGCAGGATTCTCCAACCCGAAGGGCTTGACACAACACCAACAAAGAAGCTTCCCATGTGGAGATGAGAGGTCTTCTGTCTGGTGCCTCAGGAAAGCCCCGTATGCTGGTCTTCGAACCCAGGCCTCTGAGGAGTGATACCTGGACACCAAAGCAAGAGTTCATAATAGGGCCTAGGGGCCTGTCTGGTTCAATCTTCTGTCTCTGCGGATATCTGTCTGTGTGTCTGCATGGAGGTAGTAGTTGCTCAGCTTGTGTCATAATGCCCCTATTTGTCCAGTGCGGCTTGTGGTAGTGGGATGTCCTTGGAGACCTTGAGGTTTCTACTATTATGTAGAGTTGTGGCCAATGGAATGGGCAGTTTCTTAGGAGAGAGCAGGCACAGTACTCTGGTGTGGCTCCAGAGACCCCAGCCTGGAGGCTGTGTGGGCCATGGCTGTGCAGACAGACATCCAAAAACCCTAACTCAGCTCATGTTTGGGGCCGAGGTTACGGCAGGCCTGATCTACAGTCCATGAGGGGAGTTCCTCTGGATATGAAAGAAGGGTGAGAGGGAGGCAGTCGCTCAGGCTTTTGTCTCTGGATGTTTTGTCCACAATGGCCGTTTAATGTAGGAGTTGCCTCATGGGTCGTAGAAGTCTCCCTCTCTGGTAGTTTGTCCAGCCCCCAAGAGTTTGGGGTCATTCTGTGGGAAGGGAAGTGTCCTGTTTTCTGCTTCATGTGTCCCCCCAGTAGAGGGATTCTAGAGCATAGCAGTGGGTACTGACAACTGGAATACTCGCACTCTGGTTAAGCCTGGGGGCCTATGGATATGACAAGCCCCATATGCAGGATCTTGGTCCAGCCACTGAAAGGCGTTACTTTAATACGGGACTCACGCTGCAGGTCACAATGCATGTCTGTGCCCTAGGCGGCCCTCAAGCACTGGCGTGGCCTTTCGGACAATGCAGGTTTTCCCACATTGAACGTTGAACAACATGCCAACCACAAGGTTTCTGGCCATGGGGAAGGAGGAATTCTAATTTCTGCATCACGTTCACCCCTGGGCAGTGATTGGAGATAAGGTCTAGGTTCTGAAGCCTGAAAACCGAGGTTGGGAAGAGATGACGACCTACAGCCATAGCGGGTCCTATGTGTCCAGGTTGGGGCCAGCTGTCTGGGTGTCGTTTGGGATGTCTTGTCTCAGGCTGTGCCAGACAGGGCATTAGTATACAGGGTGGGCTGTATAATTGCTTTACAATCGAGTGGCATGCATTAGAAAATCATTTGGGGTTTCTTATTAGCAGCATAGGGCAAAGTTTTTCTTCTGGAAGGCAGGCAGCATGCTGCATTGTGGCTTCGGATTCCCAAACTGGGGTGCTTAGGGGCCAGGAGAGTGAGGACGGAAGTCTGAGAACACAAGCTAGGCTTAGGTTTCGTGGCAAGGACATGGCAGGCACACTCTGCAGAGCTGAATTGAGATCTCATGCGTCTGAAGTCAGGTCGAGGTTCAGACTTTGGCTCAGGTTTGAGTTTCTGTCCATGTTGGCCCCTTCAGGAAGGGGGGGCATTATGAGGCCATGGGGGTTTTCCAACTATGGGAGTTGTGAGATGCTCCAAACCGCAAGGATTCCTTCTGTGGGACAATTAAGATTTGTTGGATGGCTCCAGGACGTCTTATAAGATTTTTTTCCAGAACAGCGTTCTAAGTATGGATGCCTGGGCAGCCAGCCTCACATTCCATTTGTCTCCTAGCAACAAGAAACGTTTGATCTGCTGGCTTGGGGTAGCAACAGAGGGGGCTGAGTTGAAATGGACTTTCCTGAGGATGGTCTTAATGTTGGATTGAATCCATGGAGCCCTTGGTATGGGGCAGTGGCACCAGGGCCCCGAAGGATTCTCCTAACCAGAGGTTATGACAAAGCTCCAATGAGCAAGTTTTCCATGGGGAGACGAGATTTGTTCTTATTGGTGCCTCAGGAAACCACCATATGCTGGTATTGGAAACGAGGCCTCTGAGGAGAGATGCCTGGAAACCAAAGCAATGGATCTGATTAGGGCCTAGGGTCCTGTCCGGTTCAATATTCTTCTCTGGGGACATCTGTTGTCTGAGTGGAGGTAGTTGCTCAGCTGGTTTGAGATCACCCCTGTTTGTCCTGGGCGGCCTACACTATTGGGATGGCCTCGGTGACTTTGGAGGTTTTTCCTCATTTGCAAGGTTGTGGCCAATGGAATGGGAAGAATTCCCTTGAAAGGGAAGCACAGTCCTGAGGTGTGGCTCCAGGGACCCAAGTGTGGAGCGTGTGTGGTCCAGGGCTATTTGGTCAAAAGTCTGAAAACACAAACTCCACTTAGGTTGGGGGATGTAGGTATGGCCGGCCCGATCTATAGACCGCGAGGAGAAATCTTCGGCATATGAACAAAGGGCGAATGTGAGGTGCTTGCTCATGCTTTTTTTTTTTTTTTTCTGGAAATGTGTCACCGATTGCCATGGAATGTCGGGGTGTCCTCATGGGCCATCGATGAGGCTCCCTTTCTGGGGATTTGAGCAGATCCCAAGAGTTTGGGGTCATTCTGTGGTAAGGGAGGAGGCCTTTCTGGTTTTTTTTGTTTATTTTTATTTATTATTATTATTTTTTTTTACCTCAGGTGGACCACCAAAAGAGGGATTCCAGAGCAGAGTCGTGGGTGGGGGCAACTGGACATCCAGACCTCTGGTTAACATTGGGACCTAAGAACATGGCAAGCCCCATATGGGTGCTCTTGGTCCAGACACTGAGAGGCCTTCCTTGAGGATAGGTCTCGCACTGAGTTTCACAATGTGTTTTTGGGCCCAAGGGGCCCCTCATGTCAGGGCGTGGCCTAATGTACCATGCTGGTTTCTCCTACACTGAACGTTGCACAATATGGCAACCAAAAGTTTTCTGGCCATGGGGAAGAAGGAGTTCTATTTTCTGCAACTCTTTCACTCCTGGACTGTGATTGGATTTAAGGTCTAGGTTCTGAAGCCTGAAAACTGAGGTTGGGAAGAGATGAAGACCTAAGGCCATGGTGTGTCTGATGTGCTCAGTTTTCGGCCAGCTGTTGAGTGTGGGTTGGGAGGTGCAGGCTCAGGCTGTGGCAGACAGGGAATTAATGCCCAGGCTAGACTGTATCATTGGGGTGCAGTCGAGTTTCGTGCAGGATGGTACTCATTTGTGGTTACGGGGTAGCCCCAAAGGGCAACGTTTTTCTTCTGGAGGGAAGACACAGTGCCACATAGTGGCTCCAGAATTCCCAAACTGGAAGGCTTGTGGGCCAGGAGTGTGAGGAAAAAATTCTGAGAACACAAGCCAGACTTAGATTTCGGGGTGAGGGGACGGCAGGCACCCTCTGCAGAGATGATTCGAGATCCCATATACCTGAAGACAGAGCTAGGATCAGAAGTTGGCTTAGGTCGGAGTTTCTGTCCATGACGGCCCCTTCATGAAGGGGAGGGTGTCACGAGGACATGGAGGTTTTCCCACGATGGGAATTGTGAGATGCTCCAAACCGCAATGATTCCTTCTGTGGGACAGTCGAGACCTGTTGGATGGCTCCAGGACATCCCATAAGGAAGTTATCCAGAGCAGGGTTCTAAGGATGGATGCCTGGGCAGCCTGCCTCCCATTCCAGGTGTCTCATAGAGCCAAGGCAAGTTCGATCTGCTGGATCTAGGGGAGCAACCGAGGCGGGTGTGTTGAAATGGGTGAGTTGAGGATGGGTCATAATGTGCATTTGTGTCCATGTAGACCTTGGAATGGGGTGCTTGATCCGGGGCCTTGAGGGATATTCATAACCGGAGGTTTTGATGGAGCTCTAAAGAGTATGTTTCCTATGTAGAGAAGAGAATTGTTTTGATGAGTGCCTAAGGAATCTCCCATATGCTGGTATTGGAAACCAGGCCTCTGAGGAGAGATGACTGGAATCAAAAGCAATGGATCTGATTAGGGCCTAAGTGCCTGTCCAGTTCAATCTTATTCTATGTGGATATCTGTCTCTGGGTCTGAGTGGAGGTAGTTTCCTAACTTGTGAGAGATCATCCCTGTTTGTCCTGGGCAGCCATCACTATTCGGATGGCCTCGGGGAGATGGAGGATACTCCTAATCTATAGGGTTGTGGCCAATGGAAATGGCAGAATTCCCCTGGAGAGGGAAGCCACAGTCCTGAGGTGTGTCTCCAGGGGCCCCAACTTGGATGGTGTGTGGGCCAGGACTGTGGGGACAGACGTCTGAAAACACAAACTCAGCTTAGGTTTGGGGATGTATGTATGAAGGCTCGATCTACAGACCGTGAGAATTTTCCGGGCTATGAACAAAGGGCGAGTATGTGGCTCTTGCTCAGGCTTTTGTCTCTGGATTTTGTGTCAACGGTGGCCGCGGAATGTCTGGGTGTCCTCAAGGGCCATGGACAATTCTTTCTCTGATGATTTGGCCTGATCCCAAGTGGTTGGGATCATTGTGTGGATGGGAAGAGTCCTTTCTGTATTTTTTTTTTTTTACCTCAGGTGTCCCACCAAAGAGGGATTCCAGAGTAGAGCCCTGAGTAGGGGTGACTAGACATCTCGAACTCTGGTTGAGATTGGGGGACTAAGGGCCTGGCAAGCCCCATATGTGGGCTGTTGTTCCAGTCACTAAGAGGCTTTACATGAGGATAGGGCTCACGCTGAGGGTCACAATGTGTGTTTGTGCACATTGTGGCCCTCAGGGATAGGTGGGGCCTCATAGTCCATGCTGCTTTCTCCTACAATGAACATTGGACAACATGCCAACCACTAGGTTTCTTGCCAAGGCGAAGGAGAAGTTCTGATTCTTGCATCACGTTCACTCCTGAGCAGTGAGTGGAGATAAGGTCTAGGTTCTGAAGGTGAAAACTGAGGTTGGGTAGAGATGATGGCCTAAAGCCATGGTGGGTGTGATATGCTCTGTGTACGGCCAGCTGTCTGGGTGTTGGACTGGAGGTCTGCCCTCAGGCTGTGTCAGACAGGGCTTTAGTGCACAGGCTAGACTGTATAATTGGGGTATGGTCGAGCGGCATGCAGGTTGTTACTCATTTGGCGTTTCTGGTTAGCCCTATAGGCAACATTTTTCTTCTGGAGGTCAGGCAGAGTGCTGCATTGTGTCTCCAGAATTGCCAAACTGGAGGGGTGTGGCCAGGATTGGGAGGAAGGAAGTCTGAAAACACTAGCTAGCACGAGTTTTGGGGCCAAGAGCATGGCAGGCCCACTCTGCAGAGGCTGAATCGAGATCTCCTGCAGGTGAGGTCAGGGCGAGTATCAGATGTTGCCTCAAGCTGGAGTTTGTGTCCATGACGGCCCCTTCCTGAAGGGGGTGGGGGCGTCATGAGGCCAGGGAGGTTTCCCTACGCTGGGAGTTGTGAGCTGCTCCAAACTTCAAAGTTTCCTTCTTCAGGACAGTCGAGTACTATTGGATGGTTCCAGGATGCCCCATACAGAAAGACTCGAGAGCAGGGCCGTAAGCATGGATGCCGAGAAACGCCAACTCACCTTCCCATTGCCTGGTCGAGACAAGGCACGCTCAATCTGCGGGCTCTTGGGTGAGCTACCCAGAAGGCTGAGTTTAAATGGACTCTCCTGAGGATGAGTCATAATGTGGGTTGGTGGCCATGGAGACCTTGGAATGTGGCAGTAGCTAAGGGACTCTGCAGTATTCTCCAACCCGAAGGGCTTGACACAACCCCTACAAGGAAGCTTCCCATGTGGAGATGAGAGGTCTTCTGTCTGATGCCTCATGAAAGCCCCGTATGCTGGTCTTCGAACCCAGGCCTCTGAGGAGTGATACCTGGACACCAAAGCAAGAGTTCATAATAGGGCCTAGGGGCCTGTCTGGTTTAATCTTCTGTCTCTGCGGATATCTGTCTGTGTGTCTGCATGGAGGTAGTAGTGGCTCAGCTTGTGTCATAATGCCCCTATTTGTCCAGTGCGGCTTGCGGTAGTGGGATGTCCTTGGGGACCTTGAGGTTTCTACTATTTTGTAGAGTTGTGGCCAATGGAATGGGCAGTTTCTTAGGAGAGAGCAGGCACAGTACTGTGGTGTGGCTCCAGAGACCCCAGCCTGGAGGCTGTGTGGGCCATGGCTGTGCAGACAGACATCCAAAAACCCTAACTCAGCTCAGGTTTGGGGCCGAGGTTACGGCAGGCCTGATCTACAGTCCATGAGGGGAGTTCCTCTGGATATGAAAGAAGGGTGAGAGGGAGGCAGTCGCTCAGGCTTTTGTCTCTGGATGTTTTGTCCACAATGGCCGTTTAATGTAGGAGTTGCCTCATGGGTCGTAGAAGTCTCCCTCTCTGGTAGTTTGTCCAGCCCCCAAGAGTTTGGGGTCCTTCTGTGGGAAGGGAAGTGTCCTGTTTTCTGCTTCATGTGTCCCCCCAGTAGAGGGATTCTAGAGCATAGCAGTGGGTACTGACAACTGGAATACTCGCCCTCTGGTTAAGCCTGGGGGCCTATGGATATGACAAGCCCCATATGCAGGATCTTGGTCCAGCCACTGAAAGGCGTTACTAATACGGGACTCACGCTGCAGGTCACAATGCATGTCTGTGCCCTAGGCGGCCCTCAAGCACTGGCGTGGCCTTTCGGACAATGCAGGTTTTCCCACATTGAACGTTGGACAACATGCCAGCCACAAGGTTTCTGGCCATGGGGAAGGAGGAATTCTAATTTCTGCATCACGTTCACCCCTGGGCAGTGATTGGAGATAAGGTCTAGGTTCTGAAGCCTGAAAACCGAGGTTGGGAAGAGATGACGACCTACAGCCATAGCGGGTCCTATGTGTCCAGGTTGGGGCCAGCTGTCTGGGTGTCGTTTGGGATGTCTTGTCTCAGGCTGTGCCAGACAGGGCATTAGTATACAGGGTGGGCTGTATAATTGCTTTACAATCGAGTGGCATGCATTAGAAAATCATTTGGGGTTTCTTATTAGCAGCATAGGGCAAAGTTTTTCTTCTGGAGGGCAGGCAACATGCTGCATTGTGGCTTCGGAATTCCCAAACTGGAGGGCTTATGGGCCAGGAGAGTGAGGACGGAAGTCTGAGAACACAAGCTAGGCTTAGGTTTCGTGGCAAGGACATGCCAGGCACACTCTGCAGAGCTGAATTGAGATCTCATGCGTCTGATGTCAGGTCGAGGTTCAGACTTTGGCTCAGGATTGAGTTTCTGTCCATGTTGGCCCCTTCAGGAAGGGGGGGCATTATGAGGCCATGGGGGTTTTCCCACTATTGGAGTTGTGAGATGCTCCAAACCGCAAGGATTCCTTCTGTGGGACAATTAAGATTTGTTGGATGGCTCCAGGACGTCTTATAAGGTATTTTTCCAGAACAGCGTTCTAAGTATGGATGCCTGGGCAGCCAGCCTCACATTCCAATTGTCTCCTAGCAACAAGAAACGTTTGATCTGCTGGCTTGGGGTAGCAACAGAGGGGGCTGAGTTGAAATGGACTTTCCTGAGGATGGTCTTAATGTTGGATTGAGTCCATGGAGACCTTGGTATGGGGCAGTGGCAGCAGGGCCCCGAAGGATTCTCCTAACCAGAGGTTATGACAAAGCTCCAATGAGCAAGTTTTCCATGGGGAGACGAGATTTGTTCTTATTGGTGCCTCAGGAAACCACCATATGCTGGTATTGGAAACGAGGCCTCTGAGGAGAGATGCCTGGAAACCAAAGCAATGGATCTGATTAGGGCCTAGGGTCCTGTCCGGTTCAATATTCTTCTCTGGGGACATCTGTTGTCTGAGTGGAGGTAGTTGCTCCGCTGGTTTGAGATCACCCCTGTTTGTCCTGGGCGGCCTACACTATTGGGATGGCCTCGGTGACTTTGGAGGTTTTTCCTCATTTGCAAGGTTGTGGCCAATGGAATGGGAAGAATTCCCTTGAAAGGGAAGCACAGTCCTGAGGTGTGGCTCCAGGGACCCAAGTGTGGAGCGTGTGTGGTCCAGGGCTATTTGGTCAAAAGTCTGAAAACACAAATTCCACTTAGGTTGGGGGATGTAGGTATGGCCGGCCCGATCTATAGAACGTGAGGAGAACTCTTCGGCATATGAACAAAGGGCGAATGTGAGGTGCTTGTTCATGCTTTTTTTTTTTTTGTTTTTCTGGAAATGTGTCACCGATTGCCATGGAATGTCGGGGTGTCCTCATGGGCCATCGATGAGGCTCCCTTTCTGGGGATTTGAGCAGATCCCAAGAGTTTGGGGTCATTCTGTGGTAAGGGAGGAGGCCTTTCTGGTTTTTTTTGTTTATTTTTATTTATTTATTTATTTATTTTTTTTTACCTCAGGTGGACCACCAAAAGAGGGATTCCAGAGCAGAGTCGTGGGTGGGGGCAACTGGACAACCAGACCTCTGGTTAACATTGGGACCTAAGAACATGGCAAGCCCCATATGGGTGCTCTTGGTCCAGACACTGAGAGGCCTTCCTTGAGGATAGGTCTCGCACTGAGTTTCACAATGTGTTTTTCGGCCCAAGGGGACCCTCAAGTCAGGGCTTGGACTAATGTACCATGCTGGTTTCTCCTACACTGAACGTTGCACAATATGGCAACCAAAAGTTTTCTGGCCATGGGGAAGAAGGAGTTCTATTTTCTGCAACTCTTTCACTCCTGGACTGTGATTGGATTTAAGGTCTAGGTTCTGAAGCCTGAAAACTGAGGTTGGGAAGAGATGAAGACCTAAGGCCATGGTGTGTCTGATGTGCTCAGTTTTCGGCCAGCTGTTGAGTGTGGGTTGGGAGGTGCAGGCTCAGGCTGTGGCAGACAGGGAATTAATGCCCAGGCTAGACTGTATCATTGGGGTGCAGTCGAGTTTCGTGCAGGATGGTATTCATTTGTGCTTACTGGGTAGCCCCAAAGGGCAACGTTTTTCTTCTGGAGGCAAGACACAGTGCCACATAGTGGCTCCAGAATTCCCAAACTGGAAGGCTTGTGGGCCAGGAGTGTGAGGAAAAAATTCTGAGAACACAAGCCAGACTTAGATTTCGGGGTGAGGGGACGGCAGGCACCCTCTGCAGAGATGATTCGAGATCCCGTATACCTGAAGACAGAGCTAGGATCAGAAGTTGGCTTAGGTCGGAGTTTCTGTCCATGACGGCCCCTTCATGAAGGGGAGGGTGTCACGAGGACATGGAGGTTTTCCCACGATGGGAATTGTGAGATGCTCCAAACCGCAATGATTCCTTCTGTGGGACAGTCGAGACCTGTTGGATGGCTCCAGGACATCCCATAAGGAAGTTATCCAGAGCAGGGTTCTAAGGATGGATGCCTGGGCAGCCTGCCTCCCATTCCAGGTGTCTCATAGAGCCAAGGCAAGTTCGATCTGCTGGATCTAGGGGAGCAACCGAGGCGGGTGTGTTGAAATGGGTGAGTTGAGGATGGGTCATAATGTGCATTTGTGTCCATGTAGACCTTGGAATGGGGTGCTTGATCCGGGGCCTTGAGGGATATTCATAACCGGAGGTTTTGATGGAGCTCTAAAGAGTATGTTTCCTATGTAGAGAAGAGAATTGTTTTGATGAGTGCCTAAGGAATCTCCCATATGCTGGTATTGGAAACCAGGCCTCTGAGGAGAGATGACTGGAATCAAAAGCAATGGATCTGATTAGGGCCTAAGTGCCTGTCCAGTTCAATCTTATTCTATGTGGATATCTGTCGCTGGGTCTGAGTGGAGGTAGTTTCCTAACTTGTGAGAGATCATCCCTGTTTGTCCTGGGCAGCCATCACTATTCGGATGGCCTCGGGGAGATTGGAGGATACTCCTAATCTATAGGGTTGTGGCCAATGGAAATGGCAGAATTCCCCTGGAGAGGGAAGCCACAGTCCTGAGGTGTGTCTCCAGGGGCCCCAACTTGGATGGTGTGTGGGCCAGGACTGTGGGGACAGACGTCTGAAAACACAAACTCAGCTTAGGTTTGGGGATGTATGTATGAAGGCTCGATCTACAGACCGTGAGAATTTTCCGGGCTATGAACAAAGGGCGAGTATGTGGCTCTTGCTCAGGCTTTTGTCTCTGGATTTTGTGTCAACGGTGGCCGCGGAATGTCTGGGTGTCCTCAAGGGCCATGGACAATTCTTTCTCTGATGATTTGGCCTGATCCCAAGTGGTTGGGATCATTCTGTGGATGGGAAGAATCCTTTCTGTATTTTTTTTTTTTTAACCTCAGGTGTCCCACCAAAGAGGGATTCCAGAGTAGAGCCCTGAGTAGGGGTGACTAGACATCTCGAACTCTGGTTGAGATTGGGGGACTAGGGGCCTGGCAAGCCCCATATGTGGGCTGTTGTTCCAGTCACTAAGAGGCTTTACATGACGATAGGGCTCACGCTGAGGGTCACAATGTGTGTTTGTGCACATTGTGGCCCTCAGGGATAGGTGGGGCCTCATAGTCCATGCTGCTTTCTCCTACAATGAACATTGGACAACATGCCAACCACTAGGTTTCTTGCCAAGGCGAAGGAGAAGTTCTGATTCTTGCATCACGTTCACTCCTGTGCAGTGAGTGGAGATAAGGTCTAGGTTCTGAAGGTGAAAACTGAGGTTGGGTAGAGATGATGGCCTAAAGCCATGGTGGGTGTGATATGCTCTGTGTACGGCCAGCTGTCTGGGTGTTGGACTGGAGGTCTGCCCTCAGGCTGTGTCAGACAGGGCTTTAGTGCACAGGCTAGACTGTATAATTGGGGTATGGTCGAGTGGCATGCAGGTTGTTACTCATTTGGCGTTTCTGGTTAGCCCTATAGGGCAACATTTTTCTTCTGGAGGGCAGGCAGAGTGCTGCATTGTGTCTCCAGAATTGCCAAACTGGAGGGGTGTGGCCAGGATTGTGAGGAAGGAAGTCTGAAAACACTAGCTAGCACGAGTTTTGGGGCCAAGAGCATGGCAGGCCCACTCTGCAGAGGCTGAATCGAGATCTCCTGCAGGTGAGGTCAGGGCGAGTATCAGATGTTGCCTCAAGCTGGAGTTTGTGTCCATGACGGCCCCTTCCTGAAGGGGGTGGGGGCGTCATGAGGCCAGGGAGGTTTCCCTACGCTGGGAGTTGTGAGCTGCTCCAAACTTCAAAGTTTCCTTCTTCAGGACAGTCGAGTACTATTGGATGGTTCCAGGATGCCCCATACAGAAAGACTCGAGAGCAGGGCCGTAAGCATGGATGCCGAGAAACGCCAACTCACCTTCCCATTGCCTGGTCGAGACAAGGCACGCTCAATCTGCGGGCTCTTGGGTGAGCTACCCAGAAGGCTGAGTTTAAATGGACTCTCCTGAGGATGAGTCATAATGTGGGTTGGTGGCCATGGAGACCTTGGAATGTGGCAGTAGCTAAGGGACTCTGCAGGATTCTCCAACCCGAAGGGCTTGACACAACCCCTACAAGGAAGCTTCCCATGTGGAGATGAGAGGTCTTCTGTCTGGTGCCTCATGAAAGCCCCATATGCTGGTCTTCGAACCCAGGCCTCTGAGGAGTGATACCTGGACACCAAAGCAAGAGTTCATAATAGGGCCTAGGGGCCTGTCTGGTTTAATCTTCTGTCTCTGCGGATATCTGTCTGTGTGTCTGCATGGAGGTAGTAGTGGCTCAGCTTGTGTCATAATGCCCCTATTTGTCCAGTGCGGCTTGCGGTAGTGGGATGTCCTTGGGGACCTTGAGGTTTCTACTATTTTGTAGAGTTGTGGCCAATGGAATGGGCAGTTTCTTAGGAGAGAGCAGGCACAGTACTGTGGTGTGGCTCCAGAGACCCCAGCCTGGAGGCTGTGTGGGCCATGGCTGTGCAGACAGACATCCAAAAACCCTAACTCAGCTCAGGTTTGGGGCCGAGGTTACGGCAGGCCTGATCTACAGTCCATGAGGGGAGTTCCTCTGGATATGAAAGAAGGGTGAGAGGGAGGCAGTCGCTCAGGCTTTTGTCTCTGGATGTTTTGTCCACAATGGCCGTTTAATGTAGGAGTTGCCTCATGGGTCGTAGAAGTCTCCCTCTCTGGTAGTTTGTCCAGCCCCCAAGAGTTTGGGGTCCTTCTGTGGGAAGGGAAGTGTCCTGTTTTCTGCTTCATGTGTCCCCCCAGTAGAGGGATTCTAGAGCATAGCAGTGGGTACTGACAACTGGAATACTCGCCCTCTGGTTAAGCCTGGGGGCCTATGGATATGACAAGCCCCATATGCAGGATCTTGGTCCAGCCACTGAAAGGCGTTACTAATACGGGACTCACGCTGCAGGTCACAATGCATGTCTGTGCCCTAGGCGGCCCTCAAGCACTGGCGTGGCCTTTCGGACAATGCAGGTTTTCCCACATTGAACGTTGGACAACATGCCAGCCACAAGGTTTCTGGACATGGGGAAGGAGGAATTCTAATTTCTGCATCACGTTCACCCCTGGGCAGTGATTGGAGATAAGGTCTAGGTTCTGAAGCCTGAAAACCGAGGTTGGGAAGAGATGACGACCTACAGCCATAGCGGGTCCTATGTGTCCAGGTTGGGGCCAGCTGTCTGGGTGTCGTTTGGGATGTCTTGTCTCAGGCTGTGCCAGACAGGGCATTAGTATACAGGGTGGGCTGTATAATTGCTTTACAATCGAGTGGCATGCATTAGAAAATCATTTGGGGTTTCTTATTAGCAGCATAGGGCAAAGTTTTTCTTCTGGAGGGCAGGCAACATGCTGCATTGTGGCTTCGGAATTCCCAAACTGGAGGGCTTATGGGCCAGGAGAGTGAGGACGGAAGTCTGAGAACACAAGCTAGGCTTAGGTTTCGTGGCAAGGACATGCCAGGCACACTCTGCAGAGCTGAATTGAGATCTCATGCGTCTGATGTCAGGTCGAGGTTCAGACTTTGGCTCAGGATTGAGTTTCTGTCCATGTTGGCCCCTTCAGGAAGGGGGGGCATTATGAGGCCATGGGGGTTTTCCCACTATTGGAGTTGTGAGATGCTCCAAACCGCAAGGATTCCTTCTGTGGGACAATTAAGATTTGTTGGATGGCTCCAGGACGTCTTATAAGGTATTTTTCCAGAACAGCGTTCTAAGTATGGATGCCTGGGCAGCCAGCCTCACATTCCAATTGTCTCCTAGCAACAAGAAACGTTTGATCTGCTGGCTTGGGGTAGCAACAGAGGGGGCTGAGTTGAAATGGACTTTCCTGAGGATGGTCTTAATGTTGGATTGAGTCCATGGAGACCTTGGTATGGGGCAGTGGCAGCAGGGCCCCGAAGGATTCTCCTAACCAGAGGTTATGACAAAGCTCCAATGAGCAAGTTTTCCATGGGGAGACGAGATTTGTTCTTATTGGTGCCTCAGGAAACCACCATATGCTGGTATTGGAAACGAGGCCTCTGAGGAGAGATGCCTGGAAACCAAAGCAATGGATCTGATTAGGGCCTAGGGTCCTGTCCGGTTCAATATTCTTCTCTGGGGACATCTGTTGTCTGAGTGGAGGTAGTTGCTCCGCTGGTTTGAGATCACCCCTGTTTGTCCTGGGCGGCCTACACTATTGGGATGGCCTCGGTGACTTTGGAGGTTTTTCCTCATTTGCAAGGTTGTGGCCAATGGAATGGGAAGAATTCCCTTGAAAGGGAAGCACAGTCCTGAGGTGTGGCTCCAGGGACCCAAGTGTGGAGCGTGTGTGGTCCAGGGCTATTTGGTCAAAAGTCTGAAAACACAAACTCCACTTAGGTTGGGGGATGTAGGTATGGCCGGCCCGATCTATAGAACGTGAGGAGAACTCTTCGGCATATGAACAAAGGGCGAATGTGAGGTGCTTGTTCATGCTTTTTTTTTTTTTTTTCTGGAAATGTGTCACCGATTGCCATGGAATGTCGGGGTGTCCTCATGGGCCATCGATGAGGCTCCCTTTCTGGGGATTTGAGCAGATCCCAAGAGTTTGGGGTCATTCTGTGGTAAGGGAGGAGGCCTTTCTGGTTTTTTTTGTTTATTTTTATTTATTTATTTATTTATTTTTTTTTTACCTCAGGTGGACCACCAAAAGAGGGATTCCAGAGCAGAGTCGTGGGTGGGGGCAACTGGACAACCAGACCTCTGGTTAACATTGGGACCTAAGAATATGGCAAGCCCCATATGGGTGCTCTTGGTCCAGACACTGAGAGGCCTTCCTTGAGGATAGGTCTCGCACTGAGTTTCACAATGTGTTTTTCGGCCCAAGGGGACCCTCAAGTCAGGGCTTGGACTAATGTACCATGCTGGTTTCTCCTACACTGAACGTTGCACAATATGGCAACCAAAAGTTTTCTGGCCATGGGGAAGAAGGAGTTCTATTTTCTGCAACTCTTTCACTCCTGGACTGTGATTGGATTTAAGGTCTAGGTTCTGAAGCCTGAAAACTGAGGTTGGGAAGAGATGAAGACCTAAGGCCATGGTGTGTCTGATGTGCTCAGTTTTCGGCCAGCTGTTGAGTGTGGGTTGGGAGGTGCAGGCTCAGGCTGTGGCAGACAGGGAATTAATGCCCAGGCTAGACTGTATCATTGGGGTGCAGTCGAGTTTCGTGCAGGATGGTATTCATTTGTGCTTACTGGGTAGCCCCAAAGGGCAACGTTTTCTTCTGGAGGCAAGACACAGTGCCACATAGTGGCTCCAGAATTCCCAAACTGGAAGGCTTGTGGGCCAGGAGTGTGAGGAAAAAATTCTGAGAACACAAGCCAGACTTAGATTTCGGGGTGAGGGGACGGCAGGCACCCTCTGCAGAGATGATTCGAGATCCCGTATACCTGAAGACAGAGCTAGGATCAGAAGTTGGCTTAGGTCGGAGTTTCTGTCCATGACGGCCCCTTCATGAAGGGGAGGGTGTCACGAGGACATGGAGGTTTTCCCACGATGGGAATTGTGAGATGCTCCAAACCGCAATGATTCCTTCTGTGGGACAGTCGAGACCTGTTGGATGGCTCCAGGACATCCCATAAGGAAGTTATCCAGAGCAGGGTTCTAAGGATGGATGCCTGGGCAGCCTGCCTCCCATTCCAGGTGTCTCATAGAGCCAAGGCAAGTTCGATCTGCTGGATCTAGGGGAGCAACCGAGGCGGGTGTGTTGAAATGGGTGAGTTGAGGATGGGTCATAATGTGCATTTGTGTCCATGTAGACCTTGGAATGGGGTGCTTGATCCGGGGCCTTGAGAGATATTCATAACCGGAGGTTTTGATGGAGCTCTAAAGAGTATGTTTCCTATGTAGAGAAGAGAATTGTTTTGATGAGTGCCTAAGGAATCTCCCATATGCTGGTATTGGAAACCAGGCCTCTGAGGAGAGATGACTGGAATCAAAAGCAATGGATCTGATTAGGGCCTAAGTGCCTGTCCAGTTCAATCTTATTCTATGTGGATATCTGTCGCTGGGTCTGAGTGGAGGTAGTTTCCTAACTTGTGAGAGATCATCCCTGTTTGTCCTGGGCAGCCATCACTATTCGGATGGCCTCGGGGAGATTGGAGGATACTCCTAATCTATAGGGTTGTGGCCAATGGAAATGGCAGAATTCCCCTGGAGAGGGAAGCCACAGTCCTGAGGTGTGTCTCCAGGGGCCCCAACTTGGATGGTGTGTGGGCCAGGACTGTGGGGACAGACGTCTGAAAACACAAACTCAGCTTAGGTTTGGGGATGTATGTATGAAGGCTCGATCTACAGACCGTGAGAATTTTCCGGGCTATGAACAAAGGGCGAGTATGTGGCTCTTGCTCAGGCTTTTGTCTCTGGATTTTGTGTCAACGGTGGCCGCGGAATGTCTGGGTGTCCTCAAGGGCCATGGACAATTCTTTCTCTGATGATTTGGCCTGATCCCAAGTGGTTGGGATCATTCTGTGGATGGGAAGAATCCTTTCTGTATTTTTTTTTTTTAACCTCAGGTGTCCCACCAAAGAGGGATTCCAGAGTAGAGCCCTGAGTAGGGGTGACTAGACATCTCGAACTCTGGTTGAGATTGGGGGACTAGGAGCCTGGCAAGCCCCATATGTGGGCTGTTGTTCCAGTCACTAAGAGGCTTTACATGAGGATTGGGCTCACGCTGAGGGTCACAATGTGTGTTTGTGCACATTGTGGCCCTCAGGGATAGGTGGGGCCTCATAGTCCATGCTGCTTTCTCCTACAATGAACATTGGACAACATGCCAACCACTAGGTTTCTTGCCAAGGCGAAGGAGAAGTTCTGATTCTTGCATCACGTTCACTCCTGTGCAGTGAGTGGAGATAAGGTCTAGGTTCTGAAGGTGAAAACTGAGGTTGGGTAGAGATGATGGCCTAAAGCCATGGTGGGTGTGATATGCTCTGTGTACGGCCAGCTGTCTGGGTGTTGGACTGGAGGTCTGCCCTCAGGCTGTGTCAGACAGGGCTTTAGTGCACAGGCTAGACTGTATAATTGGGGTATGGTCGAGTGGCATGCAGGTTGTTACTCATTTGGCGTTTCTGGTTAGCCCTATAGGGCAACATTTTTCTTCTGGAGGGCAGGCAGAGTGCTGCATTGTGTCTCCAGAATTGCCAAACTGGAGGGGTGTGGCCAGGATTGTGAGGAAGGAAGTCTGAAAACACAAGCTAGCACGAGTTTTGGGGCCAAGAGCATGGCAGGCCCACTCTGCAGAGGCTGAATCGAGATCTCCTGCAGGTGAGGTCAGGGCGAGTATCAGATGTTGCCTCAAGCTGGAGTTTGTGTCCATGACGGCCCCTTCCTGAAGGGGGTGGGGGCGTCATGAGGCCAGGGAGGTTTCCCTACGCTGGGAGTTGTGAGCTGCTCCAAACTTCAAAGTTTCCTTCTTCAGGACAGTCGAGTACTATTGGATGGTTCCAGGATGCCCCATACAGAAAGACTCGAGAGCAGGGCCGTAAGCATGGATGCCGAGAAACGCCAACTCACCTTCCCATTGCCTGGTCGAGACAAGGCACGCTCAATCTGCGGGCTCTTGGGTGAGCTACCCAGAAGGCTGAGTTTAAATGGACTCTCCTGAGGATGAGTCATAATGTGGGTTGGTGGCCATGGAGACCTTGGAATGTGGCAGTAGCTAAGGGACTCTGCAGGATTCTCCAACCCGAAGGGCTTGACACAACCCCTACAAGGAAGCTTCCCATGTGGAGATGAGAGGTCTTCTGTCTGGTGCCTCATGAAAGCCCCATATGCTGGTCTTCGAACCCAGGCCTCTGAGGGTGATACCTGGACACCAAAGCAAGAGTTCATAATAGGGCCTAGGGGCCTGTCTGGTTTAATCTTCTGTCTCTGCGGATATCTGTCTGTGTGTCTGCATGGAGGTAGTAGTGGCTCAGCTTGTGTCATAATGCCCCTATTTGTCCAGTGCGGCTTGCGGTAGTGGGATGTCCTTGGGGACCTTGAGGTTTCTACTATTTTGTAGAGTTGTGGCCAATGGAATGGGCAGTTTCTTAGGAGAGAGCAGGCACAGTACTGTGGTGTGGCTCCAGAGACCCCAGCCTGGAGGCTGTGTGGGCCATGGCTGTGCAGACAGACATCCAAAAACCCTAACTCAGCTCAGGTTTGGGGCCGAGGTTACGGCAGGCCTGATCTACAGTCCATGAGGGGAGTTCCTCTGGATATGAAAGAAGGGTGAGAGGGAGGCAGTCGCTCAGGCTTTTGTCTCTGGATGTTTTGTCCACAATGGCCGTTTAATGTAGGAGTTGCCTCATGGGTCGTAGAAGTCTCCCTCTCTGGTAGTTTGTCCAGCCCCCAAGAGTTTGGGGTCATTCTGTGGGATGGGAAGTGTCCTGTTTTCTGCTTCATGTGTCCCCCCAGTAGAGGGATTCTAGAGCATAGCAGTGGGTACTGACAACTGGAATACTCGCCCTCTGGTTAAGCCTGGGGGCCTATGGATATGACAAGCCCCATATGCAGGATCTTGGTCCAGCCACTGAAAGGCGTTACTTTAATACGGGACTCACGCTGCAGGTCACAATGCATGTCTGTGCCCTAGGCGGCCCTCAAGCACTGGCGTGGCCTTTCGGACAATGCAGGTTTTCCCACATTGAACGTTGGACAACATGCCAGCCACAAGGTTTCTGGCCATGGGGAAGGAGGAATTGTAATTTCTGCATCACGTTCACCCCTGGGCAGTGATTGGAGATAAGGTCTAGGTTCTGAAGCCTGAAAACCGAGGTTGGGAAGAGATGACGACCTACAGCCATAGCGGGTCCTATGTGTCCAGGTTGGGGCCAGCTGTCTGGGTGTCGTTTGGGATGTCTTGTCTCAGGCTGTGCCAGACAGGGCATTAGTATACAGGGTGGGCTGTATAATTGCTTTACAATCGAGTGGCATGCATTAGAAAATCATTTGGGGTTTCTTATTAGCAGCATAGGGCAAAGTTTTTCTTCTGGAGGGCAGGCAGCATGCTGCATTGTGGCTTCGGAATTCCCAAACTGGAGGGCTTATGGGCCAGGAGAGTGAGGACGGAAGTCTGAGAACACAAGCTAGGCTTAGGTTTCGTGGCAAGGACATGCCAGGCACACTCTGCAGAGCTGAATTGAGATCTCATGCGTCTGAATTCAGGTCGAGGTTCAGACTTTGGCTCAGGTTTGAGTTTCTGTCCATGTTGGCCCCTTCAGGAAGGGGGGGCATTATGAGGCCATGGGGGTTTTCCCACTATTGGAGTTGTGAGATGCTCCAAACCGCAAGGATTCCTTCTGTGGGACAACTAAGATTTGTTGGATGGCTCCAGGACGTCTTATAAGGTATTTTTCCAGAACAGCATTCTAAGTATGGATGCCTGGGCAGCCAGCCTCACATTCCAATTGTCTCCTAGCAACAAGAAACGTTTGATCTGCTGGCTTGGGGTAGCAACAGAGGGGGCTGAGTTGAAATGGACTTTCCTGAGGATGGTCTAAATGTTGGATTGAGTCCATGGAGACCTTGGTATGGGGCAGTGGCAGCAGGGCCCCGAAGGATTCTCCTAACCAGAGGTTATGACAAAGCTCCAATGAGCAAGTTTTCCATGGGGAGACGAGATTTGTTCTTATTGGTGCCTCAGGAAACCACCATATGCTGGTATTGGAAACGAGGCCTCTGAGGAGAGATGCCTGGAAACCAAAGCAATGGATCTGATTAGGGCCTAGGGTCCTGTCCGGTTCAATATTCTTCTCTGGGGACATCTGTTGTCTGAGTGGAGGTAGTTGCTCAGATGGTTTGAGATCACCCCGGTTTGTCCTGGGCGGCCTACACTATTGGGATGGCCTCGGTGACTTTGGAGGTTTTTCCTCATTTGCAAGGTTGTGGCCAATGGAATGGGAAGAATTCCCTTGAAAGGGAAGCACAGTCCTGAGGTGTGGCTCCAGGGACCCAAGTGTGGAGCGTGTGTGGTCCAGGGCTATTTGGTCAAAAGTCTGAAAACACAAACTCCACTTAGGTTGGGGGATGTAGGTATGGCCGGCCCGATCTATAGAACGTGAGGAGAACTCTTGGGCATATGAACAAAGGGCGAATGTGAGGTGTTTGCTCATGCTTTTTTTTTTTTTTTTTCTGGAAATGTGTCACCGATTGCCATGGAATGTCGGGGTGTCCTCATGGGCCATCGATGAGGCTCCCTTTCTGTGGATTTGACCAGATCCCAAGAGTTTGGGGTCATTCTGTCGTAAGGGAGGAAGCCTTTCTGGTTTTTTTTGTTTATTTTTATTTATTTATTTATTTATTTATTTACCTCAGGTGGACCACCAAAAGAGGGATTCCAGAGCAGAGTCGTGGGTGGGGGCAACTGGACAACCAGACCTCTGGTTAACATTGGGACCTAAGAACATGGCAAGCCCCATATGTGGGCTCTTGGTCCAGACACTGAGAGGCCTTCCTTGAGGATAGGTCTCACACTGAGTTTCACAATGTGTTTTTCGGCCCAAGGGGACCCTCAAGTCAGGGCTTGGACTAATGTACCATGCTGGTTTCTCCTACACTGAACGTTGCACAATATGGCAACCAAAAGTTTTCTGGCCATGGGGAAGAAGGAGTTCTATTTTCTGCAACTCTTTCACTCCTGGACTGTGATTGGATTTAAGGTCTAGGTTCTGAAGCCTGAAAACTGAGGTTGGGAAGAGATGAAGACCTAAGGCCATGGTGTGTCTGATGTGCTCAGTTTTCGGCCAGCTGTTGAGTGTGGGTTGGGAGGTGCAGGCTCAGGCTGTGGCAGACAGGGAATTAATGCCCAGGCTAGACTGTATCATTGGGGTGCAGTCGAGTTTCGTGCAGGATGGTACTCATTTGTGCTTACTGGGTAGCCCCAAAGGGCAACGTTTTTCTTCTGGAGGCAAGACACAGTGCCACATAGTGGCTCCAGAATTCCCAAACTGGAAGGCTTGTGGGCCAGGAGTGTGAGGAAAAAATTCTGAGAACACAAGCCAGACTTAGATTTCGGGGTGAGGGGACGGCAGGCACCCTCTGCAGAGATGATTCGAGATCCCGTATACCTGAAGACAGAGCTAGGATCAGAAGTTGGCTTAGGTCGGAGTTTCTGTCCATGACGGCCCCTTCATGAAGGGGAGGGTGTCACGAGGACATGGAGGTTTTCCCACGATGGGAATTGTGAGATGCTCCAAACCGCAATGATTCCTTCTGTGGGACAGTCGAGACCTGTTGGATGGCTCCAGGACATCCCATAAGGAAGTTATCCAGAGCAGGGTTCTAAGGATGGATGCCTGGGCAGCCTGCCTCCCATTCCAGGGGTCTCATAGAGCCAAGGCAAGTTCGATCTGCTGGATCTAGGGGAGCAACCGAGGCGGGTGTGTTGAAATGGGTGAGTTGAGGATGGGTCATAATGTGCATTTGTGTCCATGTAGACCTTGGAATGGGGTGCTTGATCCGGGGCCTTGAGGGATGTTCATAACCGGAGGTTTTGATGGAGCTCTAAAGAGTATGTTTCCTATGTAGAGAAGAGAATTGTTTTGATGAGTGCCTAAGGAATCTCCCATATGCTGGTATTGGAAACCAGGCCTCTGAGGAGAGATGACTGGAATCAAAAGCAATGGATCTGATTAGGGCCTAAGTGCCTGTCCAGTTCAATCTTATTCTATGGGGATATCTGTCTCTGGGTCTGAGTGGAGGTAGTTTCCTAACTTGTGAGAGATCATCCCTGTTTGTCCTGGGCAGCCAACACTATTCGGATGGCCTCGGGGAGATTGGAGGATACTCCTAATCTATAGAATTGTGGCCAATGGAAATGGCAGAATTCCCATGGAGAGGGAAGCCACAGTCCTGAGGTGTGGCTCCAGGGGCCCCAACTTGGATAGTGTGTGGGCCAGGACTGTGGGGACAGAAGTCTGAAAACACAAACTCAGCTTAGGTTTGGGGATGTATGTATGAAGGCTCGATCTACAGACCGTGAGAATTTTCCGGGCTATGAACAAAGGGCGAGTATGTGGCGCTTGCTCAGGCTTTTGTCTCTGGATTTTGTGTCAATGGTGGCCGCGGAACGTCTTGGTGTCCTCAAGGGCCATGGACAATTCTTTCTCTGATGATTTGGCCTGATCCCAAGTGGTTGGGATCATTCTGTGGATGGGAAGAGTCCTTTCTGTATTTTTTTTTTTTTACCTCAGGTGTCCCACCAAAGAGGGATTCAAGAGTAGAGCCCTGAGTAGGGGTGACTAGACATCTCGAACTCTGGTTGAGATTGGGGGACTAGGGGCCTGGCAAGCTCGATATGTGGGCTGTTGTTCCAGTCACTAAGAGGCTTTACATGAGGATAGGGCTCACGCTGAGGATCACAATGTGTGTTTGTGCACATTGTGGCCCTCAGGGATAGGTGGGGCCTCATAGTCCATGCTGCTTTCTCCTACAATGAACATTGGACAACATGCCAACCACTAGGTTTCTTGCCAAGGCGAAGGAGAAGTTCTGATTCTTGCATCACGTTCACTCCTGAGCAGTGAGTGGAGATAAGGTCTAGGTTCTGAAGGTGAAAACTGAGGTTGGGTAGAGATGATGGCCTAAAGCCATGGTGGGTGTGATATGCTCTGTGTACGGCCAGCTGTCTGGGTGTTGGACTGGAGGTCTGCCCTCAGGCTGTGTCAGACAGGGCTTTAGTGCACAGGCTAGACTGTATAATTGGGGTATGGTCGAGTGGCATGCAGGTTGTTACTCATTTGGCGTTTCTGGTTAGCCCTATAGGGCAACATTTTTCTTCTGGAGGGCAGGCAGAGTGCTGCATTGTGTCTCCAGAATTGCCAAACTGGAGGGGTGTGGCCAGGATTGTGAGGAAGGAAGTCTGAAAACACAAGCTAGCACGAGTTTTGGGGCCAAGAGCATGGCAGGCCCACTCTGCAGAGGCTGAATCGAGATCTCCTGCAGGTGAGGTCAGGGCGAGTATCAGATGTTGCCTCAAGCTGGAGATTGTGTCCATGACGGCCCCTTCCTGAAGGGGGTGGGGGCGTCATGAGGCCAGGGAGGTTTCCCTACGCTGGGAGTTGTGAGCTGCTCCAAACTTCAAAGTTTCCTTCTTCAGGACAGTCGAGTACTATTGGATGGTTCCAGGATGCCCCATACAGAAAGACTCGAGAGCAGGGCCGTAAGCATGGATGCCGAGAAACGCCAACTCACCTTCCCATTGCCTGGTCGAGACAAGGCACGCTCAATCTGCGGGCTCTTGGGTGAGCTACCCAGAAGGCTGAGTTTAAATGGACTCTCCTGAGGATGAGTCATAATGTGGGTTGGTGGCCATGGAGACCTTGGAATGTGGCAGTAGCTAAGGGACTCTGCAGGATTCTCCAACCCGAAGGGCTTGACACAACCCCTACAAGGAAGCTTCCCATGTGGAGATGAGAGGTCTTCTGTCTGGTGCCTCATGAAAGCCCCATATGCTGGTCTTAGAACCCAGGCCTCTGAGGAGTGATACCTGGACACCAAAGCAAGAGTTCATAATAGGGCCTAGGGGCCTGTCTGGTTTAATCTTCTGTCTCTGCGGATATCTGTCTGTGTGTCTGCATGGAGGTAGTAGTGGCTCAGCTTGTGTCATAATGCCCCTATTTGTCCAGTGCGGCTTGCGGTAGTGGGATGTCCTTGGGGACCTTGAGGTTTCTACTATTTTGTAGAGTTGTGGCCAATGGAATGGGCAGTTTCTTAGGAGAGAGCAGGCACAGTACTGTGGTGTGGCTCCAGAGACCCCAGCCTGGAGGCTGTGTGGGCCATGGCTGTGCAGACAGACATCCAAAAACCCTAACTCAGCTCAGGTTTGGGGCCGAGGTTACGGCAGGCCTGATCTACAGTCCATGAGGGGAGTTCCTCTGGATATGAAAGAAGGGTGAGAGGGAGGCAGTCGCTCAGGCTTTTGTCTCTGGATGTTTTGTCCACAATGGCCTTTTAATGTAGGAGTTGCCTCATGGGTCGTAGAAGTCTCCCTCTCTGGTAGTTTGTCCAGCCCCCAAGAGTTTGGGGTCATTCTGTGGGAAGGGAAGTGTCCTGTTTTCTGCTTCATGTGTCCCCCCAGTAGAGGGATTCTAGAGCATAGCAGTGGGTACTGACAACTGGAATACTCGCCCTCTGGTTAAGCCTGGGGGCCTATGGATATGACAAGCCCCATATGCAGGATCTTGGTCCAGCCACTGAAAGGCGTTACTTTAATACGGGACTCACGCTGCAGGTCACAATGCATGTCTGTGCCCTAGGCGGCCCTCAAGCACTGGCGTGGCCTTTCGGACAATGCAGGTTTTCCCACATTGAACGTTGGACAACATGCCAGCCACAAGGTTTCTGGCCATGGGGAAGGAGGAATTGTAATTTCTGCATCACGTTCACCCCTGGGCAGTGATTGGAGATAAGGTCTAGGTTCTGAAGCCTGAAAACCGAGGTTGGGAAGAGATGACGACCTACAGCCATAGCGGGTCCTATGTGTCCAGGTTGGGGCCAGCTGTCTGGGTGTCGTTTGGGATGTCTTGTCTCAGGCTGTGCCAGACAGGGCATTAGTATACAGGGTGGGCTGTATAATTGCTTTACAATCGAGTGGCATGCATTAGAAAATCATTTGGGGTTTCTTATTAGCAGCATAGGGCAAAGTTTTTCTTCTGGAGGGCAGGCAGCATGCTGCATTGTGGCTTCGGAATTCCCAAACTGGAGGGCTTATGGGCCAGGAGAGTGAGGACGGAAGTCTGAGAACACAAGCTAGGCTTAGGTTTCGTGGCAAGGACATGCCAGGCACACTCTGCAGAGCTGAATTGAGATCTCATGCGTCTGAAGTCAGGTCGAGGTTCAGACTTTGGCTCAGGTTTGAGTTTCTGTCCATGTTGGCCCCTTCAGGAAGGGGGGGCATTATGAGGCCATGGGGGTTTTCCCACTATTGGAGTTGTGAGATGCTCCAAACCGCAAGGATTCCTTCTGTGGGACAACTAAGATTTGTTGGATGGCTCCAGGACGTCTTATAAGGTATTTTTCCAGAACAGCATTCTAAGTATGGATGCCTGGGCAGCCAGCCTCACATTCCAATTGTCTCCTAGCAACAAGAAACGTTTGATCTGCTGGCTTGGGGTAGCAACAGAGGGGGCTGAGTTGAAATGGACTTTCCTGAGGATGGTCTAAATGTTGGATTGAGTCCATGGAGACCTTGGTATGGGGCAGTGGCAGCAGGGCCCCGAAGGATTCTCCTAACCAGAGGTTATGACAAAGCTCCAATGAGCAAGTTTTCCATGGGGAGACGAGATTTGTTCTTATTGGTGCCTCAGGAAACCACCATATGCTGGTATTGGAAACGAGGCCTCTGAGGAGAGATGCCTGGAAACCAAAGCAATGGATCTGATTAGGGCCTAGGGTCCTGTCCGGTTCAATATTCTTCTCTGGGGACATCTGTTGTCTGAGTGGAGGTAGTTGCTCAGATGGTTTGAGATCACCCCGGTTTGTCCTGGGCGGCCTACACTATTGGGATGGCCTCGGTGACTTTGGAGGTTTTTCCTCATTTGCAAGGTTGTGGCCAATGGAATGGGAAGAATTCCCTTGAAAGGGAAGCACAGTCCTGAGGTGTGGCTCCAGGGACCCAAGTGTGGAGCGTGTGTGGTCCAGGGCTATTTGGTCAAAAGTCTGAAAACACAAACTCCACTTAGGTTGGGGGATGTAGGTATGGCCGGCCCGATCTATAGAACGTGAGGAGAACTCTTCGGCATATGAACAAAGGGCGAATGTGAGGTGCTTGCTCATGCTTTTTTTTTTTTTTTCTGGAAATTTGTCACCGATTGCCATGGAATGTCGGGGTGTCCTCATGGGCCATCGATGAGGCTCCCTTTCTGGGGATTTGACCAGATCCCAAGAGTTTGGGGTCATTCTGTGGTAAGGAGGGGGCCTTTCTGGTTTTTTTTTGTTTATTTTTATTTATTTATTTATTTATTTATTTTACCTCAGGTGGACCACCAAAAGAGGGATTCCAGAGCAGAGTCGTGGGTGGGGGCAACTGGACAACCAGACCTCTGGTTAACATTGGGACCTAAGAACATGGCAAGCCCCATATGGGTGCTCTTGGTCCAGACACTGAGAGGCCTTCCTTGAGGATAGGTCTCGCACTGAGTTTCACAATGTGTTTTTGGGCCCAAGGGGCCCCTCAAGGCAGGGCGTGGACTAATGTACTATGCTGGTTTCTCCTACACTGAACGTTGCACAATATGGCAACCAAAAGTTTTCTGGCCAGGGGGAAGAAGGAGTTCTATTTTCTGCAACTCTTTCACTCCTGGACTGTGATTGGATTTAAGGTCGAGGTTCTGAAGCCTGAAAACTGAGGTTGGGAAGAGATGAAGACCTAAGGCCATGGTGTGTCTGATGTGCTCAGTGTTCGGCCAGCTGTTGAGTGTGGGTTGGGAGGTGCAGGCTCAGGCTGTGGCAGACAGGGAATTAATGCCCAGGCTAGACTGTATCATTGGGGTGCAGTCGAGTTTCGTGCAGGATGGTACTCATTTGTGCTTACTGGGTAGCCCCAAAGGGCAACGTTTTCTTCTGGAGGAAAGACACAGTGCCACATAGTGGCTCCAGAATTCCCAAACTGGAAGGCTTGTGGGCCAGGAGTGTGAGGAAAAAATTCTGAGAACACAAGCCAGACTTAGATTTCGGGGTGAGGGGACGGAAGGCACCCTCTGCAGAGATGATTCGAGATCCCGTATACCTGAAGACAGAGCTAGGATCAGAAGTTGGCTTAGGTCGGAGTTTCTGTCCATGACGGCCCCTTCATGAAGGGGAGGGTGTCACGAGGACATGGAGGTTTTCCCACGATGGGAATTGTGAGATGCTCCAAACCGCAATGATTCCTTCTGTGGGACAGTCGAGACCTGTTGGATGGCTCCAGGACATCCCATAAGGAAGTTATCCAGAGCAGGGTTCTAAGGATGGATGCCTGGGCAGCCTGCCTCCCATTCCAGGGGTCTCATAGAGCCAAGGCAAGTTCGATCTGCTGGATCTAGGGGAGCAACCGAGGCGGGTGTGTTGAAATGGGTGAGTTGAGGATGGGTCATAATGTGCATTTGTGTCCATGTAGACCTTGGAATGGGGTGCTTGATCCGGGGCCTTGAGGGATGTTCATAACCGGAGGTTTTGATGGAGCTCTAAAGAGTATGTTTCCTATGTAGAGAAGAGAATTGTTTTGATGAGTGCCTAAGGAATCTCCCATATGCTGGTATTGGAAACCATGCCTCTGAGGAGAGATGACTGGAATCAAAAGCAATGGATCTGATTAGGGCCTAAGTGCCTGTCCAGTTCAATCTTATTCTATGGGGATATCTGTCTCTGGGTCTGAGTGGAGGTAGTTTCCTAACTTGTGAGAGATCATCCCTGTTTGTCCTGGGCAGCCAACACTATTCGGATGGCCTCGGGGAGATTGGAGGATACTCCTAATCTATAGAATTGTGGCCAATGGAAATGGCAGAATTCCCATGGAGAGGGAAGCCACAGTCCTGAGGTGTGGCTCCAGGGGCCCCAACTTGGATAGTGTGTGGGCCAGGACTGTGGGGACAGAAGTCTGAAAACACAAACTCAGCTTAGGTTTGGGGATGTATGTATGAAGGCTCGATCTACAGACCGTGAGAATTTTCCGGGCTATGAACAAAGGGCGAGTATGTGGCGCTTGCTCAGGCTTTTGTCTCTGGATTTTGTGTCAACGGTGGCCGCGGAACGTCTTGGTGTCCTCAAGGGCCATGGACAATTCTTTCTCTGATGATTTGGCCTGATCCCAAGTGGTTGGGATCATTCTGTGGATGGGAAGAGTCCTTTCTGTATTTTTTTTTTTTTACCTCAGGTGTCCCACCAAAGAGGGATTCAAGAGTAGAGCCCTGAGTAGGGGTGACTAGACATCTCGAACTCTGGTTGAGATTGGGGGACTAGGGGCCTGGCAAGCTCGATATGTGGGCTGTTGTTCCAGTCACTAAGAGGCTTTACATGAGGATAGGGCTCACGCTGAGGATCACAATGTGTGTTTGTGCACATTGTGGCCCTCAGGGATAGGTGGGGCCTCATAGTCCATGCTGCTTTCTCCTACAATGAACATTGGACAACATGCCAACCACTAGGTTTCTTGCCAAGGCGAAGGAGAAGTTCTGATTCTTGCATCACGTTCACTCCTGAGCAGTGAGTGGAGATAAGGTCTAGGTTCTGAAGGTGAAAACTGAGGTTGGGTAGAGATGATGGCCTAAAGCCATG
The DNA here is from genome assembly GCF_964662115.1 of Mustela nivalis. Lineage (NCBI taxonomy): Eukaryota > Metazoa > Chordata > Mammalia > Carnivora > Mustelidae > Mustela > Mustela nivalis. The sequence continues at coordinate 394,255 of NW_028136142.1, read as the reverse complement.
GTGGGTGTGATATGCTCTGTGTACGGCCAGCTGTCTGGGTGTTGGACTGGAGGTCTGCCCTCAGGCTGTGTCAGACAGGGCTTTAGTGCACAGGCTAGACTGTATAATTGGGGTATGGTCGAGTGGCATGCAGGTTGTTACTCATTTGGCGTTTCTGGTTAGCCCTATAGGGCAACATTTTTCTTCTGGAGGGCAGGCAGAGTGCTGCATTGTGTCTCCAGAATTGCCAAACTGGAGGGGTGTGGCCAGGATTGTGAGGAAGGAAGTCTGAAAACACAAGCTAGCACGAGTTTTGGGGCCAAGAGCATGGCAGGCCCACTCTGCAGAGGCTGAATCGAGATCTCCTGCAGGTGAGGTCAGGGCGAGTATCAGATGTTGCCTCAAGCTGGAGATTGTGTCCATGACGGCCCCTTCCTGAAGGGGGTGGGGGCGTCATGAGGCCAGGGAGGTTTCCCTACGCTGGGAGTTGTGAGCTGCTCCAAACTTCAAAGTTTCCTTCTTCAGGACAGTCGAGTACTATTGGATGGTTCCAGGATGCCCCATACCGAAAGACTCGAGAGCAGGGCCGTAAGCATGGATGCCGAGAAACGCCAACTCACCTTCCCATTGCCTGGTCGAGACAAGGCACGCTCAATCTGCGGGCTCTTGGGTGAGCTACCCAGAAGGCTGAGTTTAAATGGACTCTCCTGAGGATGAGTCATAATGTGGGTTGGTGGCCATGGAGACCTTGGAATGTGGCAGTAGCTAAGGGACTCTGCAGGATTCTCCAACCCGAAGGGCTTGACACAACCCCTACAAGGAAGCTTCCCATGTGGAGATGAGAGGTCTTCTGTCTGGTGCCTCATGAAAGCCCCATATGCTGGTCTTAGAACCCAGGCCTCTGAGGAGTGATACCTGGACACCAAAGCAAGAGTTCATAATAGGGCCTAGGGGCCTGTCTGGTTTAATCTTCTGTCTCTGCGGATATCTGTCTGTGTGTCTGCATGGAGGTAGTAGTGGCTCAGCTTGTGTCATAATGCCCCTATTTGTCCAGTGCGGCTTGCGGTAGTGGGATGTCCTTGGGGACCTTGAGGTTTCTACTATTTTGTAGAGTTGTGGCCAATGGAATGGGCAGTTTCTTAGGAGAGAGCAGGCACAGTACTGTGGTGTGGCTCCAGAGACCCCAGCCTGGAGGCTGTGTGGGCCATGGCTGTGCAGACAGACATCCAAAAACCCTAACTCAGCTCAGGTTTGGGGCCGAGGTTACGGCAGGCCTGATCTACAGTCCATGAGGGGAGTTCCTCTGGATATGAAAGAAGGGTGAGAGGGAGGCAGTCGCTCAGGCTTTTGTCTCTGGATGTTTTGTCCACAATGGCCTTTTAATGTAGGAGTTGCCTCATGGGTCGTAGAAGTCTCCCTCTCTGGTAGTTTGTCCAGCCCCCAAGAGTTTGGGGTCATTCTGTGGGAAGGGAAGTGTCCTGTTTTCTGCTTCATGTGTCCCCCCAGTAGAGGGATTCTAGAGCATAGCAGTGGGTACTGACAACTGGAATACTCGCCCTCTGGTTAAGCCTGGGGGCCTATGGATATGACAAGCCCCATATGCAGGATCTTGGTCCAGCCACTGAAAGGCGTTACTTTAATACGGGACTCACGCTGCAGGTCACAATGCATGTCTGTGCCCTAGGCGGCCCTCAAGCACTGGCGTGGCCTTTCGGACAATGCAGGTTTTCCCACATTGAACGTTGGACAACATGCCAGCCACAAGGTTTCTGGCCATGGGGAAGGAGGAATTGTAATTTCTGCATCACGTTCACCCCTGGGCAGTGATTGGAGATAAGGTCTAGGTTCTGAAGCCTGAAAACCGAGGTTGGGAAGAGATGACGACCTACAGCCATAGCGGGTCCTATGTGTCCAGGTTGGGGCCAGCTGTCTGGGTGTCGTTTGGGATGTCTTGTCTCAGGCTGTGCCAGACAGGGCATTAGTATACAGGGTGGGCTGTATAATTGCTTTACAATCGAGTGGCATGCATTAGAAAATCATTTGGGGTTTCTTATTAGCAGCATAGGGCAAAGTTTTTCTTCTGGAGGGCAGGCAGCATGCTGCATTGTGGCTTCGGAATTCCCAAACTGGAGGGCTTATGGGCCAGGAGAGTGAGGACGGAAGTCTGAGAACACAAGCTAGGCTTAGGTTTCGTGGCAAGGACATGCCAGGCACACTCTGCAGAGCTGAATTGAGATCTCATGCGTCTGAAGTCAGGTCGAGGTTCAGACTTTGGCTCAGGTTTGAGTTTCTGTCCATGTTGGCCCCTTCAGGAAGGGGGGGCATTATGAGGCCATGGGGGTTTTCCCACTATTGGAGTTGTGAGATGCTCCAAACCGCAAGGATTCCTTCTGTGGGACAACTAAGATTTGTTGGATGGCTCCAGGACGTCTTATAAGGTATTTTTCCAGAACAGCATTCTAAGTATGGATGCCTGGGCAGCCAGCCTCACATTCCAATTGTCTCCTAGCAACAAGAAACGTTTGATTTGCTGGCTTGGGGTAGCAACAGAGGGGGCTGAGTTGAAATGGACTTTCCTGAGGATGGTCTAAATGTTGGATTGAGTCCATGGAGACCTTGGTATGGGGCAGTGGCAGCAGGGCCCCGAAGGATTCTCCTAACCAGAGGTTATGACAAAGCTCCAATGAGCAAGTTTTCCATGGGGAGACGAGATTTGTTCTTATTGGTGCCTCAGGAAACCACCATATGCTGGTATTGGAAACGAGGCCTCTGAGGAGAGATGCCTGGAAACCAAAGCAATGGATCTGATTAGGGCCTAGGGTCCTGTCCGGTTCAATATTCTTCTCTGGGGACATCTGTTGTCTGAGTGGAGGTAGTTGCTCAGATGGTTTGAGATCACCCCGGTTTGTCCTGGGCGGCCTACACTATTGGGATGGCCTCGGTGACTTTGGAGGTTTTTCCTCATTTGCAAGGTTGTGGCCAATGGAATGGGAAGAATTCCCTTGAAAGGGAAGCACAGTCCTGAGGTGTGGCTCCAGGGACCCAAGTGTGGAGCGTGTGTGGTCCAGGGCTATTTGGTCAAAAGTCTGAAAACACAAACTCCACTTAGGTTGGGGGATGTAGGTATGGCCGGCCCGATCTTTAGAACGTGAGGAGAACTCTTCGGCATATGAAGAAAGGGCGAATGTGAGGTGCTTGCTCATGCTTTTTTTTTTTTTTTTCTGGAAATTTGTCACCGATTGCCATGGAATGTCGGGGTGTCCTCATGGGCCATCGATGAGGCTCCCTTTCTGGGGATTTGACCAGATCCCAAGAGTTTGGGGTCATTCTGTGGTAATGAGGGGGCCTTTCTGGTTTTTTTTGTTTATTTTTATTTATTTATTTATTTATTTATTTTACCTCAGGTGGACCACCAAAAGAGGGATTCCAGAGCAGAGTCGTGGGTGGGGGCAACTGGACAACCAGACCTCTGGTTAACATTGGGACCTAAGAACATGGCAAGCCCCATATGGGTGCTCTTGGTCCAGACACTGAGAGGCCTTCCTTGAGGATAGGTCTCGCACTGAGTTTCACAATGTGTTTTTGGGCCCAAGGGGCCCCTCAAGGCAGGGCGTGGACTAATGTACTATGCTGGTTTCTCCTACACTGAACGTTGCACAATATGGCAACCAAAAGTTTTCTGGCCAGGGGGAAGAAGGAGTTCTATTTTCTGCAACTCTTTCACTCCTGGACTGTGATTGGATTTAAGGTCGAGGTTCTGAAGCCTGAAAACTGAGGTTGGGAAGAGATGAAGACCTAAGGCCATGGTGTGTCTGATGTGCTCAGTGTTCGGCCAGCTGTTGAGTGTGGGTTGGGAGGTGCAGGCTCAGGCTGTGGCAGACAGGGAATTAATGCCCAGGCTAGACTGTATCATTGGGGTGCAGTCGAGTTTCGTGCAGGATGGTACTCATTTGTGCTTACTGGGTAGCCCCAAAGGGCAACGTTTTCTTCTGGAGGAAAGACACAGTGCCACATAGTGGCTCCAGAATTCCCAAACTGGAAGGCTTGTGGGCCAGGAGTGTGAGGAAAAAATTCTGAGAACACAAGCCAGACTTAGATTTCGGGGTGAGGGGACGGAAGGCACCCTCTGCAGAGATGATTCGAGATCCCGTATACCTGAAGACAGAGCTAGGATCAGAAGTTGGCTTAGGTCGGAGTTTCTGTCCATGACGGCCCCTTCATGAAGGGGAGGGTGTCACGAGGACATGGAGGTTTTCCCACGATGGGAATTGTGAGATGCTCCAAACCGCAATGATTCCTTCTGTGGGACAGTCGAGACCTGTTGGATGGCTCCAGGACATCCCATAAGGAAGTTATCCAGAGCAGGGTTCTAAGGATGGATGCCTGGGCAGCCTGCCTCCCATTCCAGGGGTCTCATAGAGCCAAGGCAAGTTCGATCTGCTGGATCTAGGGGAGCAACCGAGGCGGGTGTGTTGAAATGGGTGAGTTGAGGATGGGTCATAATGTGCATTTGTGTCCATGTAGACCTTGGAATGGGGTGCTTGATCCGGGGCCTTGAGGGATGTTCATAACCGGAGGTTTTGATGGAGCTCTAAAGAGTATGTTTCCTATGTAGAGAAGAGAATTGTTTTGATGAGTGCCTAAGGAATCTCCCATATGCTGGTATTGGAAAACAGGCCTCTGAAGAGAGATGACTGGAATCAAAAGCAATGGATCTGATTAGGGCCTAAGTGCCTGTCCAGTTCAATCTTATTCTATGGGGATATCTGTCTCTGGGTCTGAGTGGAGGTAGTTTCCTAACTTGTGAGAGATCATCCCTGTTTGTCCTGGGCAGCCAACACTATTCGGATGGCCTCGGGGAGATTGGAGGATACTCCTAATCTATAGGGTTGTGGCCAATGGAAATGGCAGAATTCCCCTGGAGAGGGAAGCCACAGTCCTGAGGTGTGGCTCCAGGGGCCCCAACTTGGATGGTGTGTGGGCCAGGACTGTGGGGACAGAAGTCTGAAAACACAAACTCAGCTTACGTTTGGGGATGTATGTATGAAGGCTCGATCTACAGACCGTGAGAATTTTCCGGGCTATGAACAAAGGGCGAGTATGTGGCGCTTGCTCAGGCTTTTGTCTCTGGATTTTGTGTCAACGGTGGCCGCGGAACGTCTTGGTGTCCTCAAGGGCCATGGACAATTCTTTCTCTGATGATTTGGCCTGATCCCAAGTGGTTGGGATCATTGTGTGGATGGGAAGAGTCCTTTCTGTATTTTTTTTTTTTACCTCAGGTGTCCCACCAAAGAGGGATTCCAGAGTAGAGCCCTGAGTAGGGGTGACTAGACATCTCGAAATCTGGTTGAGATTGGGGGACTAGGGGCCTGGCAAGCCCCATATGTGGGCTGTTGTTCCAGTCACTAAGAGGCTTTACATGAGGATAGGGCTCACGCTGAGGATCACACTGTTTGTTTGTGCACATTGTGGCCCTCAGGGATAGGTGGGGCCTCATAGTCCATGCTGCTTTCTCCTACAATGAACATTGGACAACATGCCAACCACTAGGTTTCTTGCCAAGGCGAAGGAGAAGTTCTGATTCTTGCATCACGTTCACTCCTGAGCCGTGAGTGGAGATAAGGTCTAGGTTCTGAAGGTGAAAACTGAGGTTGGGTAGAGATGATGGCCTAAAGCCATGGTGGGTGTGATATGCTCTGTGTACGGCCAGCTGTCTGGGTGTTGGACTGGAGGTCTGCCCTCAGGCTGTGTCAGACAGGGCTTTAGTGCACAGGCTAGACTGTATAATTGGGGTATGGTCGAGTGGCATGCAGGTTGTTACTCATTTGGCGTTTCTGGTTAGCCCTATAGGGCAACATTTTTCTTCTGGAGGGCAGGCAGAGTGTTGCATTTTGTCTCCAGAATTGCCAAACTGGAGGGGTGTGGCCAGGATTGTGAGGAAGGAAGTCTGAAAACACAAGCTAGCACGAGTTTTGGGGCCAAGAGCATGGCAGGCCCACTCTGCAGAGGCTGAATCGAGATCTCCTGCAGGTGAGGTCAGGGCGAGTATCAGATGTTGCCTCAAGCTGGAGTTTGTGTCCATGACGGCCCCTTCCTGAAGGGGGTGGGGGCGTCATGAGGCCAGGGAGGTTTCCCTACGCTGGATGTTGTGAGCTGCTCCAAACTTCAAAGTTTCCTTCTTCAGGACAGTCGAGTACTATTGGATGGTTCCAGGATGCCCCATACCGAAAGACTCGAGAGCAGGGCCGTAAGCATGGATGCCGAGAAACGCCAACTCACCTTCCCATTGCCTGGTCGAGACAAGGCACGCTCAATCTGCGGGCTCTTGGGTGAGCTACCCAGAAGGCTGAGTTTAAATGGACTCTCCTGAGGATGAGTCATAATGTGGGTTGGTGGCCATGGAGACCTTGGAATGTGGCAGTAGCTAAGGGACTCTGCAGGATTCTTCAACCCGAAGGGCTTGACACAACCCCAACAAGGAAGCTTCCCATGTGGAGATGAGAGGTCTTCTGTCTGGTGCCTCAGGAAAGCCCCGTATGCTGGTCTTCAAACCCAGGCCTCTGAGGAGTGATACCTGGACACCAAAGCAAGAGTTCATAATAGGGCCTAGGGGCCAGTCTGGTTCAATCTTCTGTCTCTGCGGATATCTGTCTGTGTGTCTGCATGGAGGTAGTAGTTGCTCAGCTTGTGTCATAATGCCCCTATTTGTCCAGTGCGGCTTGCGGTAGTGGGATGTCCTTGGGGACCTTGAGGTTTCTACTATTTTGTAGAGTTGTGGCCAATGGAATGGGCAGTTTCTTAGGAGAGAGCAGGCACAGTACTGTGGTGTGGCTCCAGAGACCCCAGCCTGGAGGCTGTGTGGGCCATGGCTGTGCAGACAGACATCCAAAAACCCTAACTCAGCTCAGGTTTGGGGCCGAGGTTACGGCAGGCCTGATCTACAGTCCATGAGGGGAGTTCCTCTGGATATGAAAGAAGGGTGAGAGGGAGGCAGTCGCTCAGGCTTTTGTCTCTGGATGTTTTGTCCACAATGGCCTTTTAATGTAGGAGTTGCCTCATGGGTCGTAGAAGTCTCCCTCTCTGGTAGTTTGTCCAGCCCCCAAGAGTTTGGGGTCATTCTGTGGGAAGGGAAGTGTCCTGTTTTCTGCTTCATGTGTCCCCCCAGTAGAGGGATTCTAGAGCATAGCAGTGGGTACTGACAACTGGAATACTCGCCCTCTGGTTAAGCCTGGGGGCCTATGGATATGACAAGCCCCATATGCAGGATCTTGGTCCAGCCACTGAAAGGCGTTACTTTAATACGGGACTCACGCTGCAGGTCACAATGCATGTCTGTGCCCTAGGCGGCCCTCAAGCACTGGCGTGGCCTTTCGGACAATGCAGGTTTTCCCACATTGAACGTTGGACAACATGCCAACCACAAGGTTTCTGGCCATGGGGAAGGAGGAATTCTAATTTCTGCATCACGTTCACCCCTGGGCAGTGATTGGAGATAAGGTCTAGGTTCTGAAGCCTGAAAACCGAGGTTGGGAAGAGATGACGACCTACAGCCATAATGGGTCCTATGTGTCCAGGTTGGGGCCAGCTGTCTGGGTGTCGTTTGGGATGTCTTGTCTCAGGCTGTGCCAGACAGGGCATTAGTATACAGGGTGGGCTGTATAATTGCTTTACAATCGAGTGGCATGCATTAGAAAATCATTTGGGGTTTCTTATTAGCAGCATAGGGCAAAGTTTTTCTTCTGGAGGGCAGGCAGCATGCTGCATTGTGGCTTCGGTATTCCCAAATTGGAGGGCTTATGGGCCAGGAGAGTGAGGACGGAAGTCTGAGAACACAAGCTAGGCTTAGGTTTCGGGGCAAGGACATGGCAGGCACACTCTGCAGAGCTGAATTGAGATCTCATGCGTCTGAAGTCAGGTCGAGGTTCAGACTTTGGCTCAGGTTTGAGTTTCTGTCCATGTTGGCCCCTTCAGGAAGGGGGGGCATTATGAGGCCATGGGGGTTTTCCCACTATTGGAGTTGTGAGATGCTCCAAACCGCAAGGATTCCTTCAGTGGGACAATTAAGATTTGTTGGATGGCTCCAGGACGTCTTATAAGGTATTCTTCCAGAACAGCGTTCTAAGTATGGATGCCTGGGCAGCCAGCCTCACATTCCAATTGTCTCCTAGCAACAAGAAACGTTTGATCTGCTGGCTTGGGTTAGCAACATAGGGGGCTGAGTTGAAATGGACTTTCCTGAGGATGGTCTTAATGTTGGATTGAGTCCATGGAGACCTTGGTATGGGGCAGTGGCACCAGGGTCCTGAAGGATTCTCCTAACCAGAGGTTATGACAAAGCTCCAATGAGCAAGTTTTCCATGGGGAGACGAGATTTGTTCTTATTGGTGCCTCAGGAAACCACCATATGCTGGTATTGGAAACGAGGCCTCTGAGGAGAGATGCCTGGAAACCAAAGCAATGGATCTGATTAGGGCCTAGGGTCCTGTCCGGTTCAATATTCTTCTCTGGGGACATCAGTTGTCTGAGTGGAGGTAGTTGCTCAGATGGTTTGAGATCACCCCTGTTTGTCCTGGGCGGCCTACACTATTGGGATGGCCTCGGTGACTTTGGAGGTTTTTCCTCATTTGCAAGGTTGTGGCCAATGGAATGGGAAGAATTCCCTTGAAAAGGAAGCACAGTCCTGAGGTGTGGCTCCAGGGACCCAAGTGTGGAGCGTGTGTGGTCCAGGGCTATTTGGTCAAAAGTCTGAAAACACAAACTCCACTTAGGTTGGGGGATGTAGGTATGGCCGGCCCGATCTTTAGAACGTGAGGAGAACTCTTCGGCATATGAACAAAGGGCGAATGTGAGGTGCTTGCTCATGCTTTTTTTTTTTTTTTTCTGGAAATGTGTCACCGATTGCCATGGAATGTCGGGGTGTCCTCATGGGCCATCGATGAGGCTCCCTTTCTGGGGATTTGACCAGATCCCAAGAGTTTGGGGTCATTCTGTCGTAAGGGAGGAGGCCTTTCTGGTTTTTTTTGTTTATTTTTATTATTTATTTATTTATTTTACCTCAGGTGGACCACCAAAAGAGGGATTCCAGAGCAGAGTCGTGGGTGGGGGCAACTGGACAACCAGACCTCTGGTTAACATTGGGACCTAAGAACATGGCAAGCCCCATATGTGGGCTCTTGGTCCAGACACTGAGAGGCCTTCCTTGAGGATAGGTCTCGCCCGGAGTTTCACAATGTGTTTTTGTGCCCAAGGAGCCCCTCAAGTCAGGGCGTGGCCTAATGTACCATGCTGGTTTCTCCTACACTGAACGTTGCACATTATGGCAACCAAAAGTTTTCTGGCCATGGGGAAGAAGGAGTTCTATTTTCTGCAACACTTTCACTCCTGGACTGTGATTGGATTTAAGGTCTAGGTTCTGAAGCCTGAAAACTGAGGTTGGGAAGAGATAAAGACCTAAGGCCATGGTGTGTCTGATGTGGTCAGTGTTCGGCCAGCTGTTGAGTGTGGGTTGGGAGGTGCAGGCTCAGGCTGTGGCAGACAGGGAATTAATGCCCAGGCTAGACTGTATCATTGGGGTGCAGTCGAGTTTCGTGCAGGATGGTACTCATTTGTGCTTACTGGGTAGCCCCAAAGGGCAACGTTTTTCTTCTGGAGGCAAGACACAGTGCCACATAGTGGCTCCAGATTTCCCAAACTGGAAGGCTTGTGGGCCAGGAGTGTGAGGAAAAAATTCTGAGAACACAAGCCAGACTTAGATTTCGGGGTGAGGGGACGGCAGGCACCCTCTGCAGAGATGATTCGAGATCCCGTATGCCTGAAGACAGAGCTAGGATCAGAAGTTGGCTTAGGTCGGAGTTTCTGTCCATGACGGCCCCTTCATGAAGGGGAGGGTGTCACGAGGACATGGAGGTTTTCCCACGATGGGAATTGTGAGATGCTCCAAACCGCAATGATTCCTTCTGTGGGACAGTCGAGACCTGTTGGATGGCTCCAGGACATCCCATAAGGAAGTTATCCAGAGCAGGGTTCTAAGGATGGATGCCTGGGCAGCCTGCCTCCCATTCCAGGTGTCTCATAGAACCAAGGCAAGTTCGATCTGCTGGATCTAGGGGAGCAACCGAGGCGGGTGTGTTGAAATGGGTGAGTTGAGGATGGGTCATAATGTGCATTTGTGTCCATGTAGACCTTGGAATGGGGTGCTTGATCCGGGGCCTTGAGGGATGTTCATAACCGGAGGTTTTGATTGAGCTCTAAAGAGTATGTTTCCTATGTAGAGAAGAGAATTGTTTTGATGAGTGCCTAAGGAATCTCCCATATGCTGGTATTGGAAACCAGGCCTCTGAGGAGAGATGACTGGAATCAAAAGCAATGGATCTGATTAGGGCCTAAGTGCCTGTCCAGTTCAATCTTATTCTATGGGGATATCTGTCTCTGGGTCTGAGTGGAGGTAGTTTCCTAACTTGTGAGAGATCATCCCTGTTTATCCTGGGCAGACAACACTATTCGGATGGCCTCGGGGAGATTGGAGGATACTCCTAATCTATAGGGTTGTGGCCAATGGAAATGGCAGAATTTCCCTGGAGAGGGAAGCCACAGTCCTGAGGTGTGGCTCCAGGGGCCCCAACTTGGATGGTGTGTGGGCCTGGACTGTGGGGACAGAAGTCTGAAAACACAAACTCAGCTTAGGTTTGGGGATGTATGTATGAAGGCTCGATCTACAGACCGTGAGAATTTTCGGGGCTATGAACAAAGGGCGAGTATGTGGCGCTTGTTCAGGCTTTTGTCTCCGGATTTTGTGTCAACGGTGGCCGCGGAATGTCGGGGTGTCCTCAAGGGCCATGGACAATTCTTTCTCTGATGATTTGGCCTGATCCCAAGTGGTTGGGATCATTCTGTGGATGGGAAGAGTCCTTTCTGTATTTTTTTTTTTTACCTCAGGTGTCCCACCAAAGAGGGATTCCAGAGTAGAGCCCTGAGTAGGGGTGACTAGACATCTCCAACTCTGGTTGAGATTGGGGGACTAGGGGCATGGCAAGCCCCATATGTGGGCTGTTGTTCCAGTCACTAAGAGGCTTTACATGAGGATAGGGCTCACGCTGAGGGTCACAATGTGTGTTTGTGCACATTGTGGCCCTCAGGGATAGGTGGGGCCTCATAGTCCATGCTGCTTTCTCCTACAATGAACATTGGACAACATGCCAACCACTAGGTTTCTTCCCAAGGCGAAGGAGAAGTTCTGATTCTTGCATCACGTTCACTCCTGAGCCGTGAGTGGAGATAAGGTCTAGGTTCTGAAGGTGAAAACTGAGGTTGGGTAGAGATGATGGCCTAAAGCCATGGTGGGTGTGATATGCTCTGTGTACGGCCAGCTGTCTGGGTGTTGGACTGGAGGTCTGCCCTCAGGCTGTGTCAGACAGGGCTTTAGTGCACAGGCTAGACTGTATAATTGGGGTATGGTCGAGCGGCATGCAGGTTGTTACTCATTTGGCGTTTCTGGTTAGCCCTATAGGGCAACATTTTTCTTCTGGAGGGCAGGCAGAGTGCTGCATTGTGTCTCCAGAATTGCCAAACTGGAGGGGTGTGGCCAGGATTGTGAGGAAGGAAGTCTGAAAACACAAGCTAGCACGAGTTGTGGGGCCAAGAGCATGGCAGGCCCACTCTGCTGAGGCTGAATCGATATCTCCTGCGTGTGAGGTCAGGGCGAGTATCAGAGCCCCCCTCATGGACTGTAGATCAGTCCTGCCGTAACCTCGGCCCCAAACCTGAGCTGAGTTAGGCTTTTTGGATGTCTGTCTGCACAGCCATTGCCCACACAGCCTCCAGGCTGGGGTCTCCGGAGCCACACCACAGAACTCTCCTAAGAAACTGCCCATTCCATTGGCCACAACTCTACAAAATAGTAGAAACCTCAAGGTCCCCAAGGACATCCCACTACCGCAAGCCGCACTGGACAAATAGGGGCATTATGACACAAGCTGAGCAACTACTACCTCCATGCAGACACACAGACAGATATCCGCAGAGACAGAAGATTGAACCAGACAGGCCCCTAGGCCCTATTATGAACTCCTGCTTTGGTTTCCAGGTATCACTCCTCAGAGGCCTGGGTTCGAAGACCAGCATACGGGGCTTTCCTGAGGCACCAGACAGAAGACCTCTCATCTCCACATGGGAAGCTTCCTTGTTGGAGTTGTGTCAAGCCCTTCGGGTTGGAGAATCCTGCAGAGTCCCTTAGCTACTGCCACATTCCAAGGTCTCCATGGCCACCAACCCACATTATGACTCATCCACAGGGGAGTCCATTTAAACACAGCCTTCTGGGTAGCTCACCCAAGAGCCCGCAGATTGAGCGTGCCTTGTCTCGACCAGGCAATCGGAATGTCAGTTGGCGTGTCTCGGCATCCATGCTTAGGTCCCTGCTCTCGAGTCTTTCGGTATGGGGCATCCTGGAACCATCCAATAGTACTTGACTGTCCTGAAGAAGGAAATTTTGAAGTTTGGAGCAGCTCACAACTCCCAGCGTAGGGAAACCTCCCTGGCCTCATGACGCCCCCACCCCCTTCAGGAAGGGGCCGTCATGGACACAAACTCCAGCTTGAGGCAACATCTGATACTCGCCCTGACCTCACCTGCAGGAGATCTCGATTCAGCCTCTGCAGAGTGGGCCTGCCATGCTCTTGGCCCCAAAACTCGTGCTAGCTTGTGTTTTCAGACTTCCTTCCTCACAATCCTGGCCACACCCCTCCAGTTTGGCAATTCTGGAGACACAATGCAGCACTCTGCCTGCCCTCCAGAAGAAAAATGTTGCCCTATAGGGCTAACCAGAAACGCCAAATGAGTAACAACCTGCATGCCGCTCGACCATACCCCAATTATACAGTCTAGCCTGTGCACTAAAGCCCTGTTGACACAGCCTGAGGGCAGACCTCCAGTCCAACACCCAGACAGCTGGCCGTACACAGAGCATATCACACCCACAATGGCTTTAGCCCATCATCTCTACCCAACCTCAGTTTTCACCTTCAGAACCTAGACCTTATCTCCACTCACGGCTCAGGAGTGAACGTGATGCAAGAATCAGAACTTCTCCTTCGCCTTGGCAAGAAACCTAGTGGTTGGCATGTTGTCCAATGTTCATTGTAGGAGAAAGCAGCATGGACTATGAGGCCCCACCTATCCCTGAGGGCCACAATTTGCACAAACACACATTGTGACCCTCAGCGTGAGCCCTATCCTCATGTAAAGCCTCTTAGTGACTGGAACAACAGCCCACATATAGGGCTTGCCAAGCCCCTAGTACCCCAATCTCAACCAGAGTTCGAGATGTCTAGTCACCCCTACTCAGGGCTCTACTCTGGAATCCCTCTTTGGTGGAACACCTGAGGTAAAAAAAAAAAAAATACAGAAAGGACTCTTCCCTTCCACAGAATGATCCCAACCCCTTGGGATCAGGCCAAATCACCAGAGAAAGAATTGTACATGGCCCTTGAGGACACCCCGACATTCCACGGCCACCGTTGACACATAATCCAGAGACAAAAGCTTGAGCAAGCGCCACATACTCGCCCTTTGTTCATAGCACGGAAAATTCTCACGGTCTGTAGATCGAGCCTTCATACATACATTCCCAAACCTAAGCTGAGTTTGTGTTTTCAGACTTCTGTCCTCACAGTCCTGGTCCACACACCATTCAAGCTGGGGCCCCTGGAGCCACACCTCAGGACTGTGGCTTCCCTCTCCAGGGGAATTCTGCCATTTCCATTGGCCACGACCCTATAGATTAGGAGAATCCTCCAAACTCCCCGAGGCCATCCCAATAGTGTTGGCTGCCCAGGACAAACAGGGATGATCTTTCACAAGTTAGGAAACTACCTCCACTCAGACCCAGAGACAGATATCCCCATAGAATAAGATTGAACTGGACAGGCACTTAGGCTCTAATCAGATCCATTGCTTTTGTTTCCAGGCATCTCTCCTCAGAGGCCTGGTTTCCAATACCAGCATACGGGGGATTACTGAGGCACTCATCAGAAAAATCTCGTCTCCACATAGGAAATGTACTCTTTGGAGCTCTATAAAAACCTCTGTTTAGGAGAATCTTTCAGGGCCCCGGATCATGCGCCCCATTCCAAGGTCTCCATGGACTTAAACCCACATTATGATCTATCGTCGGGAGAGTCCATGTCAACTCAACCCCCTTGGTTTCTCCCCCAGGGCCTGCAGATCAAACCTGCCTTGTTGCTAGGGGACAAATAGAATGGGAGGCGGGCTGCCCAGGCATCCATCCGTAGAACCCTACTCTGGAGTCGTTCCACATGGGACATCCTAGAGCCATCCAACAGGTCTCAAGTGTCCCACAGAAGGAATCTTTGCAGTCTGGAGCATCTCACAACTCCCATTGTGGGAAAATCTACATGGCCTCTTGAGACGCTCCACTTTATAAAGGGGCCATCATGGACAGAAACTCCAACCTGAGCAAACGTCTGATATTCGCCCTGACTTCAGGTGCATGATATCTTGATTCAGCTCTGCAGAGTGTGTCTTCTGTGCCCTCACCCCCAAAACTAAGCCTAGCTTGTGTTCTCAGACTACCGTCCTCACACCCCTGCCCCAAAAGCCCTACAGATTGGCAATACTGGGGCCATAATGCAGCACACTGCCTGCCCTCCAGAAGAAAAACGTTGCCTTATGGAGCTACCTAGAAACCCGAATAAGGATCAACTGAACGCCACTCGACTGCACCCCAAGTATACAGTCTACCCTGTCTAATGCCTTGTCTGACACAGCATGAGCCCACACCTCCAGACCTACGCTCAACAGCTGGCCGCACACTGAGCTCATTGGACCCATCAGGTCCTTAGGTCTTCATCTCTTCCAACCTCAGTTTTCGGGTTTCAGAACCTAGACATAAACTCCAAACACTGTCCAGGGGTGAACGTGATGCAGAAATCACAACTCTTCCTTCGCCATGGCTGGAAAGCTTGTGGTTGGCATATTCTCCAACGTTCAGTGTCGGAGAATCCAGCGTGGCCCATGAGGCACTTCTCATGCTTGAGGGCCTTGTTGGGCACAAATAGGCATTGTGACCCTCAGCATGAGCCCTGTCCTCAAGGAAGGCCTCTCAGTGTCTGAATCAAGAGCCCGCCTATTGGACTTGCCATGCCCCTAGGCCCCCAAACTTAAACAGAGGTGGGGTTATCCAGTTGTCCCTCCCAAGGACTCTGCTCTGGAATCCCTCTTTTATGGGGACACTTGAGGTACATAAAATAAAATATAATATAAAATAAAATAAAATAAAAAACAGAAAAGAATCCTCCCATCCCACAGAATGTACCCAAACTCTTGGGATCAGGTCAAATCCTCAGAGAAGGAAAGCCATCCACAACCCATGAGGCCACGCCAGCATTCCACCCACATTGTTGACACAAATCCAGAGACAAAACCTGAGCAAGCACCTCAAATTCACCCTTTTTCATATCCCTAAGTGTTATCACGGTCTGTAGATTGGGCGTGCCATACCTATGTCCCCAATCCTAAGCGGAGTTTGTGTTTTCAGACTTTTGTCCACACAGGCCTGGCCCACACAGCCTCAAGGCTGGGCCCCTAGAGCCAAACTCAGAACTGTGCCTGCCCTCTCCAGGCGATTTCTGCCCATTCCATTGGCCACAACCCTATAGATTAGGAGAAACTCCAAAGTCCCGAGGCCATCCCAATATTATAGGCTGCCCAGGACAAACAGGGGCGATCTGACACAAGCTGAGCAACTACATCCCCTCAGATCCTTAGACACGTATCCTCAGGAAAGAGATTGAACTGGACAGGCACCTAGGCCCTAATCATCTCGATTGCTTTTGTTTCCAGTCATCTCACCTCAGAGGCCTGGTTTCCAATACCAGCATATAGGAGATTCCTTAGGCACTCATCAAAACAATTCTCTTCTCTACATAGGAAACGTACTCTTTAGAGGCCATCAAAACCTCCGGTTATGAACATCCCTCAAGGCCCCGGATCAAGCACCCCATTCCAAGGTCTACATGGACACAAATGCACATTATGACCCATCCTCAACTCACCCATTTCAACACACCCGCCTCGGATGCTCCCCTAGATCCAGCAGATCGAACTTGCCTTGGCGCTATGAGACACCCAGAGTGGGAGGAAGGCTGCCCAGGCATCCATCCTTAGAACCCTGCTCTGGATAACTTCCTTATGGGATGTCCTGGAGCCATCCATCAGGTCTCGACTGTCCCACAGAAGGAATCATTGCGGTTTGGAGCATCTCACAATTCCCATCGTGGGAAAACCTCCATGTCCTCGTGACACCGTCCCGTTCATGAAAGGGCCGTCATGGACAGAAACTCCGACCTAAGCCAACGTCTGATCCTAGCTCTGTCTTCAGGCATACAGGATCTCGAATCATCTCTGCAGAGGGTGCCTGTCGTCCCCTCACCCCGAAATCTAAGTCTGGCTTGTGTTCTCAGAATTTTTTTCTCACACTCCTGGCCCACAAGCCTTCCAGTTTGGGAATTCTGGAGCCACTATGTGGCACTGTGTCTTCCCTCCAGAAGAAAAACGTTGCCCTTTGGGGCTACCCAGTAACCACAAATGAGTACCATCCTGCACGAAACTCGACTGCACCCCAAAAATACAGTCTAGCCTGGGCATTAATTCCTTGTCTGCCACAGCCTGAGCCTGCACCTCCCAACCCACACTCAACAGCTGGCCGAACACTGAGCACATCAGCCACACCATGGCCTTAGGTCTTCATCTCTTCCCAACCTCAGTTTTCAGGCTTCAGAACCTAGACCTTAAATCCAATCACAGTCCAGGAGTGAAAGTGTTGCAGAAATTAGAACTCCTTCTTCCCCATGGCCAGAAAACTTGTGGTTGCCATATTGTGCAACGTTCCTTGTAGGAGAAACCAGCATGGTACATTAGGCCACGCCCTGACTTGAGGGGCTCCTTGGGCACAAAAACACATTGTGAAACTCAGTGTGAGACCTATCCTCAAGGAAGGCCTCTCAGTGTCTGGACCAAGAGCCCACATATGGGGCTTGCCATGTTCTTAGGTCCCAATGTTAACCAGAGGTCTGGTTGTCCAGTCGCCCCTCCCCAGGACTCTGCTCTGGAAGCTTTCTTTTGGTGGTCCACCTTAGGTAAAAAAAAATGATAATAATAAAAAAAAAACAAAAAAAAAAACAAGAAAGGCCTCCTCCCTTCCCACAGATTGACCCCAAACTCTTGGGATAGGGTCAAAACCCCAGAAAGGGAGCCTCATCGATGGCCCATGAGGACACCCCGTCATTCCATGGCAATCGGTGACACAATTCCAGAAAAAAAAAAAAAAAAAAGCATGAGCCAGCACCTCACATTCGCCCTTTGTTCAAATCCCGAAGAGATCTCCTCATGGTCTATAGATCGGGCCGGCCATACCTACATCCCCCAACCTAAGTGGAGTTTGTGTTTTCAGACTTTTGTCCAAATAGCCCTGGACCACACACGCTCCACACTTGGGTCCCTGGAGCCACACCTCAGGACTGTGCTTCCCTTTCAAGGAAGTTCTTCCCATTCCATTGGCCACAACCTTGCAAATGAGGAAAAACCTCCAAAGTCACCGAGGCCATCCCAATAGTGTAGGCCGCCCAGGACAAACAAGGGTGATCTCAAACCAGCTGAGCAACTACCTCCACTCAGACAACAGATGTCCCCAGAGAAGAATATTGAACCGGACAGGACCCTAGGCCCTAATCAGATCCATTGCTTTGGTTTCCAGTCATCTCTCCTCAGAGGCCTCGTTTCCAATACCAGCATATGGTGGTTTCCTGAGGCACCAATAAGAACAAATCTCGTCTCCCCATGGAAAACTTGCTCATTGGAGCTTTGTCATAACCTCTGGTTAGGAGAATCCTTCAGGGCCCTGGTGCCACTGCCCCATACCAAGGTCTCCATGGACTCAAACCAACATTAAGACCATCCTCAGGAAAGTCCATTTCAACTCAGGCCCCTCTGTTGTTACCCCAAGCCAGCAGATCAAACGTTTCTTGTTGCTAGGAGACAATTGGAATGTGAGGCTGGCTGCCCAGGCATCCATACTTAGAACCCTGTTCTGGAAAAATACCTTATAAGACGTCCTGGAGCCATCCAACAAATCTTAATTGTCCCACAGAAGGAATCCTTGCGGTTTGGAGCATCTCACAACTCCAATAGTGGGAAAACCCCCATGGGCTCATAATGTCCCCCCTTCCTGAGGGGGCCAACATGGACAGAAACTCAAACCTGAGCCAAAGTCTGATCCTCGACCTGACTTCAGACGCATGAGATCTCAATTCAGCTCTGCAGAGTGTGCCTGCCTTGTCCTTTCCCCGAAACCTAAGCCTAGCTTGTGTTCTCAGACTTCCGTCCTCACTCTCCTGGCCCACAAGCCCTCCAGTTTGGGAATTCCGATGCCACAATGCAGCACTCTGCCTGTCCTCCAGAAGAAAAATTTTGCCCTATGCTGCTAATAAGAAACCCCAAATGATTTTCTAATGCATGCCACTCGATTGTAAAGCAATTATACAGCCTACCCTGTATACTAATGCCCTGTCTGGCACAGCCTGAGACAAGACATCCCAAACGACACCCAGACAGCTGGCCCCAACCTGGACACATAGGACCCGCTATGGCTGTAGGTCATCATCTCTTCCCAACCTCGGTTTTCAGGCTTCAGAACCTAGACCTTATCTCCAATCACTGCCCAGGGGTGAACGTGATGCAGAAATTAGAATTCCTCCTTCCCCATGGCCAGAAACCTTGTGGTTGGCATGTTGTCCAACGTTCAATGTGGGAAAACCTGCATTGTCCGAAAGGCCACGCCAGTGCTTGAGGGCCGCCTAGGGCACAGACATGCATTGTGACCTGCAGCGTGAGTCCTGTATTAAAGTAACGCCTTTCAGTGGCTGGACCAAGATCCTGCATATGGGGCTTGTCATATCCATAGGCCCCCAGGCTTAACCAGAGGGCGAGTATTCCAGTTGTCAGTACCCACTGCTATGCTCTAGAATCCCTCTACTGGGGGGACACATGAAGCAGAAAACAGGACACTTCCCTTCCCACAGAATGACCCCAAACTCTTGGGGGCTGGACAAACTACCAGAGAGGGAGACTTCTACGACCCATGAGGCAACTCCTACATTAAACGGCCATTGTGGACAAAACATCCAGAGACAAAAGCCTGAGCGACTGCCTCCCTCTCACCCTTCTTTCATATCCAGAGGAGCTCCCCTCATGGACTGTAGATCAGGCCTGCCGTAACCTCAGCTCCAAACCTGAGCTGAGTTAGGGTTTTTGGATGTCTGTCTGCACAGCCATGGCCCACACAGCCTCCAGGCTGGGGTCTCTGGAGCCACACCACAGAACTGTGCCTGCTCTCTCCTAAGAAACTGCCCATTCCATTGGCCACAACTCTACAAAATAGTAGAAACCTCAAGGTCCCCAAGGACATCCCACTACCGCAAGCCCAACTGGATAAATACGGGCATTTTGACACAAGATGAGCAACTACTACCTCCATGCAGACACACAGACAGATATCCGCAGAGACAGAATATTGAACCAGACAGGCCCCTAGGCCCTATTATGAACTCTTGCGTTGGTGTCCAGGTATCACTCCTCAGAGGCCTGGGTTCGAAGACCAGCATACGGGGCTTTCCTGAGGCACCAGACAGAAGACCTCTCATCTCCACATGGGAAGCTTCCTTGTTGGTGTTGTGTCAAGCCCTTCGGGTTGGAGAATCCTGCAGAGTCCCTTAGCTACTGCCACATTCCAAGGTCTCCATGGCCAACAACCCACATTATGACTCATGCTCAGGAGAGTCCATTTAAACTCAGCCTTCTGGGTAGCTCACCCAAGAGCCCGCAGATTGAGCGTGCCTTGTCTCCACCAGGCAATGGGAAGGTGAGTTGGCGTTTCTCGGCATCCATGCTTAGGCCCCTGCTCTCGAGTCTTTCTGTATGGGGCATCAAGGGACCATCCAATAGTACTCAACTGTCCTGAAGAAGGAAACTTTGAAGTTTGGAGAAGCTCACAACTCCAAGCGTAGGGAAACCTCCCTGGCCTCATGACGCCCCCACCCCCTTCATGTAAGGGCCGTCATAGACACAAACTCCAGCTTGAGGCAACATCTGATAATCGCCCTGACCTCACCTGCAGGAGATCTCGATTCAGCCTCTGCAGAGTGGGCCTGCCATGCTCTTGGCCCCAAAACTCGTGCTAGCTTGTGTTTTCAGACTTCCTTCCTCACAATCCTGGCCACACCCCTCCAGTTTGGCAATTCTGGAGACACAATGCAGCACTCTGCCTGCCCTCCAGAAGAAAAATGTTGCCCTATAGGCCTAACCGGAAACGCCAAATGAGTAACAACCTGCATGCCACTCGACCATTCCCCAATTATACAGTCTAGCCTGTGCACTAAAGCCCTGTCTGAAACAGCCTGAGGGCAGACCTCCAGTCCAACACCCAGACAGCTGGCTGTAAAAAGAGTATATCACACCCACAATGGCTTTAGGCCATCAACTCTACACAACCTCAGTTTTCACCTTCAGAACCTAGACCTTATCTCCACTCACTGCTCAGGAGTGAACGTGATACAAGAATCAGAACTTCTCCTTCGCCTTGGCAAGAAATCTAGTGGTTGGCATGTTTTCCAACGTTCAGTGTAGTTTAAACCAGTGTGGCCCATGAGGCGCCGCCCATGTTTATGGGCCACATTGGTCACAAACACACATTGTGTCCCTCAGCCTGATCCCAGGCCTCAGGTAAGGCCTCTCAGTGGCTGGATGAAGAGTCAGCATATTGGGCTTGCCATGCCCCTAGGCCCCAAATTTTACCCATAGTTCGGGTTCTCCCTTCACTTTTCCCCAGGGCTCATCTTTGGAATTCCTCTTTTGGCGGGACATCTGAGGTAACAAACCTGAAAGGAGTCCTCCCATTCCACAGATTGAAGAAAAACAATTGGGATCGGGCCAAATACTCAGAGAGAAAGATTCGTCCATGGCCCATGAGGCTTCCCCGACATTCCACGGCCATCTCTGATACAAAATCCAGAGACAAAAGCCTGAGCAAGTGCCTCAGACTCGCTCTTTCTTCATATCCGGAAGAGTTCTTCTCATGGTTTATAGATCGGGCCTGCCATACCTACCTCCCCAAACCTAAGCTAAGTTTGTGTTTTCAGACTTCTGTCCACAAAGTCCTGGGCCACACACCTTCCAGGCTGGGGCCCCAGGTGTCACACATTAGGACTGTGTCTACCCAATCCATGGGAATTCTGCCCATTCCATTGTCCAAAACCGTAAAATTAGGAGAACCCTCCAAATCCCTGAGGCCATCCCAATAGTGCAGGTCGCCCGGGACAAACAAGGGCGGTCTGATACCAGCTGAGCATCTACCTCCACTCATACCATAGATGGATGTCCCCTGAGAAGAAGATTGAACCAGACAGGACCCTAGGCCATAATCAAATACATTGCTTTGGTTTACAGGCATGTCTCCTAAAAAGCCTGGATTCCAATACCAGCATAGGGGTTTTTCATAGGCACCAATCAGACAAATCTCGTCTCCACAAGGAAACTTGTGCATCGAGCTATGTCAAAAGCTTAGGAGAATACTTCAGGGTCCCGGTGCCACCGCCCCATTTTAAGGCCCTCATGGACACAAACACACATTAGGACCCATCCTCAGGAAAGTCCATTTCAACTCAGCCACCCCAGTTGCTCACGCAGAGCTATCAGATCTAAACTCTCTTGTTGCTAGGAGACAATTGGAATGCGAGGCGGGCTCCCCAGGCATCCATCCTCGAACGGTGCCCTGGAGTCATTCCATATGGGATGTCCTGATGCTGCCCAACAGGTCTCAATTGTCCTGCAGAAGGTATCCTTGAAGGGGGCATCCCACAACACCCAACGTGGGAAAACCTCCATGGCCTCGAGATTCCGCTCCCTTCATGAAGGGGCCGTCATGCACAGAAACTCCAACCTGAGCCAACGTCTGATCCTCGCCCTGACTTCAGATGCATGAGATATTGGTTCAGATCTACAGTGGTCCTTGCCGTGTCCTCGACCTGATACACAAGTCTAGCTTGTGTTCTCAGACTTCTGTCCTCACACTCTTGGACACGAAGCCCTCAAGTTTGACACTTCCGGACCGACAATGAAGCACTATGCCTCCCCGCTAGAAAACAAATTTTGCCTAATGAGCTGCCCAGACAACTTATATGAGGATAAATCTACATGGCACTCGACTGTACCCAAATTATATAGTCTACCAGGGCACTAATGCACTGTCTGACACAACCTGAGCCCGGACCTCCTGAACAACACCCAGACAGCTGACCGCACACTGAGCACATCAGACCCGCCATGGCCTTAGGTCATCATCTCTTCCCTACCTCAGTTTTCAGGCTTCAGAATCTAGACCTTATCTCCACTCACGGCCCAAGGGTGCCTGTAATGCAGAAATCAGAACTCTTCTTTACAAATGGCAAGAAACCTTGTGGTTGGCATGTTGTCCAACGTTCAGTATAGGAGAAACCAGCATTCACCCAGAGGCCCCGCCAATTCTTGAGGGCTCTCCAGGACAAACAGGAGCAATCTGAGCCCATCTGAGCACCTGCATGCACTCAGATGCATAGACTGATGTCCCCAGAGGTAAAAAGTTACGAACAGGCCCCTAGGCACTATTTGGATTCAATGTTGTGGTATCCAGTCATCTCTCCTCAGAGGCCTGGATTTCAATACCAGCATATGGCTGTTTCCTGACTCATCCGTCAGAACAAACCTCATAAACATATGGGAAACTTGCACGTTGGAGCTGTGTCAAAGCCTCTGTTTGAAAAAACCCTTCAGGGCCCCTGAGCCACCTCTCCATTCCAAGATCTCCATAGACACAAAAACATATTAGGATCGATCCACAGGAGAGCCCATTTCAACTCAGCCTCCTAGGTTGCTCCCCCATATCCAGCAGATCTAACCTGTCTTGTTGCTAGGACACAATTGGAATGCGAGGTGGGCTACCCAGCCATCCATCCTTAGAACCCTGCTCGGAATCGTTGCCCTGGAGCCAACCAACAGGTCTGAATTGTCCTGCAGAAGAATCTTTGCAGTTTGGAGCTTCTCACAACTAACATCGTGGGAAAACCCCCACGGCCTCGTGACACCCCTGCCCCTTCATGAAGGGCCATCAGGGACAGAAACACCAACCTGAGCGATCTTCTGATCCTCGCCCTGATATCATAAGCACGAGATCTCGATTCAGGTCTGTAGATTGTTCCTGCCTTGTCCTCACCCAGAAACCCAAGCCTAGCTTGTTCTCAGATTTCCTTCCTCAGACTACTGGCCCACAAGCCTCCAGTTTGAAAACCAGAACTATAATGCATCACTCTTCCTGCCCACAGGAAGAAAAACATTGCCCTCTGGGGCTACCCAGAAACTCCAAATGAGGATCAACCTGCACGCCATTTGACTGTACCCCAAATATATAGGCTGACCTGGGCACTATTGCCCTTTTTGACAAAGCCTGAGCCTGGATTACCTGGCCCAACACAGAAAGCTGGCCGCTCACTGAGCACATCGGACCCGCCATGGTCTTAGGTCGTCATCTCTTCCCAACCTCGGTTGTCAAGTTTCAGAACCTAGACCTTATCTCCAATCACTGCCGAGGCTTGAAAGTGATGCAGAAATCACAACTCCTTCCCCGTGGCAAGAAACCATGTGGTTGGCATTTTGTCCAACGTTCAGTGTAGTTGAAACCAGTGTGGCCCATGAGGCCCCGCTCATGTTTGCGGGCCACATTGGTCAAAACCACACATTGTGACCCTCACCCTGATCCCAGTCCTCAATAAGGCCTCTCAGTGGCTGGATGAAGAGATAGCATATTGGGCTTGCCATGCCCCTAGGCCCCAAATTTTACCCATCATTCGGGTTCTCCCTTCACTTTTCCCCAGGGCTCTTCTTTGGAATTCCTCTTTTGGCGGGACACCTGAGGTAATAAACCTGAAAGGAGTCCTCCCATTCCACAGGTTGACGAAAAACATTGGGATCGGGCCAAATCCACAGAGAGGAAGATTCGTCCATGGCCCATGAGGCCTCCCCGATATTCCACGGCCATCTCTGATACAAAATCCAGAGACAAAAGCCTGAGCAAGCGCCTCAGACTCGCTCTTTCTTCATATCCGGAAGAGTTCTTCTCATGGTTTATAGATTGGGCCTGCCATACCTACATCCCCAAACCTAAGCTGAGTTTGTGTTTTCAGACTTCTGTCCTCAAAGTCCTGGGCCACACACACTCCAGGCTGGGGCCCCTGGAGTCACACATTAGGACGGTGCCTACACAATCCATGGGAATTCTGCCGATGCCATTGTCCAAAACAGTAAATTTTGGAGAACCATACAAATCCCTGAGGCCATCCCTATAGTGCAGGTCGCCCGGGACAAACAAGGGCGGTCTGATACCAGCTGAGCATCTACCTCCACTCATACCATAGATGGATGTCCCCTGAGAAGAAGATTGAACGAGACAGGACCCTAGGCCATAATCGGATACATTGCTTTGGATTACAGGCATGTCTCCTCAAAAGCCTGGATTCCAATACCAGCATAGAGGTTTTCCTGAGGCACCCATCAAAGCAAATCTCGTCTCAACAAGGAACCTTGTGCATCGAGCTATGTCAAATGCTTAGGAGAATACTTCAGGGTCCCGGTGCCACCGCCCCATTTTAAGGACCTCATGGACACAAACACACATTAGGACCCATACTCAGGAAAGTCTATCTCAAGTCAGCCACCCCGGTTTCTCCCACAGAGCCATCAGATCTAAAACTGTCTTGTTGCTAGGAGACAATTGGAATGCGAGGCGGGCTTCCCAGGCATCCATCCTCAAACGGTGCCCTGGAGTCATTCCAAATGGGGTGTCCTGGAATTGCCCAACAAGTCTCAATTGTCCCGCAGAAGGAATCCTTGAAGGGGGCATCCCACAACTCCCAACGTGGGAAAACCTCCATGGCCTCGAGATTCTGCTCCCTTCATGAAGGGGCCGTCATGCACAGAAATTCCAACCTGAGCCAACGTCTGATCCTCGCCCTGACTTCAGATGCATGCGATATAGGTTCAGATCTACAGGGGTACCTGCCGTGCCCTGGCCCTGAAACCCAAGTCTAGCTTGTGTTCTCAGACTTCCGTCCTCACACTCCAGGCCCCGAACCCGGAAGTTTTGCAATCACAGACCCACAATGCAGCACACTGCCTGCCCTCTAGAAAAAAAATTTGGCCTAATGAGCTGCCCAGGCACCTTATATGAGGATAGATCTACATGGCACTCAACTGTACCCAAAGTATATAGTCTAACCTGGGCACTAATGCACTGTTTGACACAACCCGATCTCGGACCTCCTGACCAACACCCAGATAGCTGACCGCACACTGAGCACATCAGAACCGCCATGGCCTTAGGTCATCATCTCTTCCCAACTGCGGTATTTCAGGCCTCAGAACCTAGACCTTATCTCCAACCACTGCCCAGGGGTGCCTGTGATGCAGAAATCAGAACTCGTCCTTACCCATGGCAAGAAACCTTGTGGTTGGCATGTTGTCCAACGTTCAGTGTAGGAGAAACCAGCATTCACCCGGAGGCCCCGCCAATTCTTGAGTGCGAAGAGGGCATATACACGCATTGTGACCCTCAGCGTGAGTCTTGTGCTCTAGTAAGTCCTCTCAGTGGCTCGACCATTAGATGTCATAATGGGCTTGATATGTCCCTAGGCCCCAATTTTAAACCAGATTTCTGGTTGTCCGGTCGGCCCTCCCCAGGGCTCTACTCTGGAATACCTCATTTGGTGAGACACCTGAGGTTAAAAAACAAAACAAACAAATGAACAACAACAACAAAACGGACTTCTTCGATCCCCAGAATGACCCAAAACTCTTGGGACGGGGCAAAACCCCAGAGAGTAAGACTCGTCCATTTCCCATGAAGTCACCCGGAAATTTCACGACCATGAGTGACACGATATCCAGAGACAAAAACTTGAGCACGAGCCTCACACTCGCCCTTTTTTCATATCCTGAAGAGTTCTCCTCATGGTCTGTAGATCAGTCCTGCCATACCTATGACCCGAAACATAAGCCGCGTTTGTGTTTTCAGACAACTGTGCAAACAGCTCTGGCCTACACACCCTACAGGCTCAGGCCCCTGGAGCCAAACCTGAGGACTGTACTTGCCCTCTCCAAGGGAATTGTATGTGCCCATTCCAATGGCCACAACCCTACTAATAGGATAAACCTCCAAACTGCCTGAGGCCATCCCAATAGTGGTGGCTTCCCAGGACAAACAGGGGCAATCTGAGCTCATCTGAGCACCTACCTGCACTCAGACGCATAGACTGATGTCCCCAGAGGTAAAAAGGAACGAACAGGCCCCTAGGCACTAAACGGATCCATTGCTGTGGTATCCAGTCATCTCTCCTCAGAGGCCTGGATTTCAATACCAGCGTATGGCTGTTTCTTGACTCACCCATCAGAAAACATCTCATCTACATATGGGAAACTTGCACGTTGGAGCTGTGTGAAAGCCTCTGTTTGGAAAAGCCCTTCAGGACCCCAGTGCCACCGCTACATTCCAAGGTCTCCATAGACACAAAAAGACATTAGGACCCATCCACAGGAGAGTCCATTTCAACTCAGCCTCCTGGGTTGCTCCCCCAGATCCAGCAGATCTAACCTGTCTTGTTGCTAGGACACAATTGGAATGCGAGGTGGGCTACCCAGCCATCGATCCTTAGAACCCTGCTCAGAATCGTCGCCCTGGAGCCAACCAACAGGTCTCAATTGTCCTGCAGAAGAATCTTTGCAGTTTGGAGCTTCTCACAACTAACATCGTGGGAAAACCCCCACGGCCTCGTGACCCCCCCGCCCCTTCATGAAGGGCCATCAGGGACAGAAACACCAACCTGAGCGATCTTCTGATCCTCGCCCTGACATCATAAGCACGAGATCTCGATTCAGGTCTGTAGATTGTTCCTGCCTTGTCCTCACCCAGAAACCTAAGCCTAGCTTGTTCTCAGATTTCCTTCCTCAGACTACTGGCCCACAAGCCTCCAGTTTGAAAACCAGAACTATAATGCAGCACTCTTCCTGCCCTCAGGAAGAAAAACATTGCCCTCTGGGGCTACCCAGAAACTCCAAATGAGGATCAACCTGCACGCCATTCGACTGTACCTCAAATATATAGGCTGACCTGGGCACTATTGCCCTTTTTGACACAGCCTGAGCCTGGATTACCTGGCCCCACACAGAAACCTGGCCGCTCACTGAGCACATCGGACCCGCCATGGTCTTAGGTCGTCATCTCTTCCCAACCTCGGTTGTCAAGTTTCAGAACCTAGACCTTATCTCCAATCACTGCCCAGGCTTGAAAGTGATGCAGAAATCACAACTCCTTCCCCGTGGCAAGAAACCATGTGGTTGGCATGTTGCCCAACGTTCAGTGTAGTTGAAACCAGTGTGGCCCATGAGGCCCCGCTCATGTTTGCGGGCCACATTGGTCAAAACCACACATTGTGACCCTCACCCTGATCCCAGTCCTCAATAAGGCCTCTCAGTGGCTGGATGAAGAGATAGCATATTGGGCTTGCCATGCCCCTAGGCCCCAAATTTTACCCATAGTTCGGGTTCTCCCTTCACTTTTCCCCAGGGCTCTTCTTTGGAATTCCTCTTTTGGCGGGACACCTGAGGTAACAAACCTGAAAGGAGTCCTCCCATTCCACAGATTGACGAAAAACAATTGGGATCGGGCCAAATCCACAGATAGGAAGATTCGTCCATGGCCCATGAGGCCTCCCCGACATTCCCCGGCCATCTCTGATACAAAATCCAGAGACAAAAGCCTGAGCAAGCGCCTCAGACTCGCTCTTTCTTCATATCCGGAAGAGTTCTTCTCATGGTTTATAGATCGGGCCTGCCATACCTACGTCCCCAAACCTAAGCTGAGTTTGTGTTTTCAGACTTCTGTCCTCAAAGTCCTGGGCCACACACCCTCCTAGGCTGGGGCCCCTGGAGTCACACATTAGGACTGTGCCTACCAATCCATGGGAATTCGGCCGATGCCATTGTCCAAACAGTAAAATTTGGAGAACCCTACAAATTCCTGAGGCCATCCCAATAGTGCAGGTCGCCCGGGACAAACAAGGGCGGTCTGATACCAGCTGAGCATCTACCTCCACTCATACCATAGATGGATGTCCCCTGAGAAGAAGATTGAACGAGACAGGACCCTAGGCCATAATCGGATACATTGCTTTGGATTACAGGCATGTCTCCTCAAAAGCCTGGATTCCAATACCAGCATAGAGGTTTTCCTGAGGCACCCATCAAAACAAATCTCGTCTCCACAAGGAACCTTGTGCATCAAGCTATGTCAAGAGCTTAGGAGAATACTTCAGGGTCCCGGTGCCACCGCCCCATTTTAAGGCCCTCATGGACACAAACACACATTAGGACCCATCCTCAGGAAAGTCCATTTCAAGTCAGCCACCCCGGTGTCTCCCGCAGAGCCATCAGATCTAAAACTGTTTGTTGCTAGGAGACAATTGGAATGCGAGGCGGGCTTCCCAGGCATCCATCCTCGAACGGTGCCCTGGAGTCATTCCATATGGGATGTCCTGGAGCTGCCCAACAAGTCTCAATTGTCCCGCAGAAGGAATCCTTGAAGGGGGCATCCCAGAACTCTCAACGTGGGAAAACCTCCATGGCCTCGAGATTCCGCTCCCTTCATGAAGGGGCCGTCATGCACAGAAACTCCAACCTGAGCCAACGTCTGATCCTCGCCCTGACTTCAGATGCATGCGATATAGGTTCAGATCTATAGGGGTACTTGCCGTGCCCTGGCCCTGAAACCCAAGTCTAGCTTGTGTTCTCAGACTTCCGTCCTCACACTCCAGGCCCCGAAGCCCGGAAGTTTCGCAATTCCAAACCCACAATGCAGCACTCTGCCTGCCCTCTAGAAAAAAAATTTGGCCTAATGAGCTGCCCAGGCACCTTATATGAGGATAAATCTACATGGCAGTCGACCGGACCCAAAGTATATAGTCTAACCTGGGCACTAATGCACTGTCTGACACAACCCGAGCTCGGACCTCCTGACCAACACCCAGACAGCTGACCGCACACTGAGCACATCAGAACCGCCATGGCCTTAGGTCATCATCTCTTCCCAACTGCGGTATTTCAGGCCTCAGAACCTAGACCTTATCTCCAACCACTGCCCAGGGGTGCCTGTGATGCAGAAATCAGAACTCGTCCTTACCTATGGCAAGAAACCTTGTGGTTGGCATGTTGTCCAACGTTCAGTGTAGGAGAAACCAGCATTCACCCGGAGACCCGCCAATTCTTGAGTGCGAAGAGGGCATAAACACGCATTGTGACCCTCAGCGTGAGTCCTGTGCTCTAGTAAGTCCTCTCAGTGGCTCGACCATTAGATGTCATAATGGGCTTGACATGTCCCTAGGCCCCAATTTTAAACCAGATTTCTGGTTGTCCGGTCGGCCCTCCCCAGGGCTCTAGTCTGGAATACCTCATTTGGTGAGACACCTGAGGTTAAAAAACAAAACAAAGCAAATCAACAACAACAACAAAACGGACTTCTTCCATCCCCAGAATGACCCAAAACTCTTGGGACGGGGCAAAACCCCAGAGAGTAAGACTCGTCCATTTCCCATGAAGTCACCCGGAAATTTCACGACCATGAGTGACACGATATCCAGAGACAAAAACTTGAGCACGAGCCTCACACTCGCCCTTTTTTCATATCCTGAAGAGTTCTCCTCATGGTCTGTAGATCAGTCCTGCCATACCTATGACCCGAAACATAAGCCGCGTTTGTGTTTTCAGACAACTCTCCAAACATCTCTGGCCTACACACCCTACAGGCTCAGGCCCCTGGAGCCAAACCTGAGGACTGTACTTGCCCTCTCCAAGGGAATTGTATGTGCCCATTCCAATGGCCACAACCCTACTAATAGGATAAACCTCCAAACTGCCTGAGGCCATCCCAATAGTGGTGGCTTCACAGGACAAACAGGGGCAATCTGAGCTCATCTGAGCACCTACCTGCACTCAGACGCATAGACTGATGTCCCCAGAGGTAAAAAGGAACGAACAGGCCCCTAGGCACTAAACAGATCCATTGCTGTGGTATCTAGTCATCTCTCCTCAGAGGCCTGGATTTCAATACCAGCGTATGGCTGTTTCTTGACTCACCCATCAGAAAACATCTCATCTACATATGGGAAACTTGCACGTTGGAGCTGTGTCAAAGCCTCTGTTTGGAAAAACCCTTCAGGACCCCAGTGCCACCGCTACATTCCAAGGTCTCCATAGACACAAAAAGACATTAGGACCCATCCACAGGAGAGTCCATTTCAACTCAGCCTTCTGGGTTGCTCCCCCAGATCCAGCAGATCTAACCTGTCTTGTTGCTAGGACACAATTGGAATGCGAGGTGGGCTACCCAGCCATCCATCCTTAGAACCCTGCTCGGAATCGTTGCCCTGGAGCCAACCAACAGGTCTCAATTGTCCTGCAGAAGAATCTTTGCAGTTTGGAGCTTCTCACATCTAACATCGTGGGAAAAATCCCACGACCTCTTGACCACCCCGCCCCTTCATGAAGGGCCATCAGGGACAGAAACACCAACCTGAGCGATCTTCTGATCCTCGCCCAGACATCATAAGCACGAGATCTCGATTCAGGTCTGTAGATTGTTCCTGCCTTGTCCTCACCCAGAAACCTAAGCCTAGCTTGTTCTCAGATTTCCTTCCTCAGACTACTGGCCCACAAGCCTCCAGTTTGAAAACCAGAACTATAATGCAGCACTCTTCCTGCCCTCAGGAAGAAAAACATTGCCCTCTGGGGCTACCCAGAAACTCCAAATGAGGATCAACCTGCAAGCCATTCGACGGTACTCCAAATATATAGGCTGACCTGGGCACTATTGCCCTTTTTGACACAGCCTGAGCCTGGATTACCCGGCCCCACACAGAAAGCTGGCTGCTCACTGAGCACATCGGAACCGCCATGGTCTTAGGTCGTCATCTCTTCCCAACCTCGGTTGTCAAGTTTCAGAACCTAGACCTTATCTCCAATCACTGCCCAGGCTTGAAAGTGATGCAGAAATCACAACTCCTTCCCCGTGGCAAGAAACCATGTGGTTGGCATGTTGCCCAACGTTCAGTGTAGTTGAAACCAGTGCGGCCCATGAGGCCCCGCTCATGTTTGCGGGCCACATTGGTCAAAACCACACATTGTAACCCTTACCCTGATCCCAGTCCTCAATAAGGCCTCTCAGTGGCTGGATGAAGCGATAACATATTGGGCTTGCCATGCCCCTAGGCCCCAAATTTTACCCATAGTTCGGGTTCTCCCTTCACTTTTCCCCAGGGCTCTTCTTTGGAATTCCTCTTTTGGCGGGACACCTGAGGTAACAAACCTGAAAGGAGTCCTCCCATTCCACAGATTGACGAAAAACAATTGGGATCGGGCCAAATCCACAGAGAGGAAGATTCGTCCATGGCCCATGAGGCCTCCCGGACATTCCACGGCCATCTCTGATACAAAATCCAGAGACAAAAGCCTGAGCAAGCGCCTCAGACTCGCTCTTTCTTCATATCCGGAAGAGTTCTTCTCATGGTTTATAGATCAGGCCTGCCATACCTACGTCCCCAAACCAAAGCTGAATTTGTGTTTTCAGAAATCTGTCCTCAAAGTCCTGGGCCACGCACCCTCCAGGCTGGGGCCCCTGGAGTCACACATTAGGACTGTGCCTACCCAATCCATGGGAATTCTTCCGATGCCTATGTCCAAAACAGTAAAATTTGGAGAACCCTACAAATCCCTGAGGCCATCCCAATAGTGCAGGTCGCCCGGGACAAACAAGGGCGGTCTGATACCAGCTGAGCATCTACCTCCACTCATACCATAGATGGATGTCCCCTGAGAAGAAGATTGAACGAGACAGGACCCTAGGCCATAATCGGATACATTGCTTTGGATTACAGGCATGTCTCCTCAAAAGCCTGGATTCCAATACCAGCATAGAGGTTTTCCTGAGGCACCCATCAAAACAAATCTCGTCTCCACAAGGAACCTTGTGCATCGAGCTATGTCAAAAGCTTAGGAGAATACTTCAGGGTCCCGGTGCCACCGCCCCATTTTAAGGCCCTCATGGACACAAACACACATTAGGACCCATCCTCAGGAAAGTCCATTTCAAGTCAGCCACCCCGGTTTCTCCCGCAGAGCCATCAGATCTAAAACTGTCTTGTTGCTAGGAGACAATTGGAATGCGAGGCGGGCTTCCCAGGCATCCATCCTCGAACGGTGCCCTGGAGTCATTCCATATGGGATGTCCTGGAGCTGCCCAACAAGTCTCAATTGTCCCGCAGAAGGAATCCTTGAAGGGGGCATCCCACAACTCCCAACGTGGGAAAACCTCCATGGCCTCGAGATTCCGCTCCCTTCATGAAGGGGCCGTCATGCACAGAAACTCCAACCTGAGCCAACGTCTGATCCTCGCCCTGACTTCAGATGCATGAGATATAGGTTCAGATCTATAGGGGTACCTGCCATGCCCTGGCCCTGAAACCCAAGTCTAGCTTGTGTTCTCAGACTTCCGTCCTCACACTCCAGGCCCCGAAGCCCGGAAGTTTCGCAATTCCAGACCCACAATGCAGCACTCTGCCTGCCCTCTAGAAAAAAAATTTTGGCCTAATGAGCTGCCCAGGCACCTTATATGAGAATAAATCTACATGGCATTCGACCGTACCCAAAGTATATAGTCTAACCTGGGCACTAATGCACTGTCTCACACAACCTGAGCTCGGACCTCCTGACCAACACCCAGACAGCTGACCGCACACTGAGCACATCAGAACCGCCATGGCCTTAGGTCATCATCTCTTCCCAACTGCGGTATTTCAGGCCTCAGAACCTAGACCTTATCTCCAACCACTGCCCAGGGGTGCCTGTGATGCAGAAATCAGAACTCGTCCTTACCCATGGCAAGAAACCTTGTGGTTGGCATGTTGTCCAACGTTCAGTGTAGGAGAAACCAGCATTCACCCGGAGGCCCCGCCAATTCTTGAGTGCGAAGAGGGCATAAACACGCATTGTGACCCTCAGCGTGAGTCCTGTGCTCTAGTAAGTCCTCTCAGTGGCTCGACCATTAGATGTCATAATGGGCTTGACATGTCCCTAGGCCCCAATTTTAAACCAGATTTCTGGTTGTCCGGTCGGCCCTCCCCAGGGCTCTACTCTGGAATACCTCATTTGGTGAGACACCTGAGGTTAAAAAACAAAACAAAGCAAATGAACAACAACAACAAAACGGACTTCTTCCATCCCCAGAATGACCCAAAACTCTTGGGACGGGGCAAAACCCCAGAGAGTAAGACTCGTCCATTTCCCATGAAGTCACCCGGAAATTTCACGACCATGAGTGACACGATATCCAGAGACAAAAACTTGAGCACGAGCCTCACACTCGCCCTTTTTTCATATCCTGAAGAGTTCTCCTCATGGTCTGTAGATCAGTCCTGCCATACCTATGACCCGAAACATAAGCCGCGTTTGTGTTTTCAGACAACTGTCCAAACAGCTCTGGCCTACACACCCTACAGGCTCAGGCCCCTGGAGCCAAACCTGAGGACTGTACTTGCCCTCTCCAAGGGAATTGTATGTGCCCATTCCAATGGCCACAACCCTACTAATAGGATAAACCTCCAAACTGCCTGAGGCCATCCCAATAGTGGTGGCTTCCCAGGACAAACA
The DNA here is from genome assembly GCF_964662115.1 of Mustela nivalis. NCBI lineage: Eukaryota > Metazoa > Chordata > Mammalia > Carnivora > Mustelidae > Mustela > Mustela nivalis. Next base: position 360,427 of record NW_028136142.1, on the reverse strand, counting down.
GGGGCAATCTGAGCTCATCTGAGCACCTACCTGCACTCAGACGCATAGACTGATGTCCCCAGAGGTAAAAAGGAACGAACAGGCCCCTAGGCACTAAACGGATCCATTGCTGTGGTATCCAGTCATCTCTCCTCAGAGGCCTGGATTTCAATACCAGAGTATGTCTGTTTCTTCACTCACCCATCAGAAAACATCTCATCTACATATGGGAAACTTGCACGTTGGAGCTGTGTCAAAGCCTCTGTTTGGAAAAATCCTTCAGGAACCCAGTGCCACCGCTACATTCCAAGGTCTCCATAGACACAAAAAGACATTAGGACACATCCACAGGAGATTCCATTTCAACTCAGCCTCTTGGGTTGCTCCCCCAGATCCAGCAGATCTAACCTGTCTTGTTGCTAGGACACAATTGGAATGCGAGGTGGGCTACCCAGCCATCCATACTTAGAACCCTGCTCGGAATCGTTGCCCTGGAGCCAACCAAAAGGTCTCAATAGTCCTGCAGAAGAATCTTTGCAGTTTGGAGCTTCTCACAACTAACATCGTGGGAAAAACCCCACGACCTCTTGACCACCCCGCCCCTTCATGAAGGGCCATCAGGGACAGAAACACCAACCTGAGCGATCTTCTGATCCTCGCCCTGACATCATAAGCACGAGATCTCGATTCAGGTCTGTAGATTGTTCCTGCTTTGTCCTCACCCAGAAACCTAAGCCTAGCTTGTTCTCAGATTTCCTTCCTCAGACTACTGGCCCACAAGCCTCCAGTTTGAAAACCAGAACTATAATGCAGCACTCTTCCTGCCCTCAGGAAGAAAAACATTGCCCTCTGGGGCTACCCAGAAACTCCAAATGAGGATCAACCTGCACGCCATTCAACGGTACCCCAAATATATAGGCTGACCTGGGCACTATTGCCCTTTTTGACACAGCCTGAGCCTGGATTACCTGGCCCCACACAGAAAGCTGGCTGCTCACTGAGCACATCGGAACCGCCATGGTCTTAGGTCGTCATCTCTTCCCAACCTCGGTTGTCAAGTTTCAGAACCTAGACCTTATCTCCAATCACTGCCCAGGCTTGAAAGTGATGCAGAAATCACAACTCCTTCCCCGTGGCAAGAAACCATGTGGTTGGCATGTTGCCCAACGTTCAGTGTAGTTGAAACCAGTGCGGCCCATGAGGCCCCGCTCATGTTTGCGGGCCACATTGGTCAAAACCACACATTGTGACCCTCACCCTGATCCCAGTCCTCAATAAGGCCTCTCAGTGGCTGGATGAAGCGATAGCATATTGGGCTTGCCATGCCCCTAGGCCCCAAATTTTACCCATAGTTCGGGTTCTCCCTTCACTTTTCCCCAGGACTTTTCTTTGGAATTCCTCTTTTGGCGGGACACCTGAGGTAACAAACCTGAAAGGAGTCCTCCCATTCCACAGATTGACGAAAAACAATTGGGATCGGGCCAAATCCAAAGAGAGGAAGATTCTTCCATGGCTCATGAGGCCTACCCGACATTCCACGGCCATCTCTGATACAAAATCCAGAGACAAAAGCCTGAGCAAGCGCCTCAGACTCGCTCTTTCTTCATATCCGGAAGAGTTCTTCTCATGGTTTATAGATCGGGCCTGCCATACCTACGACCCCAAACCTAAGCTGAGTTTGTGTTTTCAGACTTCTGTCCTCAAAGTCCTGGGCCACACACCCTCCTAGGCTGGGGCCCCTGGAGTCACACATTAGGACTGTGCCTACCCAATCCATGGGAATTCGGCCGATGCCATTGCCCAAAACAGTAAAATTTGGAGAACCCTACAAATCCCTGAGGCCATCCCAATAGTGCAGGTCGCCCGGGAAAAAACAAGGGCGGTCTGATACCAGCTGAGCATCTACCTCCACTCATTCCATAGATGGATGTCCCCTGAGAAGAAGATTGAACCAGACAGGACCCTAGGCCATAATCGGATACATTGCTTTGGATTACAGGCATGTCTCCTCAAAAGCCTGGATTCCAATACCAGCATAGAGGTTTTCCTGAGGCACCCATCAAAACAAATCTCGTCTCCACAAGGAACCTTGTGCATCGAGCTATGTCAAAAGCTTAGGAGAATACTTCAGGGTCCCGGTGCCACCGCCCCATTTTAAGGCCCTCATGGACACAAACACACATTAGGACCCATCCTCAGGAAAGTCCATTTCAAGTCAGCCACCCCGGTTTCTCCCGCAGAGCCATCAGATCTAAAACTGTCTTGTGCTAGGAGACAATTGGAATGCGAGGCGGGCTTCCCAGGCATCCATCCTCGAACGGTGCCCTGGAGTCATTCCATATGGGATGTCCTGGAGCTGCCCAACAAGTCTCAATTGTCCCGCAGAAGGATTCCTTGAAGGGGGCATCCCACAACTCCCAACGTGGGAAAACCTCCATGGCCTCGAGATTCCGCTCCCTTCATGAAGGGGCCGTCATGCACAGAAACTCCAACCTGAGCCAACGTCTGATCCTCGCCCTGACTTCAGATGCATGAGATATAGGTTCAGATCTACAGGGGTACCTGCCGTGCCCTGGCCCTGAAACCCAAGTCTAGCTTGTGTTCTCAGACTTCCGTCCTCACACTCCAGGCCCCGAAGCCCGGAAGTTTCGCAATTCCAGACCCACAATGCAGCACTCTGCCTGCCCTCTAGAAAAAAAATTTGGCCTAATGAGCTGCCCAGGCACCTTATATGAGGATAAATCTACATGGCATTCGACTGTACCCAAAGTATATAGTCTAACCTGGGCACTAATGCACTGTCTCACACAACCTGAGCTCGGACCTCCTGACCAACACCCAGACAGCTGACCGCACACTGAGCACATCAGACCCGCCATGGCCTTAGGTCATCATCTCTTCCCAACTGCGGTATTTCAGGCCTCAGAACCTAGACCTTATCTCCAACCACTGCCCAGGGGTGCCTGTGATGCAGAAATCAGAACTCGTCCTTACCCATGGCAAGAAACCTTGTGGTTGGCATGTTGTCCAACGTTCAGTGTAGGAGAAACCAGCATTCACCCGGAGGCCCCGCCAATTCTTGAGTGCGAAGAGGGCATAAACACGCATTGTGACCCTCAGCGTGAGTCCTGTGCTCTAGTAAGTCCTCTCAGTGGCTCGACCATTAGATGTCATAATGGGCTTGACATGTCCCTAGGCCCCAATTTTAAACCAGATTTCTGGTTGTCCGGTCGGCCCTCCCCAGGGCTCTACTCTGGAATACCTCATTTGGTGAGACACCTGAGGTTAAAAAACAAAACAAAGCAAATGAACAACAACAACAAAACGGACTTCTTCGATCCCCAGAATGACCCAAAACTCTTGGGACGGGGCAAAACCCCAGAGAGTAAGACTCGTCCATTTCCCATGAAGTCACCCGGAAATTTCACGACCATGAGTGACACGATATCCAGAGACAAAAACTTGAGCACGAGCCTCACACTCGCCCTTTTTTCATATCCTGAAGAGTTCTCCTCATGGTCTGTAGATCAGTCCTGCCATACCTATGACCCGAAACATAAGCCGCGTTTGTGTTTTCTGACAACTGTCCAAACAGCTCTGGCCTACACACCCTACAGGCTCAGGCCCCTGGAGCCAAACCTGAGGACTGTACTTGCCCTCTCCAAGGAAATTGTATGTGCCCATTCCAATGGCCACAACCCTACTAATAGGATAAACCTCCAAACTGCCTGAGGCCATCCCAATAGTGGTGGCTTCCCAGGACAAACAGGGGCAATCTGAGCTCATCTGAGCACCTACCTGCACTCAGACGCATAGACTGATGTCCCCAGAGGTAAAAAGGAACGAACAGGCCCCTAGGCACTAAACGGATCCATTGCTGTGGTATCCAGTCATCTCTCCTCAGAGGCCTGGATTTCAATACCAGCGTATGGCTGTTTCTTCACTCACCCATCAGAAAACATCTCATCTACATATGGGAAACTTGCACGTTGGAGCTGTGTCAAAGCCACTGTTTGGAAAAACCCTTCAGACCCCAGTGCCACCGCTACATTCCAAGGTCTCCATAGACACAAAAAGACATTAGGACCCATCCACAGGAGAGTCCATTTCAACTCAGCCTCCTGGGTTGCTCCCCCAGATCCAGCAGATCTAACCTGTCTTGTTGCTAGGACACAATTGGAATGCGAGGTGGGCTACCCAGCCATCCATCCTTACAACCCTGCTCGGAATCGTTGCCCTGGAGCCAACCAACAGGTCTGAATTGTCCTGCAGAAGAATCTTTGCAGTTTGGAGCTTCTCACAACTAACATCGTGGGAAAACCCCCACGGCCTCGTGACCCCCCCGCCCCTTCATGAAGGGCCATCAGGGACAGAAACACCAACCTGAGCGATCTTCTGATCCTCGACCCGACATCATAAGCACGAGATCTCGATTCAGGTCTGTAGATTGTTCCTGCCTTGTCCTCACCCAGAAACCTAAGCCTAGCTTGTTCTCAGATTTCCTTCCTCAGACTACTGGCCCACAAGCCTCCAGTTTGAAAACCAGAACTATAATGCAGCACTCTTCCTGCCCTCAGGAAGAAAAACATTGCCCTCTGGGGCTACCCAGAAACTCCAAATGAGGATCAACCTGCACGCCATTCGACGGTACCCCAAATATATAGCCTGACCTGGGCACTATAGCCCTTTTTTGACACAGCCTGAGCCTGGATTACCTGGCCCAACACAGAAAGCTGGCCGCTCACTGAGCACATAGGACCCGCCATGGTCTTAGGTCGTCATCTCTTCCCAACCTCGGTTGTCAAGTTTCAGAACCTAGACCTTATCTCCAATCACTGCCCAGGCTTGAAAGTGATGCAGAAATCACAACTCCTTCCCCGTGGCAAGAAACCATGTGGTTGGCATGTTGCCCAACGTTCAGTGTAGTTGAAACCAGTGTGGCCCATGAGGCCCCGCTCATGTTTGCGGGCCACATTGGTCAAAACCACACATTGTGACCCTCACCCTGATCCCAGTCCTCAATAAGGCTTCTCAGTGGCTGGATGAAGAGATAGCATATTGGGCTTGCCATGCCCCTAGGCCCCAAATTTTACCCATAGTTCGGGTTCTCCCTTCACTTTTCCCCAGGGCTCTTCTTTGGAATTCCTCTTTTGGCGGGACACCTGAGGTAACAAACCTGAAAGGAGTCCTCCCATTCCACAGATTGACGAAAAACAATTGGGTTCGGGCCAAATCCACAGAGAGGAAGATTCGTCCATGGCCCATGAGGCCTCCCCAACATTCCACGGCCATCACTGATACAAAATCCAGAGACAAAAGCCTGAGCAAGCGCCTCAGACTCGCTCTTACTTCATATCCGGAAGAGTTCTTCTCATGGTTTATAGATCGGTCCTGCCATACCTACGTCCCCAAACCTAAGCTGAATTTGTGTTTTCAGACTTCTGTCCTCAAAGTCCTGGGCCACACACCCTCCAGGCTGGGTCCCTGGAGTCACACATTAGGACTGTGCCTACCCAATCCATGGGAATTCTGCCGATGCCATTGTACAAAACAGTAAAATTTGGAGAACCCTACAAATCCCTGAGGCCAACCCAATAGTGCAGGTCGCCCGGGACAAACAAGGGTGGTCTGAACCAGCTGAGCATCTACCTCCACTCATACCATAGATGGATGTCCCCTGAGAAGAAGATTGAACCAGACAGGACCCTAGGCCATAATCGGATACATTGCTTTGGATTACAGGCATGTCTCCTCAAAAGCCTGGATTCCAATACCAGCATAGAGGTTTTCCTGAGGCACCCATCAAAACAAATCTCGTCTCCACAAGGAACCTTGTGCATCGAGCTATGTCAAAAGCTTAGGAGAATACTTCAGGGTCCCGGTGCCACCGCCCCATTTTAAGGCCCTCATGGACACAAACACACATTAGGACCCATCCTCAGGAAAGTCCATTTCAAGTCAGCCACCCCGGTTTCTCCCGCAGAGCCATCAGATCTAAAACTGTCTTGTTGCTAGGAGACAACTGGAATGCGAGGCGGGCTTCCCAGGCATCCATCCTCGAACGGTGCCCTGGAGTCATTCCATATGGGATGTCCTGGAGCTGCCCAACAAGTCTCAATTGTCCCGCAGAAGGAATCCTTGAAGGGGGCATCCCACAACTCCCAACGTGGGAAAACCTCCATGGCCTCGAGATTCCGCTCCCTTCATGAAGGGGCCGTCATGCACAGAAACTCCAACCTGAGCCAAATCTGATCCTCGCCCTGACTTCAGATGCATGAGATATAGGTTCAGATCTACAGGGGTACCTGCCGTGCCCTGGCCCTGAAACCCAAGTCTAGCTTGTGTTCTCAGACTTCCGTCCTCACACTCCAGGCCCCGAAGCCCGGAAGTTTCGCAATTCCAGACCCACAATGCAGCACTCTGCCTGCCCTCTAGAAAAAAAATTTGGCCTAATGAGCTGCCCAGGCACCTTATATGAGGATAAATCTACATGGCATTCGACTGTACCCAAAGTATATAGTCTAACCTGGGCACTAATGCACTGTCTGCCACAACCTGAGCTCGGACCTCCTGACCAACACCCAGACAGCTGACCGCACACTGAGCACATCAGAACCGCCATGGCCTTAGGTCATCATCTCTTCCCAACTGCGGTATTTCAGGCCTCAGAACCTAGACCTTATCTCCAACCACTGTCCAGGGGTGCCTGTGATGCAGAAATCAGAACTCGTCCTTACCCATGGCAAGAAACCTTGTGGTTGGCATGTTGTCCAACGTTCAGTGTAGGAGAAACCAGCATTCACCCGGAGGCCCCGCCAATTCTTGAGTGCGAAGAGGGCATAAACACGCATTGTGACCCTCAGCGTGAGTCCTGTGCTCTAGTAAGTCCTCTCAGTGGCTCGACCATTAGATGTCATAATGGGCTTGACATGTCCCTAGGCCCCAATTTTAAACCAGATTTCTGGTGGTCCGGTCGGCCCTCCTCAGGGCTCTACTCTGGAATACCTCATTTGGTGAGACACCTGAGGTTAAAAAACAAAACAAAGCAAATCAACAACAACAACAAAACGGAATTCTTCCATCCCCAGAATGACCCAAAACTCTTGGGACGGGGTAAAACCCCAGAGAGTAAGACTCGTCCATTTCCCATGAAGTCACCCGGAAATTTCACGACCATGAGTGACACGATATCCAGAGACAAAAACTTGAGCACGAGCCTCACACTCGCCCTTTTTTCATATCCTGAAGAGTTCTCCTCATGGTCTGTAGATCAGTCCTGCCATACCTATGACCCGAAACATAAGCCGCGTTTGTGTTTTCAGACAACTGTCCAAACAGCTCTGGCCTACACACCCTACAGGCTCAGGCCCCTGGAGCCAAACCTGAGGACTGTACTTGCCCTCTCCAAGGGAATTGTATGTGCCCATTCCAATGGCCACAACCCTACTAATAGGATAAACCTCCAAACTGCCTGAGGCCATCCCAATAGTGGTGGCTTCCCAGGACAAACAGGGGCAATCTGAGCTCATCTGAGCACCTACCTGCACTCAGACGCATAGACTGATGTCCCCAGAGTTAAAAAGGAACGAACAGGCCCCTAGGCACTAAACGGATCCATTGCTGTGGTATCCAGTAATCTCTCCTCAGAGGCCTGGATTTCAATACCAGCGTATGGCTGTTTCTTCACTCACCCATCAGAAAACATCTCATCTACATATGGGAAACTTGCACGTTGGAGCTGTGTCAAAGCCTCTATTTGGAAAAACCCTTCAGGACCCCAGTGCCACCGCTACATTCCAAGGTCTCCATAGACAAAAAAAGACATTAGGACCCATCCACAGGAGAGTCCATTTCAACTCAGCCTCCTGGGTTGCTCCCCCAGATCCAGCAGATCTACCCTGTCTTGTTGCTAGGACACAATTGGAATGCGAGGTGGGCTACCCAGCCATCCATCCTTAGAACCCTGCTCGGAATCGTTGCCCTGGAGCCAACCAACAGGTCTCAATTGTCCTGCAGAAGAATCTTTGCAGTTTGGAGCTTCTCACAACTAACATCGTGGGAAAACCCCCACGGCCTCGTGACCCCCCCGCCCCTTCATGAAGGGCCATCAGGGACAGAAACACCAACCTGAGCGATCTTCTGATCCTCGCCCTGACATCATAAGCACGAGATCTCGATTCAGGTCTGTAGATTGTTCCTGCTTTGTCCTCACCCAGAAACCTAAGCCTAGCTTGTTCTCAGATTTCCTTCCTCAGACTACTGGCCCACAAGCCTCCAGTTTGAAAACCAGAACTATAATGCAGCACTCTTCCTGCCCTCAGGAAGAAAAACATTGCCCTCTGGGGCTACCCAGAAACTCCAAATGAGGATCAACCTGCACGCCATTCGACGGTACCCCAAATATATAGCCTGACCTGGGCAATATTGCCCTTTTTTAACACAGCCAGAGCCTGGATTACCTGGCCCCACACAGAAAGCTGGCCGCTCACTGAGCACATCGGACCCGCCATGGTCTTAGGTCGTCATCTCTTCCCAACCTCGGTTGTCAAGTTTCAGAACCTAGACCTTATCTCCAATCACTGCCCAGGCTTGAAAGTGATGCAGAAATCACAACTCCTTCCCCGTGGCAAGAAACCATGTGGTTGGCATGTTGCCCAACGTTCAGTGTAGTTGAAACCAGTGTGGCCCATGAGGCCCCGCTCATGTTTGCGGGCCACATTGGTCAAAACCACACATTGTGACCCTCACCCTGATCCCAGTCCTCAATAAGGCTTCTCAGTGGCTGGATGAAGAGATAGCATATTGGGCTTGCCATGCCCCTAGGCCCCAAATTTTACCCATAGTTCGGGTTCTCCCTTCACTTTTCCCCAGGGCTCTTCTTTGGAATTCCTCTTTTGGCGGGACACCTGAGGTAACAAACCTGAAAGGAGTATTCCCATTCCACAGATTGACGAAAAACATTTGGGATCGGGCCAAATCCACAGAGAGGAAGATTCGTCCATGGCCCATGAGGCCTCTCCGACATTCCACCGCCATCTCTGATACAAAATCCAGAGACAAAAGCCTGAGCAAGCGCCTCAGACTCGCTCTTTCTTCATATCCGGAAGAGTTCTTCTCATGGTTTATAGATCGGTCCTGCCATACCTACGTCCCCAAACCTAAGCTGAGTTTGTGTTTTCAGACTTCTGTCCTCAAAGTCCTGGGCCACACACCCTCCAGGCTGGGCCCCTGGAGTCACACATTAGGACTGTGCCTACCCAATCCATGGGAATTCTGCCGATGCCATTGTACAAAACAGTAAAATTTGGAGAACCCTACAAATCCCTGAGGCCAACCCAATAGTGCAGGTCGCCCGGGACAAACAAGGGCGGTCAGAACCAGCTGAGCATCTACCTCCACTCATACCATAGATGGATATCCCCTGAGAAGAAGATTGAACCAGACAGGACCCTAGGCCATAATCGGATACATTGCTTTGGATTACAGGCATATCTCCTCAAAAGCCTGGATTCCAATACCAGCATAGAGGTTTTCCTGAGGCACCCATCAAAACAAATCTCGTCTCCACAAGGAACCTTGTGCATCGAGCTATGTCAAAAGCTTAGGAGAATACTTCAGGGTCCCGGTGCCACCGCCACATTTTAAGGCCCTCATGGACGCAAACACACATTAGGACCCATCCTCAGGAAAGTCCATTTCAAGTCAGCCACCCCGGTTTCTCCCGCAGAGCCATCAGATCTAAAACTGTCTTGTTGCTAGGAGACAATTGGAATGCGAGGCGGGTTTCCCAGGCATCCATCCTCGAACGGTGCCCTGGAGTCATTCCATATGGGATGTCCTGGAGCTGCCCAACAAGTCTCAATTGTCCCACAGAAGGAATCCTTGAAGGGGGCATCCCACAACTCCCAACGTGGGAAAACCTCCATGGCCTCGAGATTCCGCTCCCTTCATGAAGGGCCCCGTCATGCACAGAAACTCCAACCTGAGCCAACGTCCGATCCTCGCCCTGACTTCAGATGCATGAGATATAGGTTCAGATCTACAGGGGTACCTGCCATGCCCTGGCCCTGAAACCCAAGTCTAGCTTGTGTTCTCAGACTTCCGTCCTCACACTCCAGGCCCTGAAGCCCGGAAGTTTCGCAATTCCAGACCCACAATGCAGCACTCTGCCTGCCCTCTAGAAAAAAAATTTGGCCTAATGAGCTGCCCAGGCACCTTATATGAGGATAAATCTACATGGCATTCGACTGTACCCAAAGTATATAGTCTAACCTGGGCACTAATGCACTGTCTGCCACAACCTGAGCTCGGACCTCCTGACCAACACCCAGACAGCTGACCGCACACTGAGCACACATGGCCTTAGGTCATCATCTCTTCCCAACTGCGGTATTTCAGGCCTCAGAACCTAGACCTTATCTCCAACCACTGCCCAGGGGTGCCTGTGATGCAGAAATCAGAACTCATCCTTACACATGGCAAGAAACCTTGTGGTTGGCATGTTGTACAACGTTCAGTGTAGGAGAAACAAGCATTCACCCGGAGGCCCCGGCAATTCTTGAGTGCGAAGAGGGCATAAACACGCATTGTGACCCTCAGCGTGAGTCCTGTGCTCTAGTAAGTCCTCTCAGTGGCTCGACCATTAGATGTCATATGGGCTTGACATGTCCCTAGGCCCCAATTTTAAACCAGATTTCTGGTTGTCCGGTCGGCCCTCCCCAGGGCTCTACTCTGGAATACCTCATTTGGTGAGACACCTGAGGTTAAAAAACAAAACAAAGCAAATGAACAACAACAACAAAACGGACTTCTTCGATCCCCAGAATGACCCAAAACTCTTGGGACGGGGCAAAACCCCAGAGAGTAAGACTCGTCCATTTCCCATGAAGTCACCCGGAAATTTCACGACCATGAGTGACACGATATCCAGAGACAAAAACTTGAGCACGAGCCTCACACTCGCCCTTTTTTCATATCCTGAAGAGTTCTCCTCATGGTCTGTAGATCAGTCCTGCCATACCTATGACCCGAAACATAAGCCGCGTTTGTGTTTTCTGACAACTGTCCAAACAGCTCTGGCCTACACACCCTACAGGCTCAGGCCCCTGGAGCCAAACCTGAGGACTGTACTTGCCCTCTCCAAGGAAATTGTATGTGCCCATTCCAATGGCCACAACCCTACTAATAGGATAAACCTCCAAACTGCCTGAGGCCATCCCAATAGTGGTGGCTTCCCAGGACAAACAGGGGCAATCTGAGCTCATCTGAGCACCTACCTGCACTCAGACGCATAGACTGATGTCCCCAGAGGTAAAAAGGAACGAACAGGCCCCTAGGCACTAAACGGATCCATTGCTGTGGTATCCAGTCATCTCTCCTCAGAGGCCTGGATTTCAATACCAGCGTATGGCTGTTTCTTGACTCACCCATCAGAAAACATCTCATCTACATATGGGACACTTGCACGTTGGAGCTGTGTCAAAGCCTCTATTTGGAAAAACCCTTCAGGACCCCAGTGCCACCGCTACATTCCAAGGTCTCCATAGACACAAAAAGACATTAGGACCCTCCACAGGAGAGTCCATTTCAACTCAGCCTCCTGGGTTGCTCCCCCAGATCCAGCAGATCTAACCTGTCTTGTTGCTAGGACACAATTGGAATGCGAGGTGGGCTACCCAGCCATCCATCCTTAGAACCCTGCTCGGAATCGTTGCCCTGGAGCCAACCAACAGGTCTCAATTGTCCTGCAGAAGAATCTTTGCAGTTTGGAGCTTCTCACAACTAACATCGTGGGAAAACCCCCACGGCCTCGTGACCCCCCCGCCCCTTCATGAAGGGCCATCAGGGACAGAAACACCAACCTGAGCGATCTTCTGATCCTCGCCCTGACATCATAAGCACGAGATCTCGATTCAGGTCTGTAGATTGTTCCTGCCTTGTCCTCACCCAGAAACCTAAGCCTAGCTTGTTCTCAGATTTCCTTCCTCAGACTACTGGCCCACAAGCCTCCAGTTTGAAAACCAGAACTATAATGCAGCACTCTTCCTGCCCTCAGGAAGAAAAACATTGCCCTCTGGGGCTACCCAGAAACTCCAAATGAGGATCAACCTGCACGCCATTCGACGGTACCCCAAATATATAGCCTGACCTGGGCACTATTGCCCTTTTTGACACAGCCCGAGCCTGGATTACCTGGCCCCACACAGAAAGCTGGCCGCTCACTGAGCACATCGAACCCGCCATGGTCTTAGATTGTCATCTCTTCCCAACCTCGGTTGTCAAGTTTCAGAACCTAGACCTTATCTCCAATCACTGCCCAGGCTTGAAAGTGATGCAGAAATCACAACTCCTTCTTCGTGGAGAGACCATGTGGTTGGCATGTTGCCCAACGTTCAGTGTAGTTGAAACCAGTGTGGCCCATGAGGCCCCGCTCATGTTTGCGGGCCACATTGGTCAAAACCACGCATTATGACCCTCACCCTGATCCCAGTCCTCAATAAGGCCTCTCAGTGGCTGGATGAAGAGATAGCATATTGGGCTTGCCATGCCCCTAGGCCCCAAATTTTACCCATAGTTCGGGTTCTCCCTTCACTTTTCCCCAGGGCTCCTCTTTGGAATTCCTCTTTTGGCGGGACACCTGAGGTAACAAACCTGAAAGGAGTCCTCCCATTCCACAGATTTGCGAAAAACAATTGGGATCGGGCCAAATCCACAGAGAGGAAGATTCGTCCATGGCACATGAGGCCTCCCCGACATTCCACGGCCATCTCTGATACAAAATCCAGAGACAAAAGCCTGAGCAAGCGCCTCAGACTCGCTCTTTCTTCATATCCGGAAGAGTTCTTCTCATGGTTTATAGATCGGGCCTGCCATACCTACGTCCCCAAACCTAAGCTGAGTTTGTGTTTTCAGACTTCTGTCCTCAAAGTCCTTGGCCACCCACCCTCCAGGCTGGAGCCCCTGGAGTCACACATTAGGACTGTGCCTACCCAATGCATGGGAATTCGGCCGATGCCATTGTCCAAAACAGTAAAATTTGGAGAACCCTACAAATTCCTGAGGCCATCCCAATAGTGCAGGTCGCCCGGGACAAACAAGGGCGGTCTGATACCAGCTGAGCATCTACCTCCACTCATACCATAGATGGATGTCCCCTGAGAAGAAGATTGAACCAGACAGGACCCTAGGCCATAATCGGATACATTGCTTTGGATTACAGGCATGTCTCCTCAAAAGCCTGGATTCCAATACCAGCATAGAGGTTTTCCTGAGGCACCCATCAAAACAAATCTCGTCTCCACAAGGAACCTTGTGCATCGAGCTATGTCAAAAGCTTAGGAGAATACTTCAGGGTCCCGGTGCCACCGCCCCATTTTAAGGCCCTCATGGACACAAACACACATTAGGACCCATCCTCAGGAAAGTCCATTTCAAGTCAGCCACCCCGGTTTCTCGCGTAGAGCCATCAGATCTAAAACTGTCTTGTTGCTAGGAGACAATTGGAATGCGAGGCGGGCTTCCCAGGCATCCATCCTCGAACGGTGCCCTGGAGTCATTCCATATGGGATGTCCTGGAGCTGCCCAACAAGTCTCAATTATCCTGCAGAAGGTATCCTTGAAGGGGGCATCCCACAACTCCCAACGTGGGAAAACCTCCATGGCCTCGAGATTCCGCTCCCTTCATGAAGGGGCCGTCATGCACAGAAACTCCAACCTGAGCCAACGTCTGATCCTCGCCCTGACTTCAGATGCATGCGATAAAGTTTCAGATCTACAGGGGTACCTGCCGTGCCCTGGCCCTGAAACCCAAGTATAGCTTGTGTTCTCAGACTTCCGTCCTCACACTCCAGGCCCCGAAGCCCTGAAGTTTCGCAATTCCAGACCCACAATGCAGCACTCTGCCTGCCCTCTAGAAAAAAAATTTGGCCTAATGAGCTGCCCAGGCACCTTATATGAGGATAAATCTACATGGCATTCGACTGTACCCAAAGTATATAGTCTAACCTGGGCACTAATGCACTGTCTTTACAACCTGAGCTCGGACCTCCTGACCATCACCCAGACAGCTGACCGCACACTGAGCACATCAGAACCGCCATGGCCTTAGGTCATCATCTCTTCCCAACTGCGGTATTTCAGGCCTCAGAACCTAGACCTTATCTCCAACCACTGCCCAGGGGTGCCTGTGATGCAGAAATCAGAACTCGTCCTTACCCATGGCAAGAAACCTTGTGGTTGGCATGTTGTCCAACGTTCAGTGTAGGAGAAACCAGCATTCACCCGGAGGCCCCGGCAATTCTTGAGTGCGAAGAGGGCATAAACACGCATTGTGACCCTCAGCGTGAGTCCTGTGCTCTAGTAAGTCCTCTCAGTGGCTCGACCATTAGATGTCATAATGGGCTTGACATGTCCCTAGGCCCCAATTTTAAACCAGATTTCTGGTTGTCTGGTCGGCCCTCCCCAGGGCTCTACTCTGGAATACCTGTAGCCCCAGAGGGCAATGTTTTTCTTCTGGAGGGCAGGCAGAGTGCTGCATTGTAGTTCTGGATTGTCAAACTGGAGGGCTTGTTGGCCAGTAGTCTGAGGACAGAATTCTGAGAACACAAGCTAGGCTTCGGTTTCTGGGTGAGGACTTGGCCGGCACAATCTACAGACCTGAATCGAGATCTCGTGCATCTGAAGTCAGGGCGAGGGTCAGACGATCGCTCAGGTTGGTGTTTCTCTCCCTGATAGCCCCTTCATGAACGGGGGGCATCACGAGGCCATGGGGGTTTTCCCAAGTTGGGTGTTGTGAGCAGCTCCAAACTGCAAAGAGTCTTCTGCAGGACAATTGAGACCTGTTGTTTGGGTCTCCAGGCCAATGATTCTGAGCAGGGTTCTAAGAATGGATGGCTGGGTAGCCCACCTCGCATTCCAATTGTCTCCTAGCAACAAGACAGGTTAGATCTGCTGGATCTGGGGGAGCAACCGAGGAGGCTGAGTTGAAATGGACTCTCCTGGGTATGGGTCCTAATGTGCTTTTGTGTCTATGGAGACCTTGGAATGAAGCGGTGCACTGGGGCCTTGAAGGGTTCTCTGAAACAGAGGCTTTGACACAGATCCAACGTGCAAGTTTCCCATGTGTAGATGAGATGTTTTCTAATGGGTGAGTCAAGAAACAGCCATATGCTGGTTTTGAAATCCAGGCCTCTGAGGAGAGATGCCTGGAAACCAAAGCAACGGATCTAATTAGTGCCTAGGGGCCTGTTCTTTCCTTTTTACCTCTGGGGACATCTGTCTATGTGTCTGAGTGCAGGTAGGTGCACAGATGGGCTCAGATTGCCTCTGTATTTCCTGGGAAGCCACCACTAGGGAGAAGGATCAGGCACTTTGTAGGTTTTTTTTATTAGAAGGGTTTTGGCCATTGGGAAGGGCACACACAAATCCCTTGCAGAGGGCAAGTACAGTCCTCAGGTTTGGCTCCAGGGGCCTAGCCTGTAGGTTGTGTAGGCCAGGGCTGTTTGGACAGTTGTTTGAAAACACAAACTCGGCTTATATTTCGGGTCATAGGTATGGCAGGACTGATCTACAGATCATGAGGAGAATGCTTCAGGATTTGAAAAAAAAGGGCGAGTCTGAGACTTTTGCTCAAGTTTTTGTCTCTGGATATCGTGTCACTCATGGTGGTGAAATTTCTGGGTGACTTCATGGGAAATGGACGAGTCTTACTCTCTGGTGGTTTGGCCCCATCCAAAGATTTTGTGGTCATTCTGTGGGATAGAAGAAGTCCGTTTCTTTGTTGTTGTTGTTTTATTTTTTAACCTCAGGTGTCCCTCCAAATGAGGGATTCCAGAGTAGAGCCCTGGGGAGGGGCGACTGGACAATCAGAAATCTGGTTATAAATTGGGGCCTAGGGACATGTCAAGCCCATTATGACATCCAATGGTTCAGCCACTGAGAAGACTTACTAGAGGACAGGACTCGTGCTGAGGGTCACAATGCGTGTGTATGCCCTCGTCCACTGAAGAATGGGCGGGGCCTCAGGGAGAATGCTGGTTTCTCCTACACTGAACATTGGACAACGTGCCAACCACAAGGGTTCTTGCCATGGGTAAGGAGGAGTTCTGATTTCTGCATCACACTCACCCCTGGGCAGCGATATGAGATAAGGTCTCGGTTCTGAAGCCTGAAAACTGAGGTAGGGAAGAGATGATGACCTAAGGCCATGGCGGGTCTGATGTGCTCACGGTGCGGTCTGCTGTCTGGGTGTTGGTCTGGAGGTCCGGGCTCAGGTTGTTTCAGGCATTGCATTAGTGCCCAGGTTAGACTATATAATTTGGGTAATGTCGAGTGCTGTGTAGGTTTATCCTCATTTAAGGTGCCTGGCCAGCTCATGAGGCAATATTTTTTTTCTAGAGGGCAGGCAGAGTGCGGCACTGTGGGTCCGGAATTGCCAAACTTGATGGCTTCTGGGCCAGGGGTGTGAGGACGGAAGTCTGAGAAGACAAGCTATACTTGGGTTTCAGGGCGAGTGCATTGCAGGTACCCCCTGCAGTTCTGAACCAATATCTCAAGCATCTGAAGTCAAGGCGATGATCAGATGTTGGCTCAGGTTGGAGTTTCTGTGCATGACTGCCCCTTCATGAACAGAGAGGAGTCTCAAGGCCATGGAGGTTTTCCCACGGTGGGAGTTCAGGGATGCCCCCTTCAAGGATTCCTTGTGCGGGAAAATTGAGACCTGTTGGGCAGCTCCAGGACATCCCATCCCATACGGAATGACTCCAGAGCACCGTTAGGGGATGGATGCCAGGGAAGACCGCCTCGCATTGCAATTGTCTCCTAGCAACAAGACTGTTGAGATCTGATGGCTCTGCGGGAGCAACCGGGATGGCTGAGTTGAAATGGACTTTCCCGAGGATGGGGCCTAATATGTGTTTGTGTCCATGGGGGCCTTCAATGGGGCGGTGCCACCGGGACCCTGAAGAATTCTCCTTAACTTTGACATAGCTCCCATGCTCAAGTTTCCTTGGGGAGATGAGATTAGTTCAGATGGGTGCCTCAGGAAACCCCCTATACGGGTATTGGAATCCAGGAATTTGAGGAGACATGCCTGTAAACCAAAGCAATGGATCCGATTATGGCCTAGGGTCCTGTCTGGATTAATCTTCTTCTCTGGGTTCATCCATCTATGGTATGAGTGGAGGTGGATGCTCAGCTGGTGTCAGACCGCCCTTGTTTGTCCCGGGAGACCTACACTATTGGGATGACCTTGGGGACTTTGGAGGTTTCTCATAATTTGTACGATTTTGGATAATGGAATGTGCAGAATTCCCATGCATGGGGTAGGTAGCGTCCTAATGTGTGGCTCCAGGGGCCCCAGCCTGGAGGGTGTGTGGCCCAGGACTTTGAGGACAGAAGTCTAAAAACACAAACTCAGCTTAGGTTTGGTGACGTAGGTATGGCAGGCCCAATCTACATACCATGAGAAGAACACTTCTGGATATAAAGAATGAGCGAGTCTGAGGCGCTTGCTCAGGCTTTTGTCTCTGGATTTTGTATCAATGATGGCCGTGTAATGTGGGAGGCCTTATGGGCCATGGACGAATCTTCCTCTCTCTGCATTTGGACTGTTCCCAATTGTTTTTCGTCAATCTGTGGGATGGGAGGTCTCCTTTCAGGTTTGTTACCTCAGGTGTCCCAACCAAAGAGGAATTCCAAAGCAGAGCCCTGGGAAAGAGTGAAGGGACAACCCAAACTATGGTTAAAAATGTGGGCCTAAGGGCATGGCAGGCCCAATATTCTGTCTCTTCATCCAGCCACTGAGAGGCCTTACTTGAGGACTGGGCTCAGGCTGAGGGTCACAATGTGGGTTTGTGACCAATGTGGCCCGCGGGCATGGGCAGGGCCACATGGGCCACACTGGTTTCAACTACACTAAACTTTGGACAACAGGCCAATCACAAGGTTTCTTGCCATGGGGAAGGATTTCTTATTTCTGCATCATTTTCAACCCTGGGCACTGGTTGGAGATAAGGTCTAGGTTCGGAAGCCTGAAAACCACAGTTGGGAAGAGATGACGACCTAAGGCCTTGGCGGGTCGTATGCGCTCAGTGTGCGGTCAAGTGCCTGGGTGTTGGTCAGGAGGTTCTAGCTCAGGTTGTGTCAACAGTGCATTAGTACCCAGGTTAGACTATATAATTTGGTTACAGTCGAGTGTCGTGTAGGTTTATCCTCATTTGAGGTGCCTGGGCAGCTCATTAGGCAATATATTCTTTCTAGAGGGCAGGCAGAGTGCTGCAATGTGGGTCCGGAATTTCCATTCTTGACGGCTACAGGGCCAGGAGTAGAAGACAGAAGTCTGAGAACACAAGCTAGACTTTGGCTTCAGGCCGAGGGCACGGCAGGTAACCCTTTCAGTTCAGAACCAATATCTCAAGCATCTGAAGTCAAGGCGAGGATCAGACGTTGGCTCAGGTTGGAGTTTCTGTGAATGACTGCCCTTCATGAACCTAGCGGAGTCTCAAGGCCATGGAGGGTTTCCCACGTTGGGAGTTCAGGGATGCCCCCTTCAAGGATTCCTTATGCGGGACAATTGACACCTGTTGGGCAGCTCCAGGACATCCCATATGGAATGACTCCAGAGCACCGTTAGAGGATGGATGCCAGGGAAGCCCGCCTCGCATTCCAATTGTCTCCTAGCAACAAGTCAGTTGAGATGTGATGGCTCTGCGGAAGCAACCGGGGTGGCTGAGGTGAAATGGACTTTCCTGAGGATGGGGCCTAATGTGTGTTTGTGTCCATGGGGGCCTTAGATTGGGGCGGTGGCACCGGGACCCTGAAGTATTCTCCTAAGCTTTTGACATAGCTCCCATGAACAAGTTTTCTTTTGGAGACCAGATTTGTTCTGATGGGTGCCTCAGGAAACCCCCTATGCTGGAAATGGAATCCAGACTTTTGAGGAGACATGCCTGTAAACCAAAGCAATGGATCTGATTATGGCCTAGGGTCCTCTCTGGTTCAATCTATTCTCTGGGGACATCCATCTATGGTATGAGTGGAGGTAGATGCTCAGCTGGTGTCAGCCTGCCCTTTTTTGACCCGGGAGACCTACACTATTGAGATGGCCTCGAGGACTTTGGAGGGTTCTCCTAATTTGTAAGATTTTGGACAATGGAATGGGCAGAATTCCCATGGATTGGGTAGGCACATTCCTAATATGTGGCTCCAGGGGTCCCAGCCTGGAGCGTGTGGCCCAGGACTTTGAGGACAGAAGTCTGAAACACAAACTCAGCTTAGGTGTGGGGACGTAGGTATGGCAGGCCCAATCTACAAACCATGAGAAGAACTCTTCAGGATATGAAGAAAGTGCGAGTCTGAGGCGCTTGCTCAGGCTTTTCTCTATATTTTGTATCAATGATGGCCGTGGAATGTGGGGAGGCCTCATGGGCCATGGATGAATCTTCCTCTCTGTGAATTTGGCCCGGTCCCAATAGTTTTTCGTCAATCTGTGGTATGGGAGGTCTCCTTTCAGTTTTGTTACCTCAGGTGTCCCAACCAAAGAGGAATTCCAAAGCAGAGCCCTGGGGAAGAGTGAAGGGACAACCCAAACTATGTTTAAAAATTGGGGCCTAGGGCCTGGCAGGCACATTATGCTGTCTCTTCATCCAGCCACTGAGAGGCCTTACTTGAAAACTGGGCTCAGGCTGAAGGTCACAATGTGTGTTTCTGACCAATGTGGCCCACGAGCATGGGTGGGGCCACCTGGTACACAGTGGTTTCAACTACACTGAACTTTGGACAACATGCCAATCACAAGGTTTCTAGCCATGGGTCAGGAGTTCTGATTTCTGCATCATTTTCAAACCTGGGCGGTGGTTGGAGATAAGGTCTAGGTTCTGAAGCCTGAAAACCGCAGTTGGGAAGGGATGTGGACCTAAGGCCATGGCGTGTCTGACATACTCAGTGTGTTGTCAGGTGCTTGGGTGTTGGTCAGGAGGTTCGGGCTCAGGTTGTGTCAGACAGTGCATTAGTGCCCAGGTTAGACTATTTAATTAGGGTACAGTCGAGTGCCGTGTACGTTTATCCTCCTTCGAGGTGCCTGTGCAGCTCATTAGGCAATATATTTTTTCTAGAGAGCAGGCAGAATGCTCATTGCGAGTCCGGAATTGCCAAACTTGAGGGCTTCTGGGCCAGGAGTGTGAGGACAGAAGTCTGAGAACACAAGCTAGACTTGGGCTTCAGGCCGAGGGCGCGGCAGGTATTCCCTGCAGATCTGAACCAATATCTCAAGCAAATGAAGTCATGGCGAGGATCAGACGATGGCTCAGGTTGGAGTTTCTGTGAATGACTGCCCTTCATGAACGGAGCGGAGTCTCTTGGTTATGGAAGTTTTTTCACGTTGGGAATTGTGGGATGCCCCCTTCAAGGATTCCTTCTGCGAGACAATTGAGAACTGTTGCGCAGCTCCAGGACATCCCATATGGAAAGACTCCAGAGCACCGTTCTAGGATGGATGCAAGTGAAGCCCGCCTTGCATTCCAATTGTCTCCTAGCAAAAGACACTTGAGATTGGTGGCTATGCAGGAGCAACCGGGGTGGCTGAGTTGAAATGGATTTCCTGAGGATGGGGCCTAATGTGTGTTTGTGTCCATGGGGGTCTTGGAATGGGACAGTGGCACCGGGCCCCTAAAGTATTCTCCTAAGCTTTTGACATAGCTCCCATGCACAAGTTTCCTTGCGGAGACGAGATTTGTTCTGATGGGTGCTCAGGAAACCCCCCTATGATGGTATTGGAATGCAAAGCAATGGATCCGATTATGGCCTAGGGTCCTGTCTGGTTCCATCTTCTTCTCTGGGGACATCCATCTATGGTATGAGTGGAGGTAGATGCTCAGCTGGTGTCAGACCGCCCTTGTTTGTCCCAGGAGACCTACACTATTGGGATGGCCTCGGGTACTTTGGAGGGTTTTCCTAATTTGTACGAATTTGGACAATGGAATGGGCAGAATTCCCATGCATGGGGTAGGTAGCGTCCTAATGTGTGGCTCCAGGGGCCACAGCCTGGAGGGTGTGTGGCCCAGAACTTTGAGGACAAAAGTCTGAAAACACAAACTCAGCTTAGGTTTGGTGACGTAGGTATGGCAGGCCCAATCTACAAACCATGAGAAGAACTCTTCTGGATATAAAGAATGAGCGAGGCTGAGGCGCTTGCTCAGGCTTTTGTCTCTGGATTTTGTATCAATGATGGCCGTGTAATGTGTGGAGGGCTTATGGGCCATGGACGAATCTTCCTCTCTGTGCATTTGGCCCGGTCCCAATTGTTTTACGTAAATCTGTGGGATGGGAGGTCTCCTTTCAGGTTTGTTACCTCAGGTGTCCCAACCAAAGAGGAATTCCAAAGCAGAACCCTGAGGAAGAGTGAAGGGACCACCCAAACTATGGTTAAAAATGGGGGCCTAGGGGCATGGCAGGCCCAATATGCTATCTCTTCATCCAGCCGCTGAGAAGCCTTACTTGAGGACTGGGCTCAGGCTGAGGGTCACAATGTGTGTTTGTGACCAATGTGGCCCGCAAGCATGGGCGGGGCCTCATGGCCCACACTGGTTTCAACTACACTGAACTTTGGACAACATGCCAGTCACAAGGTTTCTAGCCATGGGGAAGGAGTTCTGATTTCTGCATCATTTTCAACCCTGGGCACTGGTTGGAGATAAGGTCTATGTTCTGAAGCCTGAAAACCGCAGTTGGGAAGAGATGACGACTTAAAACCATGGCGGGTCTGAGGTGCTCAGTGTGTGGTCAGCTTCCTTGCTGTTGTTCAGGAGGTTCGGGCTCAGGTTGTGTCAGACAGTGGATTAGTGCCCAGGTTAGACTATATAATTTGGGTACAGTCGAGTGCCGTGTAGGTTTATCCTCATTTGAAGTGACTGGGAAGCTCTTTAGGCAAGATATTTTTTCTAGAGGTCAGGCAGAGTGCTGCATTGTGGGATCCGGAATTGCCAACGTGAGGGCTTCTGGCCTAGGCATGTGAGGACAGAAGTTTGAGAACACAAGCTAGACTTGGACTTCAGGCCAAGGGCACGGCAGTTACCCCCTGCATATCTGAACCAATATCTCAAGCATCTGAAGTCACGGCGAGGATCAGACGTTGGCTCAGGATGGAGTCTGTGCATGACTGCCCCTTCATTAAGGGAGCAAAGTCTCAAGGCCATGGAGGTTTTCCCACGTTGGGAGTTGTGGGATGCCCCCTTCAAGGATTCCTTCTGCGGGACCATTGACACCTGTTGGGCAGCACCAGGACATCCCCTATGGAATGACTCCAGAGCATCGTTCGAGGATGGATGCCAGGGAAGCCTGCCTCGCATTCCAATTGTCTCCTAGCAACAAGACAGTTGAGATGTGATGGCTCTGCGGAAGCAACCGGGGTGGCTGAGTTGAAATGGACTTTCCCGAGGATGGGGCCTAATGTGTGTTTGTGTCCATGGGGGCCTTAGAATTGGGCGGTGGCACCGGGACCCTGAAGTATTCTCCTAAACTTTAGACATAGCTCCCATGAACAAGTATCCTGTGGAGACGAGATTTGTTCTGTTGGGAGCCTCAGGAATTTCCCTATGCTGGTATAGGAATCCAGGCTTTTGAGGAGACATGCCTGTAAACAAAAGAAATGGATTCGATAATGGCCTAGGGTCCTGTCTGGTTCAATCTATTCTCTGGGGACATCCATCTATGGTATGAGTGGAGGTCGATGCTCAGCTGGAATCAGTCCGCCCTTGTTTGACCCGGGAGACCTACACTATTGGGATGGCCTCGGGGACTTTCGAGCGTTATCCTAATTTGTACGAATTTGGACAATGGAATGGGCAGAATTCCCATGGATTGGGTAGGCACATTTCTAATGTGTGGCTCCATGGGCTCCAGCCTCTAGGGTGGGTGGCCCAAGACATTGAGGACAGAAGTCTGAAAACACAAACTCAGCTTTGGTGTGGGGTTGTAGGTATGGCAGGCCCAATCTACACACCATGAGAAGAACTCTTCAGGATATGAAGAAAGAGCGAGTCTGAGGCACTTTCTCAGGCTTTTGTCTCTATATTTTGTATCAACGATGGACGAGGAATGTGGGGAGGCCTTATGGGCCATGGACGAATCTTCCTCTCTGTGGATTTGGCCGGTCCCAATTGATTTTCGTCAGTCTGTGGGATGGGAGGTCTCCTTTCAGGTTTGTTACCTCAGGTGCCCCAACCAAAGAGGAATTCCAAAGCAGAGCCCTGGGGAAGAGTGAAGGGACAACCCAAACTATGGTTAAAAATTGAGGCCTAGGGGCATGGCAGGCCCAAAATGCTGTCTCTTTATCTAGCCACTGAGAGGCCTTACTTGAGGACTGGCTCAGCCTGAGGGTCACAATGTGTGATTTTGACAAATGTGGCCCGCGAGCATGGGCGGGGCCTCATGGGCCACACTGGTTTCAACTACACTGAATTTTGAACAACATGCCAGTCACAAGGTTTCTAGCCATGGGGAAGGAGCTCTGATTTCTGCATCATTTTCAACCCTGGGCAGTGGTTGGAGATAAGGTCTATGTTCTGAATCCTGAAAACCGCAGTGGGGAAGAGATGACGACCTAAGGCCATGACGGGTCTGACGTGCTCAGTGTGCGACAGAGCATCAGTGTTTAAGGTAGCCTATGCAATTGGGGTGTTGCCGAGGGCCAAGCAGTTTGATCCTCATTTGGGGTTTCTGGGCAGCACCATAGACAATGTTTTCGTCTGGGAGGTAGGCAGAGTGCTTCATTGTGGCCCCAGAATTCCCAGTAGGGTGGGTTTGTGGACCAGGTGTGTGAGGACGGAAGTCTGAAAACACAAGCTAGGGTGAGGATTGGAGCCAACGGCAGAGCAGGCCCACTCTGCAGAGGCTGAATCAAAATCTCCTGCATCTGAAGTCAGGCTGAGGATCAGACGTTGGCTGAGGCTGGAGTATGTGTCCATGATGGCACCTTCATGAAGCGGGGGCCTCATGAGGCCAAGGAAGTTTTCCCACGCTGAGTTTGGAGGTTGCCCCAAACCACAAGGTTTCCTTCTGCGGGACATTCGAGTCCTGTTGCATGGCTCCAAGACATACCATACGGAAGGACTGGAGAGAAGGGTTCGAATGATCGATCCCTGTACTGCATGCCTCGCATTCCCATTGGCCATTAGCGACAAGATATGTTTGACCTGCTGCCTCTGGGGCACGCTACCCAGGGGGCTGAGTTGAAATGGCCTCTCCTGAGGATGCTTCATAATGTGCCTTTGGGTCCATGGAGACCTTGGAATGTGCTGGTTGTTCAGTGGCCTTGCGGAACTCTCCTACCTGAAGGCATTGATACATCCCCAGCAAGAAAGCTCCCAATGTGGAGACGAGAGAGGTTTGGTTTGGTGCCTCAGAAAAGCCCCGGGTGCTGGTCTACGAAAACAGTCCTCTGAGGACGGACACATGGAAACCAAAGCTAAGGTTCAGATTAGGGCCTGGGGGCCTGTCCATTTCAACCTTCTGTCTCTGGAGACACTGTCTGAGAATCTAAGTGGAAATAGTTACTCCGCTTGTGTCAGAGAGCCCTTCTTAGTCCAGAGTGGCCTACACTATTGATGGCCTCAGGGGCCTTGTAGCTTTTCCCTAACCTGGAGGGTTGTGGTCAATGGATTGGGCACACTTTCCTTGGAGAGGGCAGGCACAATCTTTCGCTGTGGCTCCAGAGGCCCTAGCCTGGAGGTTGTGTGGAGCCAGGCTGTGGGCACAGAAGACTGAAAACACAAACTCATCTTATGAGTGGCACCTAGGGTATGGCAGGCCGGATGTACAGCCCGAGAGGGAGCTCTTGGGCCTCTGAAACAAGGGCGAGTGGGAGGCGTTCCTTCAGGCTTTTGTCTCTGGATGTTGTGTCCCGGATAGCCGTGGATTGGAGGGGTGGCCTCAGGGACTGTGGATGAGTATCCCTCTCTGGGAATTTGTCCCAGCTCCCAAGAGTTTGGGGTTATTTTGTGGGAAGGGTGGAGTCGTGTTGTCTGGCTCATGTGTCTCTCCAAGAAAGGGATTTCGGAGCAGAGCCCCAGGTACGGGCGGGGCGACTGGAAAACTCAAACCCTGGTGAGGATTGGGTGCATAGGGGCTTGGAAAGCCCCATATGCGGGCTCTTGTTCCAGGCCCTGACAGGACTTTCTTTGACATGGGGCTCATGCTGAGGGTCACAATGTGAATTTGTGCCCAAGAAGCACTAAAGTTTGGGCGTGGCATGAAGTGGCGTGAAGGTTTCTCCCACCCTGAAGGTGTGACTCCATGCCAAGAGCAATCTTGACAGCCATGGGGAAGGAGGAGTTCTGTTTTGTGCTTGCGATACCCAGCTGTGTGGAGAACTGATATAATGTCTAGGTTCAGATATCTGAAAACCAAGGTTAGGAAGAGGTGACGGCATAAGACCATGGCGTGTCCGAAGTGCTGGGTGTGTGGCCAGCTGTCTCCTTGTCTGTCTGGACGTCTGGCTTCAGGCTGTGTCAGACATAGCATGAGTGCCTAGAGCAGCCTGTCCAGTTCGGGTACCGTCGAGGCCCGAGCAGGTTGATATTCATCTCGGTTTTCTATAGAGAGCCCCACAGGGAAACGTTTTTCTTCTGTTGGGCAGACAATGGGCTGGGTTGTGGTTCTGGAGTTCCTAGTCCGGAGGGCTTGTTTGCCAGGAATGTGAGGAAGGAAGTCTGAAAACACAAGCTAGCGTGAGGTTTGGGACCGAGGGAACGGCAGGCCCATTCTGCAGAGGCTGAATCGAGATCTCCTGCACTGAGGTCATGTCAACTATGAGACGTGCCTCAGGCTAGAGTTTTTGTCCAGCATGGCCTCTTCCTGAAGGCTGTGGGGGCTTCATGAGGCCAGGAAGGTTTGCCTACGATGGGATTTGTGAACTACTCCAAACCTCAAGGTTTCCTTCTGTACGAGAGTCGAGTCCTATTAGATGGTTCCAGGAGGCCCCATACGGAAAGACTCAAGAGCAGATGTCTAAGCATGGATGCCTGGGAAGGCCACCTTATATTCCCACTCTTTAGTCAGGACAAGTCAGGCTCAATCTGCAGGCTCCTGGGTGAGCTACCCAGATGGGAGAGTTGAAATAAACTCTCCTGAATATGAGTCCTTCTGTGGCTTGGTTGCCTGGGAGACCTTGGAATGTGGAGGTGGCTCAGTGAATCTGGAGGATTCTCCAAGCTGAGGTGTTTGACACGGCTCCAACAAGGAAGCTTCCCATGTGGAGACGAGAGGAGTTCTGTTCAGTGCCTCAGGAAAGCCCCATACCCTGTTATTCGAACCAAAGCCTCGAGGAGTGAAACCAGAAAAACAAAGCAAGAGTTGAGATTAGGGCCTAAGGGCCTGTCCGGGTCAACCTTCTATCTCTGTTGACATCTGTGGGCATGCCTTCGTGGAGGTAGCTGCTCAGCTTGTGTCTGAATGCCCCTATGTGTCCAGGGAGGCTCCCAGTAGTGGGATGTCCTCGGGGGCCTTGAGGTTTCTCATATTCTGGAGGTGTGTGGCCAAAGGAATGGACACCGTTTCCCAGGACACAGCAGGCAGGGTACTGTGGTATGGCTCCAGAGGACCCAGCCTAGAGGCTGTGTTTGCCAGGGCTGCGGGGACAGATGTCTGAACAAGCAAACTTGTCTCAGCTAGGGGCCAAGGTAATGGCAGGCCTGATCTCCAGTCCGTGAGGGGAGATCCTCTGGATATCAAAGGAGGGCAAGTGGGAGGCAGTCACTCAGGCTTTTGTCTCTGGGTGTTGCTTTCACAGTGGCCGTTAAGGGTAGAGATTGCTTCAGGGGCCGAGGTAGAGCCTTCCTCTCGGGGAATTGTCCAAGCTCCCAAGTGTTTGGGTTCATTGTGTGGGAAGGGAAGAATACTGTTTTCTGCCACAGGAGTCCCCAGGAGAGGGACTCTAGAGCACAGCAGTGGGTTCCCTCAACTGAAATTCACACCATCTAGTTAGTCCTGGGTGCCTATGGGCAAGGCAAGCCACATATGCGGGCACTTGGTCCAGTCACTGAGAGGCGTTACTTGAATAAGGTACTCACGCTAGGGACTCAATGTGTGTTTGTGCCCAAGGCGGCCCTCACGCATGGGTGTGGCTTAATGGGCCATGCCGTTTTCTCCTACACTGAAGGTTTGACTCACTGCCAGCAGCATGATTTCTTGCCATGGGGAAGGAGGGGTTCTGACTTGTGCATCAGGTTCCCCGCTGTGCACGGATTGGAAATAAGGTCTAGGTTCCGATAACTGAAAACCCAAATTGGGAATGGATGGTGGCCTAAGGCAGTGGCGGGTCCAATGTGCTGGGTGTGCAGCGAGCTGTGTCGGTGTCTGTTGTAAGGTCTGGGCTCAGGCTATTTGCGACAGAGCATCCGTGTTTAAGGTAGCCTATGCAATTGTGGTGTTGCCGAGGGCCAAGCAATTTGATCCTCATTTGGGGTTTCTGGGCAGCACCATAGACAATGTTTTTCTCCTGGGAGGCAGACAGAGTGCTTCATTGTGGCCCCAGAATTCACAGTAGGAAGGGTTTCTGGACTAGGTGTATGAGGACGGAAGTCTGAAAACACAAGCTAGGGTGCGGATTGGAGCCAAGGGTAAAGCAGGCCCACTCTGCAGAGGCTGAATCAAAATCTCCTGCATCTGAAGTCAGGCTGAGGATCAGACGTTGGCTGAGGCTGGAGTATGTGTCAATGATGGCACCTTCATGAAGCGGGGGCCTCATGAGGCCAAGGAAGTTTTCCCACGCTGAGTTTGGAGGTTGCCCCAAACCACAAGGTTTCCTTCTGCGGGACATTCGAGTCCTGTTGCATGGCTCCAGGACATACCATACGGAAGGACTCGAGAGCAGGGTTCGAAGGATGGATCCCTGTACAGCATGCCTCGCATTCCCATTGGCCATTAGCGACAAGATATGTTTGATCTGCTGCCTCTGGGGCACGCTACCCAGTGGGTTGAGTTGAAATGGCCTCTACTGAGGATGTGTCATAATGTGCGTATGGGTCCATGGAGACCTTGGAATGTGCTGGTTGTTCAGTGGCCCTGCGGAACTCTCCTACCTGAAGGGTTTGATACATCCCCAGTAAGAAAGCTCCCCATGTGGAGATGAGAGAGGTTTGGTTTGGTGCCTCGGAAAAACCCCGTGTGCTGGTCTACGAAAACAGTCCTCTGAGGACGGTCACATGGAAACCAAAGCTAAGGTTCAGATTAGGGCCTGGGGGCCTGTCCATTTCAACCTTCTGTCTCTGGGGACACTGTCTGAGAGTCTAAGTGGAGATAGTTGCTCCGCTGGTGTCAGAGAGCCCCTCTTAGTCCAGGGTGGCCTACACTATTGATGGCCTCAGGGACCTTGGAGCTTTTCCCTAACATGTAGGGTTGTGGTCAATAGATTGGGCACACTTTCCTTGGAGAGGGCAGGCACAATCTTTCGCTGTTTGGTCCAGAGGCCCTAGCCTGGAGGTTGTGTGGAGCCAGGCTGTGGGCACAGAAGACTGAAAACACAAACTCATCTTATGAGTGGCACCTAGGGTATGGCAGGCCGGATGTACAGCCCGAGAGGGAGCTCTTGGGCCTCTGAAACAAGGGCGAGTGGGAGGCGTTCCTTCAGGCTTTTGTCTCTGGATGTTGTGTCCCGGATAGCCGTGGATTGGAGGGGTGGCCTCAGGGACTGTGGATGAGTATCCCTCTCTGGGAATTTGTCCCAGCTCCCAAGAGTTTGGGGTTATTTTGTGGGAAGGGTGGAGTCGTGTTGTCTGGCTCATGTGTCTCTCCAAGAAAGGGATTTCGGAGCAGAGCCCCAGGTACGGGCGGGGCGACTGGAAAACTCAAACCCTGGTGAGGATTGGGTGCATAGGGGCTTGGAAAGCCCCATATGCGGGCTCTTGTTCCAGGCCCTGACAGGACTTTCTTTGACATGGGGCTCATGCTGAGGGTCACAATGTGAATTTGTGCCCAAGAAGCACTAAAGTTTGGGCGTGGCATGAAGTGGCGTGAAGGTTTCTCCCACCCTGAAGGTGTGACTCCATGCCAAGAGCAATCTTGACAGCCATGGGGAAGGAGGAGTTCTGTTTTGTGCTTGCGATACCCAGGTGTGTGGAGAACTGATATAATGTCTAGGTTCAGATATCTGAAAACCAAGGTTAGGAAGAGGTGACGGCATAAGACCATGGCGTGTCCGAAGTGCTGGGTGTGCTGTCAGCTGTCTCCTTGTCTATCTGGACGTCTTGCTTCAGGCTGTCTCAGACAGAGCATGAGTGTCCAGAGCAGCCTATCCAGTTCGGGTGCCGTCGAGGCCCGAACAGGTTGATCTTCATGTGGGTTTTCTGGAGAGCCCCACAGGGAAACATTTTTCTTCCGTTGGGCAGACACTGGGCTGGGTTGTGGTTCTGGAGTTCCTAGTCCAGAGGGCTTGTTTGCCAGGAGTGTGAGGAAGGAAGTATGAAAACACAAGCTAAAGTGAGGTTAGGGATCGAGGGCACGGCAGGCCCACTCTGCAGAGGCTGAATCGAGATCTCCTGCACTGAGGTCATGTCAACTATGAGACTGTACTTGCCCTCTCCAAGGGAATTGTGTGTGCCCATTCCAATCGCCACAACCCTTCTAATAGGATAAACCTCCAAAGTCCCTGATTCATCTCAATAGTGGTGGCTTCCCAGGAAAAACAGGGGCAATCTGAGCCCAAGTGAGCACCTACCTGCACTCAGACCCATAGACAGATGTCCCCAGAGGTAAAAAGGAAAGAACAGGCCCCTAGGCACTAATCAGATCCATTGCTTTGGTTTCCAGGCATCTCTCCTCAGAGGCCTGGATTTCAAAAGCAGCATATAGCTGTTTCTTGACTCACCCATCAGAAAACATCTCATCTACACATGGGAAACTTGCACGTTGGAGCTGTGTCAAAGCCTCTGTTTAGGAGAACCCTTTAGGGCCCCAGTGCCACCGCTTCATTCCAAGGTCTCCATAGACACAAAAGCACGTTAGGACCCATCCCCAGGGGTGTCCATTTCAACTCAGCGTCCTCGGTTGCTCCCCACAGATCCAGGAGATCTAACCTGTCTTGTTGCTAGGAGACAATTGGAATGCGAGGTGGGCTACCCAGCCATCCATCCTTAGAACCCTGCTCAGAATCATTGGCCTGGAGCCAAACAACAGGTCTCAACTGTCCTGCAGAAGACTCTCTGCAGTTTGGAGCTTCTCACAACTCCCATCGAGGGAAAACACCCATGGCCTCGTGATGCCCCCGCCCATTCACGAAGGGGCCATCAGGGACAGAAACTCCAACCTGAGCGATCGTCGGATCCTCGCCCTGACTTCAGATGCACGAGATCTCGATTCAGGTCTGTAGATTGTGCGTGCCATGGCCTCACCCAGAAACCTAAGCCTAGCTTGTGTTCTCAGACTTTTGTCGTCAGACTACTGGCCCACAAGCCCTCCAGTTTGGCAATCCAGAACTACAATGCAGCACTCTGCCGGCCCTCCAGAAGAAAAACATTGTCCTCTGGTGCTACCCAGTAATCCCAAATGAGGATCAACCTGCACCGACCTTGGCTGTACCCCAAATACATAGGCTGACCAGGGCACTAATGCCCTTTCTGACACAGCCTGAGCCTGGACCCCCTGGCCCCTCCCAGACAGCTGGCCGCACACTGAGCACATCGAGCCGCCATGGCCTTAGGTCGTCATCTCTTCCTAACATCAGTTTTCAGGTTTCAGAACCTAGACCTTATATCCAATCACTGCCCAGGGTTGAAGGTGATGCAGAAATCAGAACTCCTTCCCCATGGCAAGAAACCTTGTGGTTGGCATGTTGTCCAACGTTCAGTGTAGTTGAAACCAGTGTGGCCCATGAGGCCCCGCCCATGCTCGCGGGCCACATTGGTCACAAACACACATTGTGATGCTCAGGCTGAGCCCAGTCCTCAAGTAAGGCCACTCAGTGGCTGGATGAAGAGATATCATATTGGGCTTGCCATGCCCCTAGGCCCCAATTTTTAACCATAGTTCGGGTTGTCCCTTCAGTCTTCCCCACGGCTTGGCTTTGGAATTCCTCTTTTGGTGGGACACCTGAGGTAACAAAAATGAAATGAGTCCTCCCATCCCACAGATTGACAAAAAGCAATTGGGAATCGGGCCAAATCCTCAGAGAGGAAGATTCGTCCATGGCCCTTGAGGCGTCCCCGACATTCCACGGCCATCGCTGATACAAAATCCAGAGACAAAAGCCTGAGCAAGAGCCTCAGACTCGCACTTTCTTCATATCCTGAAGAGTTCTTCTCATGGTTTGTAGATCGGGCCTGCCATACCTACGTCCCCAAACCTAAGCTGAGTTTGTGTTTTCAGACTTCTGTCCTCAAAGTCTTGGGCCACACACCCTCCAGGCTGGGCCCCTGGAGCCACACATTAGGACTGTGCCTACCAATCCATGGGAATTCTGCCCATTCCCAAATGGTACCCATGGTCCAAAATCGTACAAATTAGGAGAAATCACCAAAGTCTTTGAGGCCACCCAATAGTGTATGTCGCCTGGAACAAACAAGGGCTGTCTGACAGCAGCTGATAATCGACCTCCACTCATACCATAGATGGATGTCCCCAGAGAAGAAGATTGAACCAGACAGGACCCTAGGCCATAATAGGATCCATTGCTTTGGGTTACAGGCATGTGTCCTCAAAAGCCTGATTCCAATACGAGCATAGGGGTTTTCCTGAGGCACCCATCAGAACTCATCTCGTCTCCACAAGGAAACCTGTGCATGGGAGCCATGTCCAAAGCTTAGGAGAGTACTTCAGGGTCCCGGTGCCACCGCCCCATTCCAAGGCCCTCATGGACACAAAAACACATTAGGACACATCCTCAGGAAAGTCCATTTCAACTCAGCCACCCCGGTTGCTCCCGCAGAGCCATCAGATCTAAACTGTCTTGTTGCTAGGAGGCAATTGGAATGCGAGGCGGGCTTCCCAGGCATCCATCCGCGAACGGGGCTCTGGAGTCATTCCATATGGGATGTCCTGGAGCTGTCCAACAGGTCTCAATTGTCCCGCAGAAGGAATCCATGAAGGGGGCATCCCGCAACTCCCAACGTGGGAAAACCTCAATGGCCTCGAGATTCCGCTCCCTTCATGAAGCGGCCGTCATGCTCAGAAACTCCAACCTGAGCCAACGTCTGATCCACGCCCTGACTTCAGATGCATGAGATATTGGTTCAGATCTGCAGGGGGTACCTGCCGTGCCCTCGCCCTGAAACCCAAGTCTAGCTTGTCTTCTCAGACTTCCGTCCTCACACTCCTGGCCCCGAAGCCCTCAAGTTTGGCAATTCCGGACCCACAATGCAGCACTCTGCCTGCCCTCTAGAAAAAAAATTATTGCCTCATGAGCTGCCCAGGCACCTTAAATGAGGGTAAACCTACACAGCACTCGACTTTGCCCAAATTATATGGTCTAACCTGGGCACTAATGCACTGTCGAACACTACCTGAGCCCGGACCTCCTGACCAACACCCAGAAAGCTGACCGCACACTGAGCACATAAAACCCGCCATGGCCTTAGGTCATCATCTCTTCCCTACCTCAGTTTTCAGGCTTCAGAACCGAGACCTTATCTCCAATCACTTCCCAGGGGTGAGTGTGATGCAGAAATGAGAACTCCTCCTTACCCATGGCAAGAACCCTGTGGTTGGAACGTTGTCCAACGTTCAGTGTAGGAGAAACCAGCATTCACCCTGAGGCCCCGCCCATTCTTGAGTGCGACGAGGGCATACACACGCATTGTGACCCTCAGCATGAGTCCTGTCCTCTAGTAAGTCCTCTCAGTTTCTGCACCATTAGATGTCATAATGGGCTTGACATGTCCCTAGGCCCCAATTTTTAACCAAATTTCTGATGGTCCAGTCGCCCCTCCCCAGGGCTCTACTCTGGAATCCCTCTTTTGGTGGGACAACTGAGGATAAAAAAGAAAAAAACAAGAATAAAAAAAAAAAACGGACTTCTTCCAGCCCACAGAATGACACCAAACTCTTTCGACGGGGCCAAACCACCAGAGAGTAAGACTCGTCCATTTCCCATGAAGTCACCCAGAAATTCCACGACCATGAGTGACACGATATCCAGAGACAAAAACTTGAGCAGGAGCCTCACACTCGCCCTTCTTTCAAATCCCGAAGAGTTCTCCTCATGGTCTGTAGATCAGTCCTGCCATACCTATGACCCAAAACATAAGCCGCGTTTGTGTTTTCAGACAACTGTCCAAACAGCCCTGGCCTACACAACCTAAAGGCTCAGGCCCCTGGAGCCAAACCTGAGGACTGTACTTGCCCTCTCCAAGGGAATTGTGTGTGCCCATTCCAATGGCCACAACCCTTCTAATAGGATAAACCTCCAAAGTCCCTGATCCATCTCAATAGTGGTGGCTTCCCAGGAAAAACAGGGGCAATCTGAGCCCAAATGAGCACCTACCTGCACTCAGACCCAAGACAGACATCCCCAGAGGTAAAAAGGAAATAAAAGGCACCTAGGCACTAATCAGATCCATTGCTTTGGTTTCCAGGCATCACTCCTAGGAGGCCTGGATTTCAAAAGCAGCATATAGCTGTTTCTTGACTCACCCATCAGAAAACATCTCATCTACACATGGGAAACTTGCACATTGGAGCTGTGTCAAAGCCTCTGTTTAGGAGAGCCCTTTAGGGCCCCAGTGCCACCGCTTCATTCCAAGGTCTCCATAGACACAAAAGCACGTTAGGACCCATCCCCAGGGGTGTCCATTTCAACTCAGCGTCCTCGGTTGCTCCCCACAGATCCCGGAGATCTAACCTGTCTTTTTGCTAGGAGACAATTGGAATGAGAGGTGGGCTAACCAGCCATCCATCCTTAGAACCCTGCTCAGAATCATTGGCCTGGAGCCAAACAACAGGTCTCAATGGTCCTGCAGAAGACTCTCTGCAGTTTGGAGCTTCTCACAACTCCCATCGTGGGAAAACACCCATGGCCTCGTGATTCCCCCGCCCATTCATGAAGGGGCCATCAGGGACAGAAACTCCAACCTGAGCGATCGTCTGATCCTCGCCCTGACTTCAGATGCACGAGATCTCGATTCAGGTCTGTAGATTGTGCGTGCCATGGCCTCACCCAGAAACCTAAGCCTAGCTTGTGTTCTCAGACTTTTGTCGTCAGACTACTGGCCCACAAGCCCTCCAGTTTGGCAATCCAGAACTACAATGCAGCACTCTGCCGGCCCTCCAGAAGAAAAACATTGTCCTCTGGTGCTACCCAGTAATCCCAAATGAGGATCAACCTGCACCGAACTTGGCTGTACCCCAAATACATAGGCTGACCAGGGCACTAATGCCCTTTCTGACACAGACTGAGCCTGGACCCCCTGCCTCTCCCAGGAAGCTGGCCGCACTCTGAGCACATCGAGCCACCATGGCCTTAGGTCGTCATATCTTCCCATCATCAGTTTTCAGGGTTCAGAACCTAGACCTTATATCCAATCACTGCCCATGGTTGAAGGTGATGCAGAAATCAGAACTCCTTCCCCATGGCAAGAAACCTTGTGGTTGGCATGTTGTCCAACGTTCAGTGTAGTTGAAACCAGTGTGGCCCAGGAGGCCCCGCCCATGCTCGTGGGCCACATTGGTCACAAACACACATTGTGACGCTCAGGCTGAGCCCAGTCCTCAAGTAAGGCCACTCAGTGGCTGGATGAAGAGATATCATATTGGGCTTGCCCTGCCCCTAGGCCCCAATTTTTAACCATAGTTCGGGTTGTCCCTTCAGTCTTCCCCACGGCTTGGCTTTGAATTCCTCTTTTGGTGGGACACCTGAGGTAACAAAACTGAAATGAGTCCTCCCATCCCACAGATTGACGAAAAGCAATTGGAAATCGGGCCAAATCCTCAGAGAGGAAGATTCTTCCATGGCCCATGAGGCGTCCCCGACATTCCACGGCCATCGCTGATACAAAATCCAGAGACAAAAGCCTGAGCAAGAGCCTCAGACTCGCACTTTCTTCATATCCTGAAGAGTTCTTCTCATGGTTTGTCGATCGGGCCTGCCATACCTACGTCCCCAAACCTAAGCTGAGTTTGTGTTTTCAGACTTCTGTCCTCAAAGTCTTGGGCCACACACCCTCCAGCCTGGGGCCCTGGACCCACACATTAGGACTGTGCCTACCAATCCATGGGAATTCTGCCAATTCCATGGTCCAAAATCGTACAAATTAGGAGAAATCTCCAAAGTCCCTGAGGCCATCCCAATAGATTTGGTCGCCCTGAACAAACAAGGGCTGTCTAACGACAGCTGATAATCGACCTCCACTCATACCATAGATGGATGTCCCCAGAGAAGAAGATTGAACCAGACAGGACCCTAGGCCATAATAGGATCCATTGCTTTGGGTTACAGGCATGTGTCCTCAAAAGCCTGATTCCAATACGAGCATAGGGGTTTTCCTGAGGCACCCATCAGAACTCATCTCGTCTCCACAAGGAAACCTGTGCATGGGAGCCATGTCCAAAGCTTAGGAGAGTACTTCAGGGTCCCGGTGCCACCGCCCCATTCCAAGGCCCTCATGGACACAAAAACACATTAGGACCCATCCTCAGGAAAGTCTTTTTCAACTCAGCCACCCCGGGTGCTCAGGCAGAGCCATCAGATCTAAAGTGTCTTGTTGCTACGAGACAATTGGAATGCGATGCGGGCTTCCCAGGCATCGATCCGCGAACGGTGCTCTGGAGTCATTCCATATGGGATGTCCTGGAGCTGTCCAACAGGTCTCAATTGTCCCGCAGAAGGAATCCATGAAGGGGGCATCCCACAACTCCCAACGTGGGAAAACCTCAATGGCCTCGAGATTCTGCTCCCTTCATGAAGCGGCCGTCATGCTCAGAAACTCCACCCTAGGCAAACGTCTGATCCTTGCCCTGACTTCACATGGATGAGATATTGGTTCAGAAATGGAGGGGGTACCTGCCATGCCCCCCCGAAACCCAAGTCTAGCTTGTCTTCTCAGACTTCCGTCCTCACACTCCTGGCCCCGAAGAACTCAAGTTTAGCAATTCCGGACCCACAATGCAGCACTCTGCCTGCCCTCTAGAAAAAAAATTATTGCCTCATGAGCTGCCCAGGCACCTTAAATGAGGGTAAACCTACACAGCACTCGACTTTACCCAAATTATATAGTCTAACCTGGGCACTAATGCACTGTCGAACACAGCCTGAGCCCGGACCTCCTAACCAACACCCAGAAAGCTGACCGCACACTGAGCACATAAAACCCGCCATGGCCTTAGGTCATCATCTCTTCCCTACCTCAGTCTTCAGGCTTCAGATCGAGACCTTATCTCCAATCACTGCCCAGGGGTGAGTGTGATGCAGAAATCAGAACTCCTCTTTACCCATGGCAAGAACCCTTGTGGTTGGCACGTTGTTCAACGTTCAGTTTAGGAGAAACCAGCATTCACCCAGAGGCCCCACCCATTCTTGAGTGTTACGAGGGCATACACACGCATTGTGACCCACAGCATAAGTCCTGTCCTCTAGTAAGTTCTCTCAGTGGCTGGACCATTAGATGTCATAATGGGCTTGACATGTCCCTAGGCCCCAATTTTTAACCAGATTGCTTATTGTCCAGTCGCCCCTCCCCGGGGTTCTACTCTGGAATCCCTCATTTGGTGGGACACCTGAGGTTAAAAAAGAAAACAACAACAACAACAACAAAAACGGACTTCTTCCAACCCACAGAATGAACCCAAACTCTTTGGACGGGGCCAAACCACCAGAGAGAAAGACTCGCCCATTTCCCATGAAGTCACCCAGAAATTCCACGACCATGAGTGACACGATATCCAGAGACAAAAACTTGAGCAGGAGCCTCACACTCGCCCTTCTTTCAAATCCCGAAGGGTTCTCCTCATGGTCTGTAAATCAGTCCTGCCATACCAATGACCCGAAACATAAGCCGAGTTTGTGTTTTCAGACAACTGTCCAAACAGCCCTGGCCTACACAACCTAAAGGCTCAGGCCCCTGGAGCCAAACCTGAGGACTGTACTTAGCCCTCTCCAAGGGAATTGTGTGTGCCCATTCCAATGGCCACAACCCTTCTAATAGGATAAACCTCCAAAGTCCCTGATCCATCTCAATAGTGGTGGCTTCCCAGGAAAAACAGGGGCAATCTGAGCCCAACTGAGCACCTACCTGCAGTCAGACCCATAGACAGATGTCCCCAGAGGTAAAAAGGAAAGAACAGGCCCCTAGGCACTAATCAGATCCATTGCTTTGGTTTCCAGGCATCTCCTCAGATTCCTGGATTTCAAAAGCAGCATCTAGCTGTTTCTTGACTCACGCATCAGAAAACATCTCATATACACATGGGAAACTTGCACGTGGAGCTGTGTCAAAGTCTCTGTTTAGGAGAACCCTTTAGGGCCCCAGTGCCACCGCTTCATTCCAAGGTCTCCATAGACACAAAAGCACGTTAGGACCCATCCCCAGGGGTGTCCATTTCAACTAGGCGTCCTCGGTTTCTCCCCACAGATCCAGGAGGTCTAACCTGTCTTGTTGCTAGGAGACAATTGGAATGCGAGGTGGGCTACCCAGCCATCCATCCTTAGAACCCTGCTCAGAATCATTGGCCTGGAGCCAAGCAACAGGTCTCAATTGTCCTGCAGAAGACTCTCTGCAGTTTGGAGCTTCTCACAACTCCCATCGTGGGAAAACCCCCATGGCCTCATGATGCCCCCGCCCATTCACGAAGGGGCCATCAGGGACAGAAACTCCAACCTGAGCGATCGTCTGATCCTCACCCTGACTTCAGATGCACGAGATCTCGATTCAGGTCTGTAGATTGTGCGTGCCATGGCCTCACCCAGAAACCTAAGCCTAGCTTGTGTTCTCAGACTTTTGTCGTCAGACTACTGGCCCACAAGCCCTCCAGTTTGGCAATCCAGAACTACAATGCAGCACTCTGCCGGCCCTCCAGAAGAAAAACATTGTCCTCTGGTGCTACCCAGTAATCCCAAATGAGGATCAACCTGCACCGACCTTGGCTGTACCCCAAATACATAGGCTGACCAGGGCACTAATGCCCTTTCTGACACAGCCTGAGCCTGGACCCCCTGGCCCCTCCCAGACAGCTGGCCGCACACTGAGCACATCGAGCCGCCATGGCCTTAGGTCGTCATCTCTTCCCAACATCAGTTTTCAGGTTTCAGAACCTAGACCTTATCTCCAATCACTGCCCAGGGTTGAAGGTGATGCAGAAATCAGAACTCCTTCCCCATGGCAAGAAACCTTGTGGTTGGCATGTTGTCCAACGTTCAGTGTAGTTGAAACCAGTGTGGCCCATGAGGCCCCGCCCATGCTCGCGGGCCACATTGGTCACAAACACACATTGTGACGCTCAGGCTGAGCCCAGTCCTCAAGTAAGGCCACTCAGTGGCTGGATGAAGAGATATCATATTGGGCTTGCCATGCCCCTAGGCCCCAATTTTTAACCATAGTTTGGGTTGTCCCTTCAGTCTTCCCCACGGCTTTGCTTTGGAATTCCTCTTTTGGTGGGACACCTGAGGTAACAAAACTGAAATGAGTCCTCCCATCCCACAGATTGACGAAAAGCAATTGGGAATCGGGCCAAATCCTCAGAGAGGAAGATTCGTCCATGGCCCATGAGGCCTCCCCGACATTCCACGGCCATCGCTGATACAAAATCCAGAGACAAAAGCCTGAGCAACCGCCTCAGACACGCACTTTCTTCATATCCTGAAGAGTTCTTCTCATGGTTTGTCGATCGGGCCTGACATACCTACGTCCCCAAACCTAAGCTGAGTTTGTGTTTTCAGACTTCTGTCCTCAAAGTCTTGGGCCACACACCCTCCAGGCTGGGCCCCTGAAGCCACACATTAGGACTGTGCCTACCAATCCATGGGAATTCTGCCCATTCCATGGTCCAAAATCGTACAAATTAGGAGAAATCTCCAAAGTCCCTGAGGCCATCCCAATAGTGTAGGTCGCCCGGAACAAACAAGGGCTGTCTGACACCAGCTGATAATCGACCTCCACTCATACCATAGATGGATGTCCCCAGAGAAGAAGATTGAACCAGACAGGACCCTAGGCCATAATAGGATCCATTGCTTTGGGTTACAGGCATGTGTCCTCAAAAGCCTGATTCCAATACGAGCATAGGGGTTTTCCTGAGGCACCCATCAGAACTCATCTCGTCTCCACAAGGAAACCTGTGCATGGGAGCCATGTCCAAAGCTTAGGAGAGTACTTCAGGGTCCCGGTGCCACCGCCCCATTCCAAGGCCCTCATGGACACAAAAACACATTAGGACCCATCCTCAGGAAAGTCCATTTCAACTCAGCCACCCCGGTTGCTCCCGCAGAGCCATCAGATCTAAACTGTCTTGTTGCTAGGAGACAATTGGAATGCGAGGCGGGCTTCCCAGGAATCCATCCGCGAACGGTGCTCTGGAGTCATTCCATATGGGATGTCCTGGAGCTGTCCAACAGGTCTCAATTGTCCCGCAGAAGGAATCCATGAAGGGGGCATCCCACAACTCCCAACCTGGGAAAACCTCAATGGCCTCGAGATTCCGCTCCCTTCATGAAGCGGCCGTCATGCTCAGAAACTCCAACCTGAGCCAACGTCTGATCCTCGCCCTGACTTCAGATGCATGAGATATTGGTTCAGATCTGCAGGGGGTACCTGCCGTGCCCTCGTCCTGAAACCCAAGTCTAGCTTGTCTTCTCAGATTTCCGTCCTCACACTCCTGGCCCCGAAGCCCTCAAGTTTGGCAATTCCGGACCCACAATGCATCACTCTGCCTGCCCCCTAGAAAAAAAATTATTGCCTCATGAGCTGCCCAGGCACCTTAAATGAGGGTAAACCTACACAGCACTCGACTTTACCCAAATTATATAGTCTAACCTGGGCACTAATGCACTGTCGAAAACAACCTGAGCCCGGACCTCCTGACCAACACCCAGAAAGCTGACCGCACACTGAGCACATAAAACCCGCCATGGCCTTAGGTCATCATCTCTTCCCTACCTCAGTTTTCAGGCTTCAGAACCGAGACCTTATCTCCAATCACTTCCCAGGGGTGAGTGTGATGCAGAAATCAGAACTCCTCCTTACCCATGGCAAGAACCCTGTGGTTGGCACGTTGTCCAACGTTCAGTGTAGGAGAAACCAGCATTCACCCTGAGGCCCCGCCCATTCTTGAGTGCGACGAGGGCATACACACGCATTGTGACCCTCAGCATGAGTCCTGTCCTCTAGTAAGTCCTCTCAGTTGCTGCACCATTAGATGTCATAATGGGCTTGACATGTCCCTAGGCCCCAATTTTTAACCAAATTTCTGATGGTCCAGTCGCCCCTCCCCAGGGCTCTACTCTGGAATCCCTCATTTGGTGGGACACCTGAGGATAAAAAAGAAAAAAACAAGAATTAAAAAAAAAAAAACGGACTTCTTCCAGCCCACAGAATGACCCCAAACTCTTTGGATGGGGCCAAACCACCAGAGAGTAAGACTCGTCCATTTCCCATGAAGTCACCCAGAAATTCCACGACCATGAGTGACACGATATCCAGAGACAAAAACTGAGCAGGAGCCTCACACTCGCCCTTCTTTCAAATCCCGAAGAGTTCTCCTCATGGTCTGTAGATCAGTCCTGCCATACCTATGACCCGAAACATAAGCCGAGTTTGTGTTTTCAGACAACTGTCCAAACAGCCCTGGCCTACACAACCTACAGGCTCAGGCCCCTGGAGCCAAACTTGAGGACTGTACTTGCCCTCTCCAAGGGAATTGTGTGTGCCCATTCCAATGGCCACAACCCTTCTAATAGGATAAACCTCCAAAGTCCCTGCTCCATCTCAATTGTGGTGGCTTCCCAGGAAACACAGGGGCAATCTGAGACCAAGTGAGCACCTACCTGCACTCAGACCCATAGACAGATGTCCCCAGAGGTAAAAAGGAAAGAACAGGCCCCTAGGCACTATTCAGATCCATTGCTTTGGTTTCCAGGCATCTCTCCTCAGAGGCCTGGATTTCAAAAGCAGCATATAGCTGTTTCTTGACTCACCCATCAGAAAACATCTCATCTACACATGGGAAACTTGCACGTGGAGCTGTGTCAAAGTCTCTGTTTAGGAGAACCCTTTAGGGCCCTAGTGCCACCGCTTCATTCCAAGGTCTCCATAGACACAAAAGCACGTTAGGACCCATCCCCAGGGGTGTCCATTTCAACTAGGCGTCCTTGGTTGCTCCCCACAGATCCAGGAGGTCTAACCTGTCTTGTTGCTAGGAGACAATTGGAATGCGAGGTGGGCTACCCAGCCATCCATCCTTAGAACCCTGCTCAGAATCATTGGCCTGGAGCCAAACAACAGGTCTCAATTGTCCTGCAGAAGACTCTCTGCAGTTTGGAGCTTCTCACAACTCCCATCGTATAAAACACCCATGGCCTCGTGATGTCCCCCCCATTCATGAAGGGGACATCAGGGACAGAAACTCCAACCTGAGCGATCGTCTGATCCTCACCCTGACTTCAGATGCACGAGATCTCGATTCAGGTCTGTAGATTGTGCGTGCCATGGCCTCACCCAGAAACCTAAGCCTAGCTTGTGTTCTCAGACTTTTGTCGTCAGACTACTGGCCCACAAGCCCTCCAGTTTGGCAATCCAGAA
Source organism: Mustela nivalis (assembly GCF_964662115.1). NCBI lineage: Eukaryota > Metazoa > Chordata > Mammalia > Carnivora > Mustelidae > Mustela > Mustela nivalis. The sequence goes on along the minus strand of NW_028136142.1, from coordinate 318,740 downwards.
CTACAATGCAGCACTCTGCCGGCCCTCCAGAAGAAAAACATTGTCCTCTGGTGCTACCCAGTAATCCCAAATGAGGATCAACCTGCACCGACCTTGGCTGTACCCCAAATACATAGGCTGACCAGGGCACTAATGCCCTTTCTGACACAGCCTGAGCCTGGACCCCCTGGCCCCTCCCAGACAGCTGGCCGCACATTGAGCACATCGAGCGGCCATGGCCTTAGGTCGTCATCTCTTCCCAACATCAGTTTTCAGGTTTCAGAACCTAGACCTTATCTCCAATCACTGCCCAGGGTTGAAGGTGATGCAGAAATCAGAACTCCTTCCCCATGGCAAGAAACCTTGTGGTTGGCATGTTGTCCAACGTTCAGTGTAGTTGAAACCAGTGTGGCCCATGAGGCCCCGCCCATGCTCGCGGGCCACATTGGTCACAAACACACAGTGACGCTCAGACTGAGCCCAGTCCTCAAGTAAGGCCACTCAGTGGCTGGATGAAGAGATAGCATATAGGGCTTGCCATGCCCCTAGGCCCCAATTTTTAACCATAGTTCGGGTTGTCCCTTCAGTCGTCCCACGGCTTGGCTTTGGAATTCCTCTTTTGGTGGGACACCTGAGGTAACAAAACTGAAATGAGTCCTCCCATCCCACAGATTGACGAAAAGCAATTGGGAATCGGGCCAAATCCTCAGAGAGGAAGATTCGTCCATGGCCCATGAGGCCTCCCCGACATTCCACGGCCATCGCTGATACAAAATCCAGAGACAAAAGCCTGAGCAACCGCCTCAGACACGCACTTTCTTCATATCCTGAAGAGTTCTTCTCATGGTTTGTCGATCGGGCCTGACATACCTACGTCCCCAAACCTAAGCTGAGTTTGTGTTTTCAGACTTCTGTCCTCAAAGTCTTGGGCCACACACCCTCCAGCCTGGGCCCCTGGAGCCACACATTCGGACTGTGCCTACCAATCCATGGGAATTCTGCCCATTCCATGGTCCAAAATCGTACAAATTAGGAGAAACCTCCTAAGTCCCTGAGGCCATCCCAATAGTGTAGGTCGCCCGGAACAAACAAGGGCTGTCTGACACCAGCTGATAATCGACCTCCACTCATACCATAGATGGATGTCCCCAGAGAAGAAGATCGAACCAGACAGGACCCTAGGCCATAATAGGATCCATTGCTTTGGGTTACAGGCATGTGTCCTCAAAAGCCTGATTCCAGTACGAGCATAGGGGTTTTCCTGAGGCACCCATCAGAACTCATCTCGTCTCCACAAGGAAACCTGTGCATGGGAGCCATGTCCAAAGCTTAGGAGAGTACTTCAGGGTCCCGGTGCCACCGCCCCATTCCAAGGCCCTCATGGACACAAAAACACATTAGGACCCATCCTCAGGAAAGTCCATTTCAACTCAGCCACCCCGGTTGCTCCCGCAGAGCCATCAGATCTAAACTGTCTTGTTGCTAGGAGACAATTGGAATGCGATGCGGGCTTCCCAGGCATCCATCCGCGAACGGTGCTCTGGAGTCATTCCATATGGGATGTCCTGGAGCTGTCCAACAGGTCTCAATTGTCCCGCAGAAGGAATCCATGAAGGGGGCATCCCACAACTCCCAACGTGGGAAAACCTCAATGGCCTCGAGATTCCGCTCCCTTCATGAAGCGGCCGTCATGCTCAGTAACTTCAACCTGAGCCAACGTCTGATCCTCGCCCTGACTTCAGATGCATGAGATATTGGTTCAGATCTGCAGGGGGTACCTGCCGTGCCCTCGTCCTGAAACCCAAGTCTAGCTTGTCTTCTCAGACTTCCGTCCTCACACTCCTGGCCCCGAAGCCCTCAAGTTTGGCAATTCCGGACCCACAATGCAGCACTCTGCCTGCCCCCTAGAAAAAAAATTATTGCCTCATGAGCTGCCCAGGCACCTTAAATGAGGGTAAACCTACACAGCACTCGACTTTACCCAAATTATATAGTCTAACCTGGGCACTAATGCACTGTCGAACACAACCTGAGCCCGGACCTCCTGACCAACACCCAGAAAGCTGACCGCACACTGAGCACATAAAACCTGCCATGGCCTTAGGTCATCATCTCTTCCCTACCTCAGTTTTCAGGCTTCAGAACCGAGACCTTATCTCCAATCACTTCCCAGGGGTGAGTGTGATGCAGAAATCAGAACTCCTCCTTACCCATGGCAAGAACCCTGTGGTTGGCACGTTGTCCAACGTTCAGTGTAGGAGAAACCAGCATTCACCCTGAGGCCCCGCCCATTCTTGAGTGCGACGAGGGCATACACACGCACTGTGACCCTAATCATGAGTCCTGTCCTCTAGTAAGTCCTCTCAGTGGCTGCACCATTAGATGTCATAATGGGCTTGACATGTCCCTAGGCACCAATTTTTTAACCAAATTTCTGATGGTCCAGTCGCCCCTCCCCAGGGCTCTAACTGGAATCCCTCATTTGGTGGGACACCTGAGGATAAAAAAGAAAAAAACAAGAATAAAAAAAAAAAAACGGACTTCTTCTAGCCCACAGAATGACCCCAAACTCTTTGGACGGGGCCAAACCACCAGAGAGTAAGACTCGTCCATTTCCCATGAAGTCACCCAGAAATTCCACGACCATGAGTGACACGATATCCAGAGACAATAACTTGAGCAGGATCCTCACACTCGCCCTTCTTTCAAATCCCGAAGAGTTCTCCTCATGGTCTGTTGATCAGTCCTGCCATAACTATAACCGGAAACATAAGCCGAGGTTGTGTTTTCAGACAACTGTCCAAACAGCCCTGGCCTACACAACCTACAGGCTCAGGCCCCTGGAGCCAAGCCTGAGGACTGTACTTGCCCTCTGTAAGGGAAATGTGTTTGCCATTTCCAATGGCCACAACCCTTCTAATAGAATAAACACCCAATACCTGACCTATCTCACTAGGGCTGGCTTCCCAGGAAAAACAGGGGCAATCTGAGCCCATCTGTGCACCTACCTGCACTCAGACCCATAGACAGATGTCCCCAGAGGTAAAAAGGAAAGAACAGGCCCCTCGGCACTAATCAGATCCATTGCTTTGGTTTCCAGGGTCTCTCCTCAGACGCCTGGATTTCAAAACCAGCACTGGCTTTTTCTTGATGCACCCATCAGAAAAAATCTCATCTAAACATGGGAAACTAGCACGTTGGAGCTCTGTCAAAGCCTCTGTTTTTGAGAACCCGTCAGGGCCCCAGTGCCACCGCTTCATTCCAAGGTCTCAATACACACAAAAGCACGCTAGGACCCACCCCCAGGAGAGTCCATTTCAACTCAGCCTCCTCGGTTGCTCCCCCAGATCCAACAGATCTAACCTGTCTTGTTGCTAGGAGACAATTGGAATGCGAGGTGGGCTAACCGCGATCCATCCTTAGAACCCTGCTCAGAATCATTGGCCTGGAGCCAAACAACAGGTCTCAATTGTCCTGCAGAAGACACTTTGCAGTTTGGAGCTTCTCACAAATCCCATCGTGGGACAACCCCCATGGCCTTGTGATGCTCCCCCTTCATGAAGGGGCCATAAGGGTCAGAAACTCCAACCTGAGAGATCGTCAGATCCTCGCCCTGACTTCAGATGCACGAGATCTTGATTCCAGTCTGTAGATTCTGCCTGCCATGTCCTCAACCAGAAACCTAAGCCGAGCTTGTGTTCTCAGACTTCTGTCCTCAGACTACTGGCCCACAAGCCCTCCATTTTGGCAATCCAGAACTACAAAGCAGCACTCTGCCTGCCCTCCAGAAGAAATACATTGCCCTCTGGGGCTACCCAGTAACCCCAAGTGAGGATCAACCTGCACCTACCTTGGCTGTACCCCGTACATATAGGCTGACCAGGGCACTAATGCCCTTTCTGACACAGCCTGAGCCTGGACTTCCTGGCCCCAACAAGACAGCTTGCCGCACACTGAGCACATCGAGCCGCCATGGTCTTAGGTTGTCATCTCTTCCCAACCTCGGTTTTCAGGCTTTAGATTCTAGACCTTATCTCCAATCACTGCCCAGGGTTGAAGGTGATGCGGAAATCAGAACTCCTTCCCCATGGCAAGAAACCTTGTGGTTGGCATGTTGTCCAACTTTCAGTGTAGTTGAATCCAGTGTTGCCCATGAGGCCCCTCCATGCTCGCAGGCTACATTGGTCACAAACACACATTGTGACCCTCAGCCTGACCAAAGTCCTCAAGTAAGGCCTCTCATTGGCTGGATGAAGAGATAGCATATTGGGCTTGCCATGCCCCTAGGCCCCAATTTTTAACCATAGTTCGGGTTGTCCCTTCAGTCGTCCCACGGCTTGGCTTTGGAATTCCTCTTTTGGTGGGACACCTGAGGTAACAAAACTGAAATGAGTCCTCCCATCCCACAGATTGACGAAAAATAATTGGGAAGCGGGCGAAATCATCATCGAGTTACATTCGTCCATGGCCCATCAGGCATCTCCGACAATCCACGGAGATCGCTGATACAAATTCTAGAGACAAATGCCTGAGCAAGCGCCTCAGACTCACTCTATATTCAAATCTTCATGAGTTCTTCTCATGGTTTGTAGATTGGGCCTGCCATACCGATGTCCCCAAACAAAGCTGAGTTTGAGTATCGGAATCACAATCAGAACTCTGCCTTCCACATGGCTGTAATGCTTGTTCTTCGCATGGAGTCACACCATAACGTGGGGAACCCTTCATGGCCCCTGATGCCACGCCCAAACATGAGTGCTGCTTGGGGACAAATTCACACTGTGACCCTAGCATGAGCCCCATGACAAAGAAAGGCCTGTCAGGTTCGGGACGAAGATCCTGCATATAGTCCTTGCCATGCCCATAGTCACCCAGGACTAACTAGATGGTGTGTATTCCAGTTGAGGGAACCCACTTCTGTGCTCTAGAGTCCCTCTCCTGGGAGGTCCTTTGTGGCAGAAAACAGTACTCTTCACTTCCCACAGAATGAACCCAAACATTGGGAGCTTGGACAATCCCCCGAGAGGAAGGCTCTTCCTCGGACCCTGAGGCAACCCCTACCCTGACCGGACACTGTGAACGCACCACCCAGAGACAAAAGCCTGAGCGACTGCCTCCCACTTGCCCTCCTTTGTTATCCAGAGGATCTCCCCTCACGGACTGGAGATCAGGCCTGCCATTACCTTGGCTCCTACCTGAGACAAGTTTGCCCTTTCAGACATCAGTCCCCACAGCCCTGGCAAACACAGCCTCTAGGCTGGGTCCTCTGGAGCCATACCACAGGACCGTGCCTGCTCTCTCCTGGGAAACTGTGTCCATTCCTTTGGCCACACACCTTCAGAATATGAGAAACCTCAAGGCCCCCGAGGTCATCCCACTACTGGGAGCCTCCCTGGACACACAGGGGCATTCGGACACAAGCTGAGCAGCTTCCTCCACGAAGGCATGCACACAGATGTCAACAGAGATAGAGGTTGAGCCGGACAGGGCCTTAGGCCCTAATCTCAACTCTTGCTTTGGGTTCCAGGTGTTAATCCTCTGAGGCTTTGGTTCGAAGAACAGGATATGGGGCTTTCTTGAGGCACTGAACAGAACTCCTCTCGTCTCCACATGGGAAACTTCCTTGTTGGAGCTGTGTCGAACACCTCAGTTTGGAAAACCGTGCAGAGTCCCCGAGCCACCTCCACATTCCAAGGTCTCCCAGGCCACCAAGCCACAGTAGAACTCATCTTCAGGAGAGTCCATTTCACTCTCCCCTCTAGGTAGCTCACCCAGGAGCCTGCAGATAGAGCCTGACTTGTCCTGACTAAACAGTGGGAATATGAGGTGGCGTTCCCAGGCATCCATGCTTAGACACCTGCTCTCGAGTCTTTCCGTATGGGGCCTCCTGGAACCATCAAATAGGAATCGACTGTCATGAAGAAGGAAATCTTGAGGTTTGGAGTAGTTCACATCCCATCATAGGCAAACGACCCTGGCTTCATGAAGCCCCCACACCCTTCAGGAAGAGGCCATGCTGGACAAGAACTCTAGCCTGAGGCACGTCTCATAGTTGACATGACCTCAGTGCAGGAGATCTCGATTCAGCCTCTACAGAGTGGGCCTGCCGTGCCCTCGGTCCCAAACCTCACGCTAGCTTGTGTTTTCCGACTTCCTTCCTCACACTCCTGGCAAACAAGCCCTCTGGACTAGGAACTCCAGAACCAAAACCCAGCCCAGTGTCTGCCCAACGGAAGAAAAACCTTTCCCTGTGGGGCTCTCCAGAAAACCCAGATGAGGATCAACCTGCTCGGGCCTCGACGGTACCCGAACTGGATAGACTGCTCTGGGCACTCATGCTCTGCCTGACACAGCCTGATCCAGACGTCCAGACAGACAAGGAGACAGCTGTCCGCACACCCAGCACTTCGGACACGCCATAGTCTTATGCCGTCACCTCATCCTAACCTTGGTTTTCAGATATCTGAACCTAGACATTATATCAATTCTCCACACAGCTGGGTATAGCAAGCACAAAACAGAACTCCTCCTTCCCCATGGCTGTCAAGCTTGCTCTTGGCATGGAGTCACACCTTCAGGGTGGGAGAAACCTTCATGGCCCCTGATGCCACGCCCAAACTTGAGTGCTGCTTGGGCACCAATTCACACTGTGACCCTTATGAGCCCCATGTCAAAGAAAGGCCTGTCTGGGCCTGGACCAAGAGCCCACATATGGGGCTTGCCAAGCCCCTATGCACACAATCCTCACCATGGTTTGAATTTTCCAGTCGCCCCGCCCGTCCCTGGAGCTCTGCTCTGGAATCCCTTTCTTGGAGAGACCCATGAGCCAGACAACACGACTCCACCCTTCCCACAAAATGACCCCAAACTCTTGGGAGCTGGGACAAATCCCCAGAGAGGGATACTCGTCCACAGTCCCTGAGGCCATCCGCTCCAATCCACGGCTATCCCGGACACAACATCCAGAGACAAAAGCCTGAAGGAACGCCTCCCACTCGCCCTTGTTTCAGAGGCCCAGGAGCTCCCTCTCGGGCTGTACATCCGGCCTGCCATACCCTAGGCGCCACTCATAAGCTGAGTTTGTGTATTCAGACTTCTGTGCCCACAGCCTGGGCCCACACAACATCCAGGCTAGGGCCTCTGGACCAAACAGCGAAAGATTGTGCCTGCCCTCTCCAAGGAAAGTGTGCCCAATCCATTGACCACAACCCTACAGGTTAGGGAAAAGCTCCAAGGTCCCTGAGGCCATCAATAGTATAGGCCACCCTGGACTAAGAGGGGCTCTCTGACACCAGCGGAGCAACTATCTCCACTTAGACTCTCAGACAGTGTCCCCAGAGACAGAAGGTTGAAATGGACAGGCCCCCAGGCCCTAATCTGAACCTTAGCTTTGGTTTCCATGTTTCCGTTCTCAGAGGACTGTTTTCGTAGACCAGCACATGGGGCTTTTCTGAGGCACCAAACCAAACATCTCTCATCTCCACATGGGCAGCATTCTTACTGGGATGTATCAAACACTTCAGGTAGGAGTGTTCCGCAGGGCCACTGAACAACCAGCACATTCCAAGGTCTCCATGGACCCAAACACACATTATGACGCATCCTCAGGAGAGGCCATTTCATCTCAGCCCCCTGGGTCGCGTGTTCTAGAAGCAGTAGATCAAACATATCTTGTCGCTAATAGCCAATGGGAATGCGAGGCATGCAGTACAGGGATCCATCCTCGAACCCTGCTCTCCAGTCCTTCCATATGGTATGTCCTGGAGCCATGCAACAGGACTCGAATGTACCGCAGAAGGAAACCTTGTGGTTTGGGGCAACCTCCAAACTCAGCGTGGGAAAACTTCCTTGGCCTCATGAGGCCCCCACTTCATGAAGGTGCCATCATGGACACATACTCCAGCCTCAGCCAACGTCTGATCCTCAGCCTGACTTCAGATGCAGGAGATTTTGATTCAGCCTCTGCAGAGTGGGCCTGCTCTGCCCTTGGCTCCAATCCTCACACTAGCTTGTGTTTTCAGACTTCTGTCCTCACACTCCTGGCCCACAAACCCTCCCTACTGGGAATTCTGGGGCCACAATGAAGCACTGTGCCTGCCTCCCAGGAGAAAAACCTTGTCTATGGCGCTGCCCAGAAACCCCAAATGAGGATCAAACTGCTTGGCCCTCGGCAACACCCCAATTGCATAGGCTACCTTAAACAGTGATGCTCTGTCGCAAATAGCCTGAGCCCAGACCTTCCAACAGACACCGACACAGCTGGCTGCACACCCAGCACATTGGACCCGCCACTGCCTTAGGCCACCATCCATTCCCAACCTGGGTTTTCAGTCATCGGAACCTAGACCTTATCTCCAATCCCTGCACAGGGGGGAACCTGATGCACAAGTCAGAACCCCTCCTTCCCCATGGCAAGAAACCTTGCTGCTGGCAGTGAGTCAAACCTTCAGTGTAGGAGAAAACGGCATGGCCCATGAGGCCACGCCCATTGTGAGGGCCGCCTTGGGCACAAACACACATTGTGACCCTAAGCGTGAGTACCTTATTCAAGTAACGCCTCTCAGTGACTGGACCAAGAGCCCGCATATGTGGCTTGCCATGCCCATAGGCACCCAGGACTAACTAGATGGTGTGTATTCCAGTTGAGGGAACCCACTGCTGTGCTCTAGAGTCCCTCTCCTGGGGGGTCCCCTGTGGCAGAAAACAGTACTCTTCATTCCCACAGAATGAACACAAACACTTGGGAGCTTGGACAATCCCCCGAGAGGAAGGCTCTGCCTCGGCCTCTGAGACAACCCCTACCCTGACCGGACACTGTAAACGCAACACCCAGAGACAAAATCCTGAGTGACTGCCTCCCACTTGCCCTACTTTGATTTCCAGAGGATCTCCACTCATGGACTAGAGATCAGGCCTGCCATTACATTGGCCCCTAGCTGAGCCAAGTTTGCTTTTTCAGACATCTGTCCCCACAGCCCTGGCAAACACAGCCTCTAGGCTGGGTCCTCTGGAGCCATACCACAGGACCGTGCCTGCTCTCTCCTGGGAAACTGTGTCCATTCCTTTGGCCACACACCTCCAGAATATGAGAAACCTCAAGGCCTCCGAGGACATCCCACTACTGGGAGCCTCACTGGACTCACAGGGGCATTCGGACACAAGCTGAGCAGCTACATCCATGAATGCATGCACACAGATGTCAACAGAAATAGAAGGTTGAGCCGGACAGGCCTTTAGGCCGTAGTCTCAACTCTTGCTTTGGTTTCCAGGTGTCACTCCTCAGAGGCTTTGGTTCGAAGAACAGGGTATGGGGCTTTCCTGAGGCACGGAACAGAACTCCTCTCGTCTCCACATGGGAAGTTTCCTTGTTGGAGCCGTGTCAAACACCTCATGTTGGAGAATCCTGCAGAGTCCCTGATCCACCTCCACATTCCAAGGTCTCCCAGGCCACCAAGCCACAGTAGGACTCATCTTCAGGAGAGTCCATTTCAACTCTCCCCTCTGGGTAGCTCACCCAGGAGCCCGCAGATTGAGCCTGCCTTGTCCTGACTAAAGAGTGGGAATATGAGGTGGCGTTCCCAGGCATCCATGCTTAGACACCTGCTCTCGAGTCTTTCCATATGGGGCCTCTTGGAACCATCCAATAGGACTCGACTGTCGTGCAGAAGGTAACCTTCAGTTTTGGAGCAGTTCACAAATCCCATCGTAGGCAAAACTTTCTGGCCTCATGAAGCCCCCACGCCCTTCAGGAAGAGGCCATGCTGCACAAGAACTCTAGCCTGAGGAACGTCTCATAGTTGACATGACCTCAGTGCAGGAGATCTCGATTCAGCCTCTGCAGAGTGGGCCTGCCGTGCCCTCGGTCCCAAACCTCACGCTAGCTTGTGTTTTGGGACTTCCTTCCTCACACTCCTGGCAAACAAGCCCTCCGGACTAGGAACTCCAGAACCAAAACCCAGCCCAGTGTCCGCCCAACGGAAGAAAAACCTTTCCCTGTGGGGCTCTCCAGAAAACCCAGATGAGGATCAACCTGCTCGGGCCTCGACGGTACCCGAACTGGATAGGCTGCTCTGGGCACTCATGCTCTGCCTGACACAGCCTGATCCAGACGTCCAGACAGACAAGGAGACAGCTGGCCGCACACCCAGCACTTCGGACACGCCATGGTCTTATGCCGTCACCTCATCCTAACCTTGGTTTTCAGATATCTGAACCTAGACATTATATCAATTCTCCACACAGCTGGGTATAGCAAGCACAAAACAGAACTCCTCCTTCCCCATGGCTGTCAAGCTTGCTCTTGGCATGGAGTCACACCTTCAGGGTGGGAGAAACCTTCATGACCCCTGATGCCACGCCCAAACTTGAGTGCTGCTTGGGCACCAATTCACACTGTGACCCTCAGCATGAGCCCCATGTCAAAGAAAGGCCTGTCAGGGCCTGGACCAAGAGCCCACATATGGGGCTTGCCAAGCCCCTATGCACCCAATCCTCACCACGGTTTGTATTTTCCAGTCGCCCCGCCCGTCCCTGGAGCTCTGCTCTGGAATCCCTTTCTTGGAGAGACCCATGAGCCAGACAACACGACTCCACCCTTCCCACAAAATGACCCCAAACTCTTGGGAGCTGGGACAAATCCCCAGAGAGGGATACTCGTCCACAGTACCTGAGGCCATCTGCTCCAATCCACGGCTATCCCGGACACAACATCCAGAGACAAAAGCCTGAAGGAACGCCTCCCACTCGCCCTTGTTTCAGAGGCCCAGGAGCTCCCTCTCGGGCTGTACATCCGGCCTGCCATACCCTAGGCGCCACTCATAAGCTGAGTTTGTGTATTCAGACTTCTGTGCCCACAGCCTGGGCCCACACAACATCCAGGCTAGGGCCTCTGGACCAAACAGTGAAAGATTGTGCCTGCCCTCTCCAAGGAAAGTGTGCCCAATCCATTGACCACAACCCTACAGGTTAGGGAAAAGCTCCAAGGTCCCTGAGGCCATCAATAGTATAGGCCACCCTGGACTAAGAGGGGCTCTCTGACACCAGCGGAGCAACTATCTCCACTTAGACTCTCAGACAGTGTCCCCAGAGACAGAAGGTTGAAATGGACAGGCCCCCAGGCCCTAATCTGAACCTTAGCTTTGGTTTCCATGTTTCCGTTCTCAGAGGACTGTTTTCGTAGACCAGCACATGGGGCTTTTCTGAGGCACCAAACCAAACATCTCTCATCTCCACATGGGCAGCTTTCTTACTGGGATGTATCAAACACTTCAGGTAGGAGAGTTCCGCAGGGCCACTGAACAACCAGCACATTCCAAGGTCTCCATGGACCCAAACACACATTATGACGCATCCTCAGGTGAGGCCATTTCATCTCAGCCCCCTGGGTCGCGTGTTCCAGAGGCAGCATATCAAACATATCTTGTCGCTAATAGCCAATGGGAATGCGAGGCATGCAGTACAGGGATCCATCCTCGAACCCTGCTCTCCTGTCCTTCCTTATGGTATGTCCTGGAGCCATGCAACAGGACTCGAATGTCCCGCAGAAGGAAACCTTGTGGTTTGGGGCAACCTCCAAACTCAGCGTGGGAAAACTTCCTTGGCCTCATGAGGCCCCCACTTCATGAAGGTGCCATCATGGACACATACTCCAGCCTCAGCCAACGTCTGATCCTCAGCCTGACTTCAGATGCAGGAGATTTTGATTCAGCCTCTGCAGAGTGGGCCTGCTCTGCCCTTGGCTCCAATCCTCACACTAGCTTGTGTTTTCAGACATCCGTCCTCACACTCCTGGCCCACAAACCCTCCCTACTGGGAATTCTGGGGCCACAATGAAGCACTATGCCTGCCTCCCAGGAGAAAAACCTTGTCTATGGCGCTGCCCAGAAACCCCAAATGAGGATCAAACTGCTTGGCCCTCGGCAACACCCCAATTGCATAGGCTACCTTAAACAGTGATGCTCTGTCGCAAATAGCCTGAGCCCAGACCTTCCAACAGACACCGACACAGCTGGCTGCACACCCAGCACATTGGACCCGCCACTGCCTTAGGCCACCATCCATTCCCAACCTGGGTTTTCAGTCATCGGAACCTAGACCTTATCTCCAATCACTGCACAGGGGGGAACCTGAAGCACAAGTCAGAACCCCTCCTTCCCCATGGCAAGAAACCTTGCTGCTGGCAGTGAGTCAAACCTTCAGTGTAGGAGAAAACGGCATGGCCCATGAGGCCACGCCCAAGCGTGAGGGCCGCCTTGGGCACAAACAAACATTGTGACCCTCAGCGTGAGTACCTTATTCAAGTAACGCCTCTCAGTGACTGGACCAAGAGCCCGCATATGTGGCTTGCCATGCCCATAGGCACCCAGGACTAACTAGATGGTGTGTATTGCAGTTGAGGGAACCCACTGCTGTGCTCTAGAGTCCCTCTCCTGGGGGTGCCCTGTGGCAGAATACAGTATTCTTCATTCCCACAGAATGAACACAAACACTTGGAGGTTGGACAATCCCGCGAGAGGAAGGCTCTTCCTCGGCCTCTGAGACAACCCCTACCCTGACCGGACACTGTAAACGCAACACCCAGAGACAAAATCCTGAGTGACTGCCTCCCACTTGCCCTACTTTGATTTACAGAGGATCTCCCCTCACGGACTAGAGATCAGGCCTGCCTTTACATTGGCCCCTAGCTGAGCCAAGTTTGCTTTTTCAGACATCTGTCCCCACAGCCCTGGCAAACACAGCCTCTAGGCTGGGTCCTCTGGAGCCATACCACAGGACCGTGCCTGCTCTCTCCGGGGAAAAAGTGTCCATTCCTTTGGCCTCACACCTCCAGAATATGAGAAACCTCAAGGCCTCCGAGGACATCCCACTACTGGGAGCCTCACTGGACTCACAGGGGCATTCGGACACAAGCTGAGCAGCTACCTCCATGAATGCATGCACACAGATGTCAACAGAGATAGAAGGTTGAGCCGGACAGGCCTTTAGGCCGTAGTCTCAACTCTTGCTTTGGTTTCCAGGTGTCACTCCTCAGAGGCTTTGGTTCGAAGAACAGGGTATGGGGCTTTCCTGAGGCACGGAACAGAACTCCTCTCGTCTCCACATGGGAAGTTTCCTTGTTGGAGCCGTGTCAAACACCTCATGTTGGAGAATCCTGCAGAGTCCCTGAGCCACCTCCACATTCCAAGGTCTCCCAGGCCACCAAGCCACAGTAGGACTCATCTTCAGGAGAGTCCATTTCAACTCTCCCCTCTGGGTAGCTCACCCAGGAGCCCGCAGATTGAGCCTGCCTTGTCCTGACTAAAGAGTGGAAATATGAGGTGGCGTTCCCAGGCATCCATGCTTAGACACCTGCTCTCGAGTCTTTCCATATGGGGCCTCTTGGAACCATCCAATAGGACTCGACTGTCGTGCAGAAGGTAACCTTCAGTTTTGGAGCAGTTCACAAATCCCATCGTAGGCAAAACTTTCTGGCCTCACGAAGCCCCCACACCCTTCAGGGAGAGGCCATGCTGCACAAGAACTCTAGCCTGAGGAACGTCTCATAGTTGACATGACCCCAGTGCAGGAGATCTCGATTCAGCCTCTGCAGAGTGGGCCTGCCGTGCCCTCGGTCCCAAACCTCACGCTAGCTTGTGTTTTCCGACTTCCTTCCTCACACTCCTGGCAAACAAGCCCTCCGGACTAGGAACTCCAGAACCAAAACCCAGCCCAGTGTCTGCCCAACGGAAGAAAAACCTTTCCCTGTGGGGCTCTCCAGAAAACCCAGATGAGGATCAACCTGCTCGGGCCTCGATGGTACCCGAACTGGATAGGCTGCTCTGGGCACTCATGCTCTGCCTGACACAGCCTGAAGCCAGACGTCCAGACAGACAAGGAGAAAGCTGGCCGCACACCCAGCACTTCGGACACGCCATGGTCTTATGCCATCACCTCATCCTAACCTTGGTTTTCAGATATCTGAACCTAGACATTATATCAATTCTCCACACAGCTGGGTATAGCAAGCACAAAACAGAACTCCTCCTTCCCCATGGCTGTCAAGCTTGCTCTTGGCATGGAGTCACACCTTCAGGGTGGGAGAAACCTTCATGGCCCCTGATGCCACGACCAAACTTGAGTGCTGCTTGGGCACAAATTCACACTGTGACCCTCAGCATGAGCCCCATGTCAAAGAAAGGCCTGTCAGGGCCTGGACCAAGAGCCCACATATGGGGCATGCCAAGCCCATATGCACCCAATCCTCACCACGGTTTGAATTTTCCAGTCGCCCCGCCTGTCCCTGGAGCTCTGCTCTGGAATCCCTTTCTTGGAGAGACCCATGAGCCAGACAACACGACTCCACCCTTCCCACAAAATGACCCCAAACTCTTGGGAGCTGGGACAAATCCCCAGAGAGGGATACTCGTCCACAGTACCTGAGGCCACCGCTCCAATCCACGGCTATCCCGGACACAACATCCAGAGACAAAAGCCTGAAGGAACGCCTCCCACTCGCCCTTGTTTCAGAGGCCCAGGAGCTCCCTCTCGGGCTGTACATCCGGCCTGCCATACCCTAGGCGCCACTCATAAGCTGAGTTTGTGTATTCAGACTTCTGTGCCCACAGTCTGGGCCCACACAACATCCAGGCTAGGGCCTCTGGACCAAACAGCGAAAGATTGTGCCTGCCCTCTCCAAGGAAAGTGTGCCCAATCCATTGACCACAACCCTACCGGTTAGGGAAAAGCTCCAAGGTCCCTGAGGCCATCAATAGTATAGGCCACCCTGGACTAAGAGGGGCTCTCTGACACCAGCGGAGCAACTATCTCCACTTAGACTCTCAGACAGTGTCCCCAGAGACAGAATGTTGAAATGGACAGGCCCCCAGGCCCTAATCTGAACCTTAGCTTTGGTTTCCATGTTTCCGTTCTCAGAGGACTGTTTTCGTAGACCAGCACATGGGGCTTTTCTGAGGCACCAAACCTAACATCTCTCATCTCCACATGGGCAGCTTTCTTACTGGGATGTATCAAACACTTCAGGTAGGAGAGTTCCGCAGGGCCACTGAACAACCAGCACATTCTAAGGTCTCCATGGACCCAAACGCACATTATGACGCATCCTCGGGAGAGGCCATTTCATCTCAGCCCCCTGGGTCGCGTGTTCCAGAGGCAGCATATCAAACATATCTTGTCCCTAATAGCTAATGGGAATGCGAGGCATGCAGTACAGGGATCCATCCTTCGAACCCTGCTCTCCAGTCCTTCCATATGGTATGTCCTGGAGCCATGCAACAGGACTCGAATGTCCCGCAGAAGGAAACCTTGTGGTTTGGGGCAACCTCCAAACTCAGCGTGGGAAAACTTCCTTGGCCTCATGAGGCCCCCACTTCATGAAGGTGCCATCATGGACACATACTCCAGCCTCAGCCAACGTCTGATCCTCAGCCTGACTTCAGATGCAGGAGATTTTGATTCAGCCTCTGCAGAGTGGGCCTGCTCTGCCTTTGGCTCCAATCCTCACACTAGCTTGTGTTTTCAGACATCCGTCCTCACACTCCTGGCCCACAAACCCTCCCTACTGGGAATTCTGGGGCCACAATGAAGCACTATGCCTGCCTCCCAGGAGAAAAACCTTGTCTATGGCGCTGCCCAGAAACCCCAAATGAGGATCAAACTGCTTGGCCCTCGGCAACACCCCAATTGCATAGGCTACCTTAAACAGTGATGCTCTGTCGCAAATAGCCTGAGCCCAGACCTTCCAACAGACACCGACACAGCTGGCTGCACACCCAGCACATTGGACCCGCCACTGCCTTAGGCCACCATCCATTCCCAACCTGGGTTTTCAGTCATCGGAACCTAGACCTTATCTCCAATCACTGCACAGGGGGGAACCTGAAGCACAAGTCAGAACCCCTCCTTCCCCATGGCAAGAAACCTTGCTGCTGGCAGTGAGTCAAACCTTCAGTGTAGGAGAAAACGGCATGGCCCATGAGGCCACGCCCAAGCGTGAGGGCCGCCTTGGGCACAAACACACATTGTGACCCTCAGCGTGAGTACCTTATTCAAGTAACGCCTCTCAGTGACTGGACCAAGAGCCCGCATATGTGGCTTGCCATGCCCATAGGCACCCAGGACTAACTAGATGGTGTGTATTGCAGTTGAGGGAACCCACTGCTGTGCTCTAGAGTCCCTCTCCTGGGGGTGCCCTGTGGCAGAATACAGTATTCTTCATTCCCACAGAATGAACACAAACACTTGGAGGTTGGACAATCCCGCGAGAGGAAGGCTCTTCCTCGGCCTCTGAGACAACCCCTACCCTGACCGGACTGTAAACGCAACACCCAGAGACAAAATCCTGAGTGACTGCCTCCCACTTGCCCTACTTTGATTTCCAGAGGATCTCCCCTCACGGACTAGAGATCAGGCCTGCCTTTACATTGGCCCCTAGCTGAGCCAAGTTTGCTTTTTCAGACATCTGTCCCCACAGCCCTGGCAAACACAGCCTCTAGGCTGGGTCCTCTGGAGCCATACCACAGGACCATGCCTGCTCTCTCCTGGGAAACTGTGTCCATTCCTTTGGCCTCACACCTCCAGAATATGAGAAACCTCAAGGCCTCCGAGGACATCCCACTACTGGGAGCCTCACTGGACTCACAGGGGCATTCGGACACAAGCTGAGCAGCTACATCCATGAATGCATGCACACAGATGTCAACAGAGATAGAAGGTTGAGCCGGACAGGCCTTTAGGCCGTAGTCTCAACTCTTGCTTTGGTTTCCAGGTGTCACTCCTCAGAGGCTTTGGTTCGAAGAACAGGGTATGGGGCTTTCCTGAGACACGGAACTGAACTCCTCTCGTCTCCACATGGGAAGTTTCCTTGTTGGAGCCGTGTCAAACACATCATGTTGGAGAATCCTGCAGAGTCCCTGAGCCACCTCCACATTCCAAGGTCTCCCAGGCCACCAAGCCACAGTAGGACTCATCTTCAGGAGAGTCCATTTCAACTCTCCCCTCTGGGTAGCTCACCCAGGAGCCCGCAGATTGAGCCTGCCTTGTCCTGACTAAAGAGTGGGAATATGAGGTGGCGTTCCCAGGCATCCATGCTTAGACACCTGCTCTCGAGTCTTTCCATATGGGGCCTCTTGGAACCATCCAATAGGACTCGACTGTCGTGCAGAAGGTAACCTTCAGTTTTGGAGCAGTTCACAAATCCCATCGTAGGCAAAACTTTCTGGCCTCACGAAGCCCCCACACCCTTCAGGAAGAGGCCATGCTGCACAAGAACTCTAGCCTGAGGCACGTCTCATAGTTGACATGACCTCAGTGCAGGAGATCTCGATTCCGCCTCTGCAGAGTGGGCCTGCCGTGCCCTCGGTCCCAAACCTCACGCTAGCTTGTGTTTTCCGACTTCCTTCCTCACACTCCTGGCAAACAAGCCCTCCGGACTAGGAACTCAGAACCACAACCCAGCCTTGTGTCTGCCCAACGGAAGAAAAACGTTTCCCTGTGGGGCTCTCCAGAAAACCCAGATGAGGATCAACCTGCTCGGGCCTCGACGGTACCCGAACTGGATAGGCTGCTCTGGGCACTCATGCTCTGCCTGACACAGCCTGAAGCCAGACGTCCAGACAGACAAGGTATCAGCTGGCCGCACACCCAGCACTTCAGACACGCCATGGTCTTATGCCGTCACCTCATCCTAACCTTGGTTTTCAGATATCTTAACCTAGACATTATATCAATTCTCCACACAGCTGGGTATAGCAAGCACAAAACAGAACTCCTCCTTCCCCATGGCTGTCAAGCTTGCTCTTGGCATGGAGTCACACCTTCAGGGTGGGAGAAACCTTCATGGCCCCTGATGCCACGCCCAAACTTGAGTGCTGCTTGGGCACCAATTCACACTGTGACCCTCAGCATGAGCCCCATGTCAAAGAAAGGACTGTCACGGTCTGGACAAAGAGCCCACATATGGGGCTTGGCAAGCCCCTATGCACACAATCCTCACCACGGTTTGAATTTTCCAGTCGCCCCGCCCGTCCCTGGAGCTCTGCTCTGGAATCCCTTTCTTGGAGAGACCCATGAGCCAGACAACACGACTCCACCCTTCCCACAAAATGACCCCAAACTCTTGGGAGCTGGAACAAATCCCCAGAAAGGGATCCTTGTTCACAGTACCTGAGGCCATCTGCTCCAATCCACGGCTATCCAGGACACAACATCCAGAGACAAAAGCCTGAAGGAACGCCTCCCACTCGCCCTTGTTTCAGAGGCCCAGGAGCACCCTCTCGGGCTGTACATCCGGCCTGCGATACCCTAGGCGCCACTCATAAGCTGAGTTTGTGTATTCAGACTTCTGTGCCCACAGCCTGGACCCACACAACATCCAGGCTAGGGCCTCTGGACCAAACAGCGAAAGATTGTGCCTGCCCTCTCCAAGGAAAGTGTGCCCAATCCATTGACCACAACCCTACAAGTTAGGGAAAAGCTCCAAGGTCCCTGAGGCCATCAATAGTATAGGCCACCCTGGACTAAGAGGGGCTCTCTGACACCAGCGGAGCAACTATCTCCACTTAGACTCTCAGACAGTGTCCCCAGAGACAGAAGGTTGAAATGGACAGGCCCCCAGGCCCTAATCTTAACCTTAGATTTGGTTTCCATGTTTCCGTTCTCAGAGGACTGTTTTCGTAGACCAGCTCCTGGGGCTTTTCTGAGGCACCAAACCAAACCTCTCTCATCTCCACATGGGCAGCTTTCTTACTGGGATGTATCAAACACTTTAGGTAGGAGAGTTCCACAGGGCCACTGAACCACCAGCACATTCCAAGGTCTCCATTGACCCAAACGCACATTATGACGCATCCTCAGGAAAGGTCATTTCATCTCAGCCCCCTGGGTCGCGTGTTCCAGAGGCAGCAGATGAAACATATCTTGTCGCTAATAGCCAATGGGAATGCGAGGCATGCTGTACAGGGATCCATCCTTCGAACCCTGCTCTCCAGTCCTTCCATATGGTATGTCCTGGAGCCATGCAACAGGACTCGAATGTCCCACAGAAGTAAAACTTGTGGTTTGGGGCAACCTCCAAACTCAGCGTGGGAAAACTTCCTTGGCCTCATGAGGCCCCCACTTCATGAAGGTGCCATCATGGACACATACTCCAGCCTCAGCCAACGTCTGATCCTCAGCCTGACTTCAGATGCAGGAGATTTTGATTCAGCCTCTGCAGAGTGGGCCTGCTCTGCCCTTGGCTCCAATCCTCACACTAGCTTGTGTTTTCAGACTTCCGTCCTCACACTCCTGGCCCACAAACCCTCCCTACTGGGAATTCGGGGGCCACAATGAAGCACTGTGCCTGCCTCCCAGGAGAAAAACCTTGTCTATGGCGCTGCCCAGAAACCCCAAATGAGGATCAAACTGCTTGGCCCTCGGCAACACCCCAATTGCATAGGCTACCTTAAACAGTGATGCTCTGTCGCAAATAGCCTGAGCCCAGACCTTCCAACAGACACCGACACAGCTGGCTGCACACCCAGCACATTGGACCCGCCACTGCCTTAGGCCACCATCCATTCCCAACCTGGGTTTTCAGTCATCGGAACCTAGACCTTATCTCCAATTCCTGCACAGGGGGGAACCTGATGCACAAGTCAGAACCCCTCCTTCCCCATGGCAAGAAACCTTGCTGCTGGCAGTGAGTCAAACCTTCAGTGTAGGAGAAAACGGCATGGCCCATGAGGCCACGCCCAAGCGTGAGGGCCGCCTTGGGCACAAACACACATTGTGACCCTCAGCGTGAGTTCCTTATTCAAGTAACGCCTCTCAGTGACTGGACCAAGAGCCCGCATATGTGGCTTGCCATGCCCATAGGCACCCAGCACTAACTAGATGGTGTGTATTCCAGTTGAGGGAACCCACTGCTGTGCTCTAGAGTCCCTCTCCTGGGGGGTCACCTGTGGCAGAAAACAGTATTCTTCATTCCCACAGAATGAACACAAACACTTGGAGGTTGGACAATCCCCCGAGAGGAAGGCTCTTCCTCGGCCTCTGAGACAACCCCTACCCTGACCGGACACTGTAAACGCAACACCCAGAGACAAAATCCTGAGTGACTGCCTCCCACTTGCCCTACTTTGATTTCCAGAGGATCTCCCCTCACGGACTAGAGATCAGGCCTGCCATTACATTGGCCCCTAGCTGAGCCAAGTTTGCTTTTTCAGACATCTGTCCCCACAGCCCTGGCAAACACAGCCTCTAGGCTGGGTCCTCTGGAGCCATACCACAGGACCGTGCCTGCTCTCTCCTGGGAAACTGTGTCCATTCCTTTGGCCACACACCTCCAGAATATGAGAAACCTCAAGGCCTTCGAGGACATCCCACTACTGGGAGCCTCACTGGACTCTCAGGGGCATTCGGACACAAGCTGAGCAGCTACATCCATGAATGCATGCACACAGATGTCAACAGAGATAGAAGGTTGAGCCAGACAGGCCTTTAGGCCGTAGTCTCAACTCTTGCTTTGGTTTCCAGGTGTCACTCCTCAGAGGCTTTGGTTCGAAGAACAGGGTATGGGGCTTTCCTGAGGCACGGAACAGAACTCCTCTCGTCTCCACATGGGAAGTTTCCTTGTTGGAGCCGTGT
Source organism: Mustela nivalis (assembly GCF_964662115.1). Lineage (NCBI taxonomy): Eukaryota > Metazoa > Chordata > Mammalia > Carnivora > Mustelidae > Mustela > Mustela nivalis. The sequence goes on along the minus strand of NW_028136142.1, from coordinate 298,139 downwards.
CAAACACATCATGTTGGAGAATCCTGCAGAGTCCCTGAGCCACCTCCACATTCCAAGGTCTCCCAGGCCACCAAGCCACAGTAGGACTCATCTTCAGGAGAGACCATTTCAACTCTCCCCTCTGGGTAGCTCACCCTGGAGCCCGCAGATTGAGCCTGCCTTTTCCTGATTAAGTGTGGCGTTCCCAGGCATCCATGCTTAGACACCTGCTCTCGAGTCTTTCCATATGGGGCCTCTTGGAACCATCCAATAGGACTCGACTGTCGTGCAGAAGGTAACCTTCAGTTTTGGAGCAGTTCACAAATCCCATCGTAGGCAAAACTTTCTGGCCTCATGAAGCCCCCACACCCTTCAGGAAGAGGCCATGCTGCACAAGAACTCTAGCCTGAGGCACGTCTCATAGTTGACATGACCTCAGTGCAGGAGATCTCGATTCAGCCTCTGCAGAGTGGGCCTGCCGTGCCCTCGGTCCCAAACCTCACGCTAGCTTGTGTTTTCCGACTTCCTTCCTCACACTCCTGGCAAACAAGCCCTCCAGACTAGGAACTCCGGAACCAAAACCCTGCCCAGTGTCTGCCCAATGGAAGAAAAACGTTTCCCTCCGGGGCTCTCCAGAAAACCCAGATGAGGATCAACCTGCTCGGGCCTCGGCGGTACCCAAACTGGATAGGCTGCTCTGGGCACTCATGCTCTGCCTGACACAGCCTGAAGCCAGACGTCCAGACAGAAAAGGAGACAGCTGGCCGCACACCCAGCACTTCGGACACGCCATGGTCTTATGCCGTCACCTCATCCTAACCTTGGTTTTCAGATATCTGAACCTAGACATTATATCAATTCTCCACACAGCTGGGTATAGCAAGCACAAAACAGAACTCCTCCTTCCCCATGGCTGTCAAGCTTGCTCTTGGCATGGAGTCACACCTTCAGGGTGGGAGAAACCTTCATGGCCCCTGATGCCACGCCCAAACTTGAGTGCTGCTTGGGCACAAATTCACACTGTGACCCTCAGCATGAACCCCATGTCAAAGAAAGGCCAGTCAGGGCCTGGACCAAGAGCCCACATATGGGCTTGCCAAGCCCCTATGCCCACAATCCTCACCACGGTTTGAATTTTCCAGTCGCCCCGCCCGTACCTGGAGCTCTGCTCTGGAATCCCTTTCTTGGAGAGACCCATGAGCCAGACAACACGACTCCACCCTTCCCACAAAATGACCCCAAACTCTTGGGAGCTGGGACAAATCCCCAGAGAGGGATACTCGTCCACAGTACCTGAGGCCACCGCTCCAATCCACGGCTATCCCGGACACAACATCCAGAGACAAAAGCCTGAAGGAACGCCTCCCACTCGCCCTTGTTTCAGAGGCCCAGGAGCTCCCTCTCGGGCTGTACATCCGGCCTGCCATACCCTAGGCGCCACTCATAAGCTGAGTTTGTGTATTCAGACTTCTGTGCCCACAGCCTGGACCCACACAACATCCAGGCTAGGGCCTCTGGACCAAACAGCGAAAGATTGTGCCTGCCCTCTCCAAGGAAAGTGTGCCCAATCCATTGACCACAACCCTACAGGTTAGGGAAAAGCTCCAAGGTCCCTGAGGCCATCAATAGTATAGGCCACCCTGGACTAAGGGGGGCTCTCTGACACCAGCGGAGCAACTATCTCCACTTAGACTCTCAGACAGTGTCCCCAGAGACAGAAGGTTGAAATGGACAGGCCCCCAGGCCCTAATCTGAACCTTAGCTTTGGTTTCCATGTTTCCGTTCTCAGAGGACTGTTTTCGTAGACCAGCACCTGGGGCTTTTCTGAGGCACCAAACAAACCTCTCTCATCTCCACATGGGCAGCTTTCTTACTGGGATGTATCAAACACTTCAGGTAGGAGAGTTCCGCAGGGCCACTGAACCACCAGCACATTGCAAGGTCTCCATGGACCCTAACGCACATTATGACGCATCCTCAGGAGAGGCCATTTCAACTCAGCCCCCTGGGTCGCGTGTTCCAGAGGCAGCAGATCAAACATATCTTGTCGCTAATAGCCAATGGGAATGCGAGACATGCTGTACAGGGATCCATCCTTCGAACCCTGCTCTCCAGTCCTTCCATATGGTATGTCCTGGAGCCATGCAACAGGACTCGAATGTCCCGCAGAAGGAAACCTTGTTGTTTGGGGCAACCTCCAAACTCAGCGTGGGAAAACTTCCTTGGCCTCATGAGGCCCCCACTTCATGAAGGTGCCATCATGGACACATACTCCAGCCTCAGCCAACGTCTGATCCTCAGCCTGACTTCAGATGCAGGAGATTTTGATTCAGCCTCTGCAGAGTGGGCCTGCTCTGCCCTTGGCTCCAATCCTCACACTAGCTTGTGTTTTCAGACTTCCGTCCTCACACTCCTGGCCCACAAACCCTCCCTACTGGGAATTCTGGGGCCACAATGAAGCACTGTGCCTGCCTCCCAGGAGAAAAACCTTGTCTATGGCGCTGCCCAGAAACCCCAAATGAGGATCAAACTGCTTGGCCCTCGGCAACACCCCAATTGCATAGGCTACCTTAAACAGTGATGCTCTGTCGCAAATAGCCTGAGCCCAGACCTTCCAACAGACACCGACACAGCTGGCTGCACACCCAGCACATTGGACCCGCCACTGCCTTAGGCCACCATCCATTCCCAACCTGGGTTTTCAGTCATCGGAACCTAGACCTTATCTCCAATCCCTGCACAGGGGGGAACCTGATGCACAAGTCAGAACCCCTCCTTCCCCATGGCAAGAAACCTTGCTGCTGGCAGTGAGTCAAACCTTCAGCGTAGGAGAAAACGGCATGGCCCATGAGGCCACGCCCAAGCATGAGGGCCGCCTTGGGCACAAACACACATTGTGACCCTCAGCGAGAGTACCTTATTCAAGTAACGCCTCTCAGTGACTGGACCAAGAGCCCGCATATGTGGCTTGCCATGCCCATAGGCACCCAGGACTAGCTAGATGGTGTGTATTCCAGTTGAGGGAACCCACTGCTGTGCTCTAGAGTCCCTCTCCTGGGGGGTCCCCTGTGGCAGGAAACAGTACTCTTCATTCCCACAGAATGAACACAAACACTTGGGAGCTTGGACAATCCCCCGAGAGGAAGGCTCTTCCTCGGCCTCTGAGACAACCCCTACCCTGACCGGACACTGTAAACGCAACACTCAGAGACAAAATCCTGAGTGACTGCCTCCCACTTGCCCTACTTTGATTTGCAGAGGATCTCCCCTCACGGAGTAGAGATCGGCCTGCCATTACATTGGCCCCTAGCTGAGCCAAGTTTGCTTTTTCAGACATCTGTCCCCACAGCCCTGGCAAACACAACCTCTAGGCTGGGTCCTCTGGAGCCATACCACAGGACCGTGCCTGCTCTCTCCTGGGAAACTGTGTCCATTCCTTTGGCCACACACCTCCAGAATATGAGAAACCTCAAGGCCTCCGAGGACATCCCACTACTGGGAGCCTCACTGGACTCACAGGGGCATTCGGACACAAGCTGAGCAGCTACATCCATGAATGCATGCACACAGATGTCAACAGAGATAGAAGGTTGAGCCGGACAGGCCTTTAGGCCGTAGTCTCAACTCTTGCTTTGGTTTCCAGGTGTCACTCCTCAGAGGCTTTGGTTCGAAGAACAGGGTATGGGGCTTTCCTGAGGCACGGAACAGAACTCCTCTCGTCTCCACATGGGAAGTTTCCTTGTTGGAGCCGTGTCAAACACCTCATGTTGGAGAATACTGCAGAGTCCCTGAGCCACCTCCACATTCCAAGGTCTCCCAGGCCACCAAGCCACAGTAGGACTCATCTTCAGGAGAGTCCATTTCAATTCTCCCCTCAGGGTAGCTCACCCAGGAGCCCGCAGATTGAGCCTGCCTTGTCCTGACTAAAGAGCGGGAATATGAGGTGGCGTTCCCAGGCATCCATGCTTAGACACCTGCTCTCGAGTCTTTCCATATGGGGCCTCTTGGAACCATCCAATAGGACTCGACTGTCATGCAGAAGGTAACCTTCCGTTTTGGAGCAGTTCACAAATCCCATCTTAGGCAAAACTTTCTGGCATCATGAAGCCTTCACACCCTTCAGGAAGAGGCCATGCTAGACAAAAACTCTAGCCTGAGGCACGTCTCATAGTTGACATGACCTCAGTGCAGGAGATCTCGATTCAGCCTCTGCAGAGTGGGCCTGCCGTGCCCTCGGTCCCAAACCTCACGATAGCTTGTGTTTTCCGACTTCCTTCCTCACACTCCTGGCAAACAAGCCCTCCGGACTAGGAACTCCGGAACCAAAACCCAGCCCAGTGTCTGCCCAATGGAAGAAAAACGTTTCCCTGTGGGGCTCTCCAGAAAACCCAGATGAGGATCAACCTGCTCAGGCCTCGACGGTACCCGAACTGGATAGGCTGCTCTGGGCACTCATGCTCTGCCTGACACAGCCTGAATCCAGACGTCCAGACAGACAAGGAGACAGCTGTCCGCACACCCAGCACTTTGGACACGCCATGGTCTTATGCCGTCACCTCATACTAACCTTGTTTTTCAGATATCTGAACCTAGACATTATATCAATTCTCCACACAGCTGGGTATAGCAAGCACAAAACAGAACTCCTCCTTCCCCATGGCTGTCAAGCTTGCTCTTGGCATGGAGTCACACCTTCAGGGTGGGAGAAACCTTCATGGCCCCTGATGCCACGCCCAAACTTGAGTTCTGCTTGGGAACAATTTCACACTGTGACCCTCAGCATGAGCCCCATGTTAAAGAAAGGCCTGTCAGGGCCTGGACCAAGAGCCCACATATGGGGCTTGCCAAGCCCCTATGCACCCAATCCTCACCAGGGTTTGAATTTTCCAGTCGCCCCGCCCGTACCTGGAGCTCTGCTCTGGAATCCCTTTCTTGGAGAGACCCATGAGCCAGACAACACGACTCCACCCTTCCCACAAAATGACCCCAAACTCTTGGGAGCTGGGACAAATCCCCAGAAAGGGATCCTTGTTCACAGTACCTGAGGCCATCTGCTCCAATCCACGGCTATCCAGGACACAACATCCAGAGACAAAAGCCTGAAGGAACGCCTCCCACTCGCCCTTGTTTCAGAGGCCCAGGAGCACCCTCTCGGGCTGTACATCCGGCCTGCGATACCCTAGGCGCCACTCATAAGCTGAGTTTGTGTATTCAGACTTCTGTGCCCACAGCCTGGACCCACACAACATCCAGGCTAGGGCCTCTGGACCAAACAGCGAAAGATTGTGCCTGCCCTCTCCAAGGAAAGTGTGCCCAATCCATTGACCACAACCCTACAAGTTAGGGAAAAGCTCCAAGGTCCCTGAGGCCATCAATAGTATAGGCCACCCTGGACTAAGAGGGGCTCTCTGACACCAGCGGAGCAACTATCTCCACTTAGACTCTCAGACAGTGTCCCCAGAGACAGAAGGTTGAAATGGACAGGCCCCCAGGCCCTAATCTTAACCTTAGATTTGGTTTCCATGTTTCCGTTCTCAGAGGACTGTTTTCGTAGACCAGCTCCTGGGGCTTTTCTGAGGCACCAAACCAAACCTCTCTCATCTCCACATGGGCAGCTTTCTTACTGGGATGTATCAAACACTTTAGGTAGGAGAGTTCCACAGGGCCACTGAACCACCAGCACATTCCAAGGTCTCCATTGACCCAAACGCACATTATGACGCATCCTCAGGAAAGGCCATTTCATCTCAGCCCCCTGGGTCGCGTGTTCCAGAGGCAGCAGATGAAACATATCTTGTCGCTAATAGCCAATGGGAATGCGAGGCATGCTGTACAGGGATCCATCCTTCGAACCCTGCTCTCCAGTCCTTCCATATGGTATGTCCTGGAGCCATGCAACAGGACTCGAATGTCCCACAGAAGTAAAACTTGTGGTTTGGGGCAACCTCCAAACTCAGCGTGGGAAAACTTCCTTGGCCTCATGAGGCCCCCACTTCATGAAGGTGCCATCATGGACACATACTCCAGCCTCAGCCAACGTCTGATCCTCAGCCTGACTTCAGATGCAGGAGATTTTGATTCAGCCTCTGCAGAGTGGGCCTGCTCTGCCCTTGGCTCCAATCCTCACACTAGCTTGTGTTTTCAGACTTCCGTCCTCACACTCCTGGCCCACAAACCCTCCCTACTGGGAATTCGGGGGCCACAATGAAGCACTGTGCCTGCCTCCCAGGAGAAAAACCTTGTCTATGGCGCTGCCCAGAAACCCCAAATGAGGATCAAACTGCTTGGCCCTCGGCAACACCCCAATTGCATAGGCTACCTTAAACAGTGATGCTCTGTCGCAAATAGCCTGAGCCCAGACCTTCCAACAGACACCGACACAGCTGGCTGCACACCCAGCACATTGGACCCGCCACTGCCTTAGGCCACCATCCATTCCCAACCTGGGTTTTCAGTCATCGGAACCTAGACCTTATCTCCAATCCCTGCACAGGGGGGAACCTGATGCACAAGTCAGAACTCCTCCTTCCCCATGGCAAGAAACCTTGCTGCTGGCAGTGAGTCAAACCTTCAGTGTAGGAGAAAACGGCATGGCCCATGAGGCCACGCCCAAGCGTGAGGGCCGCCTTGGGCACAAACACACATTGTGACCCTCAGCGTGAGTTCCTTATTCAAGTAACGCCTCTCAGTGACTGGACCAAGAGCCCGCATATGTGGCTTGCCATGCCCATAGGCACCCAGCACTAACTAGATGGTGTGTATTCCAGTTGAGGGAACCCACTGCTGTGCTCTAGAGTCCCTCTCCTGGGGGGTCACCTGTGGCAGAAAACAGTATTCTTCATTCCCACAGAATGAACACAAACACTTGGAGGTTGGACAATCCCCCGAGAGGAAGGCTCTTCCTCGGCCTCTGAGACAACCCCTACCCTGACCGGACACTGTAAACGCAACACCCAGAGACAAAATCCTGAGTGACTGCCTCCCACTTGCCCTACTTTGATTTCCAGAGGATCTCCCCTCACGGACTAGAGATCAGGCCTGCCATTACATTGGCCCCTAGCTGAGCCAAGTTTGCTTTTTCAGACATCTGTCCCCACAGCCCTGGCAAACACAGCCTCTAGGCTGGGTCCTCTGGAGCCATACCACAGGACCGTGCCTGCTCTCTCCTGGGAAACTGTGTCCATTCCTTTGGCCACACACCTCCAGAATATGAGAAACCTCAAGGCCTTCGAGGACATCCCACTACTGGGAGCCTCACTGGACTCTCAGGGGCATTCGGACACAAGCTGAGCAGCTACATCCATGAATGCATGCACACAGATGTCAACAGAGATAGAAGGTTGAGCCAGACAGGCCTTTAGGCCGTAGTCTCAACTCTTGCTTTGGTTTCCAGGTGTCACTCCTCAGAGGCTTTGGTTCGAAGAACAGGGTATGGGGCTTTCCTGAGGCACGGAACAGAACTCCTCTCGTCTCCACATGGGAAGTTTCCTTGTTGGAGCCGTGTCAAACACATCATGTTGGAGAATCCTGCAGAGTCCCTGAGCCACCTCCACATTCCAAGGTCTCCCAGGCCACCAAGCCACAGTAGGACTCATCTTCAGGAGAGACCATTTCAACTCTCCCCTCTGGGTAGCTCACCCTGGAGCCCGCAGATTGAGCCTGCCTTTTCCTGATTAAGTGTGGCGTTCCCAGGCATCCATGCTTAGACACCTGCTCTCGAGTCTTTCCATATGGGGCCTCTTGGAACCATCCAATAGGACTCGACTGTCGTGCAGAAGGTAACCTTCAGTTTTGGAGCAGTTCACAAATCCCATCGTAGGCAAAACTTTCTGGCCTCATGAAGCCCCCACACCCTTCAGGAAGAGGCCATGCTGCACAAGAACTCTAGCCTGAGGCACGTCTCATAGTTGACATGACCTCAGTGCAGGAGATCTCGATTCAGCCTCTGCAGAGTGGGCCTGCCGTGCCCTCGGTCCCAAACCTCACGCTAGCTTGTGTTTTCCGACTTCCTTCCTCACACTCCTGGCAAACAAGCCCTCCAGACTAGGAACTCCGGAACCAAAACCCTGCCCAGTGTCTGCCCAATGGAAGAAAAACGTTTCCCTCCGGGGCTCTCCAGAAAACCCAGATGAGGATCAACCTGCTCGGGCCTCGGCGGTACCCAAACTGGATAGGCTGCTCTGGGCACTCATGCTCTGCCTGACACAGCCTGAAGCCAGACGTCCAGACAGAAAAGGAGACAGCTGGCCGCACACCCAGCACTTCGGACACGCCATGGTCTTATGCCGTCACCTCATCCTAACCTTGGTTTTCAGATATCTGAACCTAGACATTATATCAATTCTCCACACAGCTGGGTATAGCAAGCACAAAACAGAACTCCTCCTTCCCCATGGCTGTCAAGCTTGCTCTTGGCATGGAGTCACACCTTCAGGGTGGGAGAAACCTTCATGGCCCCTGATGCCACGCCCAAACTTGAGTGCTGCTTGGGCACAAATTCACACTGTGACCCTCAGCATGAACCCCATGTCAAAGAAAGGCCAGTCAGGGCCTGGACCAAGAGCCCACATATGGGCTTGCCAAGCCCCTATGCCCACAATCCTCACCACGGTTTGAATTTTCCAGTCGCCCCGCCCGTACCTGGAGCTCTGCTCTGGAATCCCATTCTTGGAGAGACCCATGAGCCAGACAACACGACTCCACCCTTCCCACAAAATGACCCCAAACTCTTGGGAGCTGGGACAAATCCCCAGAGAGGGATACTCGTCCACAGTACCTGAGGCCACCGCTCCAATCCACGGCTATCCCGGACACAACATCCAGAGACAAAAGATTGAAGGAACGCCTCCCACTCGCCCATGTTTCAGAGGCCCAGGAGCTCCTTCTCGGGCTGTACATCCGGCCTGCCATACCCTAGGCGCCACTCATAAGCTGAGTTTGTGTATTCAGACTTCTGTGCCCACAGCCTGGACCCACACAACATCCAGGCTAGGGCCTCTGGACCAAACAGCGAAAGATTGTGCCTGCCCTCTCCAAGGAAAGTGTGCCCAATCCATTGACCACAACCCTACAGGTTAGGGAAAAGCTCCAAGGTCCCTGAGGCCATCAATAGTATAGGCCACCCTGGACTAAGGGGGGCTCTCTGACACCAGCGGAGCAACTATCTCCACTTAGACTCTCAGACAGTGTCCCCAGAGACAGAAGGTTGAAATGGACAGGCCCCCAGGCCCTAATCTGAACCTTAGCTTTGGTTTCCATGTTTCCGTTCTCAGAGGACTGTTTTCGTAGACCAGCACCTGGGGCTTTTCTGAGGCACCAAACAAACCTCTCTCATCTCCACATGGGCAGCTTTCTTACTGGGATGTATCAAACACTTCAGGTAGGAGAGTTCCGCAGGGCCACTGAACCACCAGCACATTGCAAGGTCTCCATGGACCCTAACGCACATTATGACGCATCCTCAGGAGAGGCCATTTCAACTCAGCCCCCTGGGTCGCGTGTTCCAGAGGCAGCAGATCAAACATATCTTGTCGCTAATAGCCAATGGGAATGCGAGACATGCTGTACAGGGATCCATCCTTCGAACCCTGCTCTCCAGTCCTTCCATATGGTATGTCCTGGAGCCATGCAACAGGACTCGAATGTCCCGCAGAAGGAAACCTTGTTGTTTGGGGCAACCTCCAAACTCAGCGTGGGAAAACTTCCTTGGCCTCATGAGGCCCCCACTTCATGAAGGTGCCATCATGGACACATACTCCAGCCTCAGCCAACGTCTGATCCTCAGCCTGACTTCAGATGCAGGAGATTTTGATTCAGCCTCTGCAGAGTGGGCCTGCTCTGCCCTTGGCTCCAATCCTCACACTAGCTTGTGTTTTCAGACTTCCGTCCTCACACTACTGGCCCACAAACCCTCCCTACTGGGAATTCTGGGGCCACAATGAAGCACTGTGCCTGCCTCCCAGGAGAAAAACCTTGTCTATGGCGCTGCCCAGAAACCCCAAATGAGGATCAAACTGCTTGGCCCTCGGCAACACCCCAATTGCATAGGCTACCTTAAACAGTGATGCTCTGTCGCAAATAGCCTGAGCCCAGACCTTCCAACAGACACCGACACAGCTGGCTGCACACCCAGCACATTGGACCCGCCACTGCCTTAGGCCACCATCCATTCCCAACCTGGGTTTTCAGTCATCGGAACCTAGACCTTATCTCCAATCCCTGCACAGGGGGGAACCTGATGCACAAGTCAGAACCCCTCCTTCCCCATGGCAAGAAACCTTGCTGCTGGCAGTGAGTCAAACCTTCAGCGTAGGAGAAAACGGCATGGCCCATGAGGCCACGCCCAAGCATGAGGGCCGCCTTGGGCACAAACACACATTGTGACCCTCAGCGAGAGTACCTTATTCAAGTAACGCCTCTCAGTGACTGGACCAAGAGCCCGCATATGTGGCTTGCCATGCCCATAGGCACCCAGGACTAGCTAGATGGTGTGTATTCCAGTTGAGGGAACCCACTGCTGTGCTCTAGAGTCCCTCTCCTGGGGGGTCCCCTGTGGCAGGAAACAGTACTCTTCATTCCCACAGAATGAACACAAACACTTGGGAGCTTGGACAATCCCCCGAGAGGAAGGCTCTTCCTCGGCCTCTGAGACAACCCCTACCCTGACCGGACACTGTAAACGCAACACTCAGAGACAAAATCCTGAGTGACTGCCTCCCACTTGCCCTACTTTGATTTGCAGAGGATCTCCCCTCACGGAGTAGAGATCGGCCTGCCATTACATTGGCCCCTAGCTGAGCCAAGTTTGCTTTTTCAGACATCTGTCCCCACAGCCCTGGCAAACACAACCTCTAGGCTGGGTCCTCTGGAGCCATACCACAGGACCGTGCCTGCTCTCTCCTGGGAAACTGTGTCCATTCCTTTGGCCACACACCTCCAGAATATGAGAAACCTCAAGGCCTCCGAGGACATCCCACTACTGGGAGCCTCACTGGACTCACAGGGGCATTCGGACACAAGCTGAGCAGCTACATCCATGAATGCATGCACACAGATGTCAACAGAGATAGAAGGTTGAGCCGGACAGGCCTTTAGGCCGTAGTCTCAACTCTTGCTTTGGTTTCCAGGTGTCACTCCTCAGAGGCTTTGGTTCGAAGAACAGGGTATGGGGCTTTCCTGAGGCACGGAACAGAACTCCTCTCGTCTCCACATGGGAAGTTTCCTTGTTGGAGCCGTGTCAAACACCTCATGTTGGAGAATACTGCAGAGTCCCTGAGCCACCTCCACATTCCAAGGTCTCCCAGGCCACCAAGCCACAGTAGGACTCATCTTCAGGAGAGTCCATTTCAATTCTCCCCTCAGGGTAGCTCACCCAGGAGCCCGCAGATTGAGCCTGCCTTGTCCTGACTAAAGAGCGGGAATATGAGGTGGCGTTCCCAGGCATCCATGCTTAGACACCTGCTCTCGAGTCTTTCCATATGGGGCCTCTTGGAACCATCCAATAGGACTCGACTGTCATGCAGAAGGTAACCTTCCGTTTTGGAGCAGTTCACAAATCCCATCTTAGGCAAAACTTTCTGGCATCATGAAGCCTTCACACCCTTCAGGAAGAGGCCATGCTAGACAAAAACTCTAGCCTGAGGCACGTCTCATAGTTGACATGACCTCAGTGCAGGAGATCTCGATTCAGCCTCTGCAGAGTGGGCCTGCCGTGCCCTCGGTCCCAAACCTCACGATAGCTTGTGTTTTCCGACTTCCTTCCTCACACTCCTGGCAAACAAGCCCTCCGGACTAGGAACTCCGGAACCAAAACCCAGCCCAGTGTCTGCCCAATGGAAGAAAAACGTTTCCCTGTGGGGCTCTCCAGAAAACCCAGATGAGGATCAACCTGCTCAGGCCTCGACGGTACCCGAACTGGATAGGCTGCTCTGGGCACTCATGCTCTGCCTGACACAGCCTGAATCCAGACGTCCAGACAGACAAGGAGACAGCTGTCCGCACACCCAGCACTTTGGACACGCCATGGTCTTATGCCGTCACCTCATACTAACCTTGTTTTTCAGATATCTGAACCTAGACATTATATCAATTCTCCACACAGCTGGGTATAGCAAGCACAAAACAGAACTCCTCCTTCCCCATGGCTGTCAAGCTTGCTCTTGGCATGGAGTCACACCTTCAGGGTGGGAGAAACCTTCATGGCCCCTGATGCCACGCCCAAACTTGAGTTCTGCTTGGGAACAATTTCACACTGTGACCCTCAGCATGAGCCCCATGTTAAAGAAAGGCCTGTCAGGGCCTGGACCAAGAGCCCACATATGGGGCTTGCCAAGCCCCTATGCACCCAATCCTCACCAGGGTTTGAATTTTCCAGTCGCCCCGCCCGTACCTGGAGCTCTGCTCTGGAATCCCTTTCTTGGAGAGACCCATGAGCCAGACAACACGACTCCACCCTTCCCACAAAATGACCCCAAACTCTTGGGAGCTGGGACAAATCCCCAGAGAGGGATACTCGTCCACAGTACCTGAGGCCACCGCTCCAATACGGCTATCCCGGACACAACATCCAGAGACAAAAGCCTGAAGGAACGCCTCCCACTCGCCCTTGTTTCAGAGTCCCAGGAGCTCCCTCTCGGGCTGTACATCCGGCCTGCCATACCCTAGGCGCCACTCATAAGCTGAGTTTGTGTATTCAGACTTCTGTGCCCACAGCCTGGACCCACACAACATCCAGGCTAGGGCCTCTGGACCAAACAGCGAAAGATTGTGCCTGCCCTCTCCAAGGAAAGTGTGCCCAATCCATTGACCACAACCCTACAGGTTAGGGAAAAGCTCCAAGGTCCCTGAGGCCATCAATAGTATAGGCCACCCTGGACTAAGAGGGGCTCTCTGACACCAGCGGAGCAACTATCTCCACTTAGACTCTCAGACAGTGTCCCAGGAGACAGAAGGTCGAAATGGACAGGCCCCCAGGCCCTAATCTGAACCTTAGCTTTGGTTTCCATGTTTCCGTTCTCAGAGGACTGTTTTCGTAGACCAGCACCTGGGGCTTTTCTGAGGCACCAAACCAAACCTCTCTCATCTCCACATGGGCAGCTTTCTTACTGGGATGTATCAAACACTTCAGGTAGGAGAGTTCCGCAGGGCCACTGAACAACCAGCACATTCCAAGGTCTCCATGGACGCAAACGAACATTATGACGCATCCTCAGGAGAGGCCATTTCATCTCAGCCCCCGGGGTCGCGTGTTCCAGAGGCAGCAGATGAAACATATCTTGTCGCTAATAGCCAATGGGAATGCGAGACATGCTGTACAGGAATCCATCCTTCGAACCCTGCTCTCCAGTCCTTCCATATGGTATGTCCTGGAGCCATGCAACAGGACTCGAATGTCCCGCAGAAGGAAACCTTGTGGTTTGGGGCAACCTCCAAACTCAGCGTGGGAAAACTTCCTTGGCCTCATGAGGCCCCCACTTCATGAAGGTGCCATCATGGACACATACTCCAGCCTCAGCCAACGTCTGATCCTCAGCCTGACTTCAGTTGCAGGAGATTTTGATTCAGCCTCTGCAGAGTGGGCCTGCTCTGCCCTTGGCTCCAATCCTCACACTAGCTTGTGTTTTCAGACTTCCGTCCTCACACTCCTGGCCCACAAACCCTCCCTACTGGGAATTCTGGGGCCACAATGAAGCACTGTGCCTGCCTCCCAGGAGAAAAACCTTGTCTATGGCGCTGCCCAGAAACCCCAAATGAGGATCAAACTGCTTGGCCCTCGGCAACACCCCAATTGCATAGGCTACCTTAAACAGTGATGCTCTGTCGCAAATAGCCTGAGCCCAGACCTTCCAACAGACACCGACACAGCTGGCTGCACACCCAGCACATTGGACCCGCCACTGCCTTAGGCCACCATCCATTCCCAACCTGGGTTTTCAGTCATCGGAACCTAGACCTTATCTCCAATCCCTGCACAGGGGGGAACCTGATGCACAAGTCAGAACCCCTCCTTCCCCATGGCAAGAAACCTTGCTGCTGGCAGTGAGTCAAACCTTCAGTGTAGGAGAAAACGGCATGGCCCATGAGGCCACGCCCAAGCGTGAGGGCCGCCTTGGGCACAAACACACATTGTGACCCTCAGCGTGAGTACCTTATTCAAGTAACACCTCTCAGTGACTGGACCAAGAGCCCGCATATGTGGCTTGCCATGCCCATAGGCACCCAGGACTAACTAGATGGTGTGTATTCCAGTTGAGGGAACCCACTGCTGTGCTCTAGAGTCCCTCTCCTGGGGGGTCCCCTGTGGCAGAAAACAGTACTCTTCATTCCCACAGAATGAACACAAACACTTGGGAGCTTGGACAATCCCCCGAGAGGAAGGCTCTTCCTCGGCCTCTGAGACAACCCCTACCCTGACCGGACACTGTAAACGCAACACCCAGAGACAAAATCCTGAGTGACTGCCTCCCACTTGCCCTACTTTGATTTGCAGAGGATCTCCCCTCGCGGACTAGAGATTAGGCCTGCCATTACATTGGCCCCTAGCTGAGCCAAGTTTGCTTTTTCAGACATCTGTCCCCACAGCCCTGGCAAACACAGCCTCTAGGCTGGGTCCTCTGGAGCCATACCACAGGACCGTGCCTGCTCTCTCCTGGGAAACTGTGTCCATTCCTTTGGCCACACACCTCCAGAATATGAGAAACCTCAAGGCCTCCGAGGACATCCCACTACTGGGAGCCTCACTGGACTCACAGGGGCATTCGGACACAAGCTGAGCAGCTACATCCATGAATGCATGCACACAGATGTCAACAGAGATAGAAGGTTGAGCCAGACAGGCCTTTAGGCCGTAGTCTCAACTCTTGCTTTGGTTTCCAGGTGTCACTCCTCAGAGGCTTTGGTTCGAAGAACAGGGTATGGGGCTTTCCTGAGGCACGGAACAGAACTCCTCTCGTCTCCACATGGGAAGTTTCCTTGTTGGAGCCGTGTCAAACACCTCATGTTGGAGAATCCTGCAGAGTCCCTGAGCCACCTCCACATTCGAAGGTCTCCCAGGCCACCAAGCCACAGTAGGACTCATCTTCAGGAGAGTCCATTTCAACTCTCCCCTCTGGGTAGCTCACCCAGGAGCCCGCAGATTGAGCCTGCCTTGTCCTGACTAAAGAGTGGCGTTCCCAGGCATCCATGCTTAGACACCTGCTCTCGAGTCTTTCCATATGGGGCCTCTTGGAACCATCCAATAGGACTCGACTGTCATGCAGAAGGTAACCTTCAGTTTTGGAGCAGTTCACAAATCCCATCGTAGGCAAAACTTTCTGGCTTCATGAAGCCCCCACTCCCTTCAGGAAGTAGCCATGCTGGACAAAAACTCTAGCCTGAGGCACGTCTCATAGTTGACATGACCTCAGTGCAGGAGATCTCGATTCAGCCTCTGCAGAGTGGGCCTGCCGTGCCCTCGGTCCCAAACCTCACGCTAGCTTGTGTTTTCCGACTTCCTTCCTCACACTCCTGGCAAACAAGCCCTCCGGACTAGGAACTCCGGAACCAAAACCAGCCCAGTGTCTGCCCAATGGAAGAAAAACGTTTCCCTGTGGGGCTCTCCAGAAAACCCAGATGAGGATCAACCTGCTCGGGCCTCGACGGTACCCGAACTGGATAGGCTGCTCTGGGCACTCATGCTCTGCCTGACACAGCCTGAAGCCAGACGTCCAGACAGACAAGGAGACAGCTGGCCGCACACCCAGCACTTCGGACACGCCATGGTCTTATGCCGTCACCTCATCCTAACCTTGGTTTTCAGATATCTGAACCTAGACATTATATCAATTCTCCACACAGCTGGGTATAGCAAGCACAAAACAGAACTCCTCCTTCCCCATGGCTGTCAAGCTTGCTCTTGGCATGGAGTCACACCTTCAGGGTGGGAGAAACCTTCATGGCCCCTGATGCCACGCCCAAACTTGAGTGCTGCTTGGGCACCAATTCACACTGTGACCCTCAGCATGAGCCCCATGTCAAAGAAAGGCCTGTCAGGGCCTGGACCAAGAGCCCACATATGGGGCTTGCCAAGCCCCTATGCACCCAATCCTCACCACGGTTTGAATAATCCAGTCGCCCCGCCCGTACCTGGAGCTCTGCTCTGGAATCCCTTTCTTGGAGAGACCCATGAGCCAGACAACACGACTCCACCCTTCCCACAAAATGACCCCAAACTCTTGGGAGCTGGGACAAATCCCCAGAGAGGGATACTCGTCCACAGTACCTGAGGCCACCGCTCCAATCCACGGCTATCCCGGACACAACAACCAGAGACAAAAGCCTGAAGGAACGCCTCCCACTCGCCCTTGTTTCAGAGGCCCAGGAGCTCCCTCTCGGGCTGTACATCCGGCCTGCCATACCCTAGGCGCCACTCATAAGCTGAGTTTGTGTATTCAGACTTCTGTGCCCACAGCCTGGACCCACACAACATCCAGGCTAGGGCCTCTGGACCAAACAGCGAAAGATTGTGCCTGCCCTCTCCAAGGAAAGTGTGCCCAATCCATTGACCACAACCCTACAGGTTAGGGAAAAGCTCCAAGGTCCCTGAGGCCATCAATAGTATAGACCACCCTGGACTAAGAGGGGCTCTCTGACACCAGCGGAGCATCTATCTCCACTTAGACTCTCAGACAGTGTCCCCAGAGACAGAAGGTTGAAATGGACAGGCCCCCAGGCCCTAATCTGAACCTTAGCTTTGGTTTCCATGTTTCCGTTCTCAGAGGACTGTTTTCGTAGACCAGCACCTGGGGCTTTTCTGAGGCACCAAACAAAACCTCTCTCATCTCCACATGGGCAGCTTTCTTACTGGGATGTATCAAACACTTCAGGTAGGAGAGTTCCGCAGGGCCACTGAACAACCAGCACATTCCAAGGTCTCCATGGACGCAAACGAACATTATGACGCATCCTCAGGAGAGGCCATTTCATCTCAGCCCCCTGGGTCGCGTGTTCCAGAGGCAGCAGATCAAACATATCTTGTCGCTAATAGCCAATGGGAATGTGAGACATGCTGTACAGGGATCCATCCTTCGAACCCTGCTCTCCAGTCCTTCCACATGGTATGTCCTGGAGCCATGCAACAGGACTCGAATGTCCCGCAGAAGGAAACCTTGTGGTTTGGGGCAACCTCCAAACTCAGCGTGGGAAAACTTCCTTGGCCTCATGAGGCCCCCACTTCATGAAGGTGCCATCATGGACACATACTCCAGCCTCAGCCAACGTCTGATCCTCAGCCTGACTTCAGATGCAGGAGATTTTGATTCAGCCTCTGCAGAGTGGGCCTGCTCTGCCCTTGGCTCCAATCCTCACACTAGCTTGTGTTTTCAGACTTCCGTCCTCACACTCCTGGCCCACAAACCCTCCCTACTGGGAATTCTGGGGCCACAATGAAGCACTGTGCCTGCCTCCCAGGAGAAAAACCTTGTCTATGGCGCTGCCCAGAAACCCCAAATGAGGATCAAACTGCTTGGCCCTCGGCAACACCCCAATTGCATAGGCTACCTTAAACAGTGATGCTCTGTCGCAAATAGCCTGAGCCCAGACCTTCCAACAGACACCGACACAGCTGGCTGCACACCCAGCACATTGGACCCGCCACTGCCTTAGGCCACCATCCATTCCCAACCTGGGTTTTCAGTCATCGGAACCTAGACCTTATCTCCAATCCCTGCACAGGGGGGAACCTGATGCACAAGTCAGAACCCCTCCTTCCCCATGGCAAGAAACCTTGCTGCTGGCAGTGAGTCAAACCTTCAGTGTAGGAGAAAACGGCATGGCCCATGAGGCCACGCCCAAGCGTGAGGGCCGCCTTGGGCACAAACACACATTGTGACCCTCAGCGTGAGTACCTTATTCAAGTAACGCCTCTTAGTGACTGGACCAAGAGCCCGCATATGTGGCTTGCCATGCCCATAGGCACCCAGGACTAACTAGATGGTGTGTATTCCAGTTGAGGGAACCCACTGCTGTGCTCTAGAGTCCCTCTCCTGGGGGGTCCCCTGTGGCAGAAAACAGTACTCTTCATTCCCACAGAATGAACACAAACACTTGGGAGCTTGGACAATCCCCCGAGAGGAAGGCTCTTCCTCGGCCTCTGAGACACCCCTACCCTGACCGGACACTGTAAACGCAACACCCAGAGACAAAATCCTGAGTGACTGCCTCCCACTTGCCCTACTTTGATTTGCAGAGGATCTCCCCTCGCGGACTAGAGATTAGGCCTGCCATTACATTGGCCCCTAGCTGAGCCAAGTTTGCTTTTTCAGACATCTGTCCCCACAGCCCTGGCAAACACAGCCTCTAGGCTGGGTCCTCTGGAGCCATACCACAGGACCGTGCCTGCTCTCTCCTGGGAAACTGTGTCCATTCCTTTGACCACACACCTCCAGAATATGAGAAACCTCAAGGCCTCCGAGGACATCCCACTACTGGGAGCCTCACTGGACTCACAGGGGCATTCGGACACAAGCTGAGCAGCTACATCCATGAATGCATGCACACAGATGTCAACAGAGATAGAAGGTTGAGCCGGACAGGCCTTTAGGCCGTAGTCTCAACTCTTGCTTTGGTTTCCAGGTGTCACTCCTCAGAGGCTTTGGTTCGAAGAACAGGGTATGGGGCTTTCCTGAGGCACGGAACAGAACTCCTCTCGTCTCCACATGGGAAGTTTCCTTGTTGGAGCCGTGTCAAACACCTCATGTTGGAGAATCCTGCAGAGTCCCTGAGCCACCTCCACATTCGAAGGTCTCCCAGGCCACCAAGCCACAGTAGGACTCATCTTCAGGAGAGTCCATTTCAACTCTCCCCTCTGGGTAGCTCACCCAGGAGCCCGCAGATTGAGCCTGCCTTGTCCTGACTAAAGAGTGGCGTTCCCAGGCATCCATGCTTAGACACCTGCTCTCGAGTCTTTCCATATGGGGCCTCTTGGAACCATCCAATAGGACTCGACTGTCATGCAGAAGGTAACCTTCAGTTTTGGAGCAGTTCACAAATCCCATCGTAGGCAAAACTTTCTGGCTTCATGAAGCCCCCACTCCCTTCAGGAAGTAGCCATGCTGGACAAAAACTCTAGCCTGAGGCACGTCTCATAGTTGACATGACCTCAGTGCAGGAGATCTCGAATCAGCCTCTGCAGAGTGGGCCTGCCGTGCCCTCGGTCCCAAACCTCACGCTAGCTTGTGTTTTCCGACTTCCTTCCTCACACTCCTGGCAAACAAGCCCTCCGGACTAGGAACTCCGGAACCAAAACCAGCCCAGTGTCTGCCCAATGGAAGAAAAACGTTTCCCTGTGGGGCTCTCCAGAAAACCCAGATGAGGATCAACCTGCTCGGGCCTCGACGGTACCCGAACTGGATAGGCTGCTCTGGGCACTCATGCTCTGCCTGACACAGCCTGAAGCCAGACGTCCAGACAGACAAGGAGACAGCTGTCCGCACACCCAGCACTTCGGACACGCCATGGTCTTATGCCGTCACCTCATCCTAACCTTGGTTTTCAGATATCTGAACCTAGACATTATATCAATTCTCCACACAGCTGGGTATAGCAAGCACAAAACAGAACTCCTCCTTCCCCATGGCTGTCAAGCTTGCTCTTGGCATGGAGTCACACCTTCAGGGTGGGAGAAACCTTCATGGCCCCTGATGCCACGCCCAAACTTGAGTGCTGCTTGGGCACCAATTCACACTGTGACCCTCAGCATGAGCCCCATGTCAAAGAAAGGCCTGTCAGCGCCTGGAACAAGAGCCCACATATGGGGCTTGCCAAGCCAATGCACCCAATCCTCACCACGGTTTGAATAATCCAGTCGCCCCGCCCGTACCTGGAGCTCTGCTCTGGAATCCCTTTCTTGGAGAGACCCATGAGCCAGACAACACGACTCCACCCTTCCCACAAAATGACCCCAAACTCTTGGGAGCTGGGACAAATCCCCAGAGAGGGATACTCGTCCACAGTACCTGAGGCCACCGCTCCAATCCACGGCTATCCCGGACACAACAACCAGAGACAAAAGCCTGAAGGAACGCCTCCCACTCGCCCTTGTTTCAGAGGCCCAGGAGCTCCCTCTCGGGCTGTACATCCGGCCTGCCATACCCTAGGCGCCACTCATAAGCTGAGTTTGTGTATTCAGACTTCTGTGCCCACAGCCTGGACCCACACAACATCCAGGCTAGGGCCTCTGGACCAAACAGCGAAAGATTGTGCCTGCCCTCTCCAAGGAAAGTGTGCCCAATCCATTGACCACAACCCTACAGGTTAGGGAAAAGCTCCAAGGTCCCTGAGAACATCAATAGTATAGGCCACCCTGGACTAAGAGGGGCTCTCTGACACCAGCGGAGCAACTATCTCCTCTTAGACTCTCAGACAGTGTCCCCGGAGACAGAAGGTTGAAATGGACAGGCCCCCAGGCCCTAATCTGAACCTTAGCTTTGGTTTCCATGTTTCCGTTCTCAGAGGACTGTTTTCGTAGACCAGCACCTGGGGCTTTTCTGAGGCACCAAACCAAACCTCTCTCATTTCCACATGGGCAGCTTTCTTAGTGGGATGTATCAAACACTTCAGGTAGGAGAGTTCCGCAGGGCCACTGAACAACCAGCATATTCCAAGGTCTCCATGGACCCAAACGCACATTATGATGCATCCTCAGGAGAGGCCATTTCATCTCAGCCCCCTGGGTCGCGTGTTCCAGAGGCAGCAGATCAAACATATCTTGTAGCTAATAGCCAATGGGAATGCGAGACATGCTGTACAGGGATCCATCCTTCGAACCCTGCTCTCCAGTCCTTCCATATGGTATGTCCTGGAGCCATGCAACAGGACTCGAATGTCCCGCAGAAGGAAACCTTGTGGTTTGGGGCAACCTCCAAACTCAGCGTGGGAAAACTTCCTTGGCCTCATGAGGCCCCCACTTCATGAAGGTGCCATCATGGACACATACTCCAGCCTCAGCCAATGTCTGATCCTCAGCCTGACTTCAGATGCAGGAGATTTTGATTCAGCCTCTGCAGAGTGGGCCTGCTCTGCCCTTGGCTCCAAACCTCACACTAGCTTGTGTTTTCAGACTTCCCTCTCACACTCCTGGCCCACAAACCCTCCCTACTGGGAATTCTGGGGCCACAATGAAGCACTGTGCCTGCCTCCCAGGAGAAAAACCTTGTCTATGGCGCTGCCCAGAAACCCCAAATGAGGATCAAACTGCTTGGCCCTCGGCAACACCCCAATTGCATAGGCTACCTTAAACAGTGATGCTCTGTCGCAAATAGCCTGAGCCCAGACCTTCCAACAGACACCGACACAGCTGGCTGCACACCCAGCACATTGGACCCCCCACTGCCTTAGGCCACCATCCATTCCCAACCTGGGTTTTCAGTCATCGGAACCTAGACCTTATCTCCAATCCCTGCACAGGGGGGAACCTGATGCACAAGTCAGAACCCCTCCTTCCCCATGGCAAGAAACCTTGCTGCTGGCAGTGAGTCAAACCTTCAGTGTAGGAGAAAAAGGCATGGCCCATGAGGCCACGCCCAAGCGTGAGGGCCGCCTTGGGCACAAACACACATTGTGACCCCCAGCGTGAGTACCTTATTCAAGTAGCGCCTCTCAGTGACTGGACCAAGAGCCCGCATATGTGGCTTGCCATGCCCATAGGCACCCAGGACTAACTAGATGGTGTGTATTCCAGTTGAGGGAACCCACTGCTGTGCTCTAGAGTCCCTCTCCTGGGGGGTCCCCTGTGGCAGAAAACAGTACTCTTCATTCCCACAGAATGAACACAAACACTTGGGAGCTTGGACAATCCCCCGAGAGGAAGGCTCTTCCTCGGCCTCTGAGACAACCCCTACCCTGACCGGACACTGTAAACGCAACACCCAGAGACAAAATCCTGAGTGACTGCCTCCCACTTGCCCTACTTTGATTTCCAGAGGATCTCCCCTCACGGACTAGAGATCAGGCCTGCCATTACATTGGCCCCTAGCTGAGCCAAGTTTGCTTTTTCAGACATCTGTCCCCACAGCCCTGGCAAACACAGCCTCTAGGCTGGGTCCTCTGGAGCCATACCACAGGAACGTGCCTGCTCTCTCCTGGGAAACTGTGTCCATTCCTTTGGCCACACACCTCCAGAATATGAGAAACCTCAAGGCCTCCGAGGACATCCCACTACTGGGAGCCTCACTGGACTCACAGGGGCATTCGGACACAAGCTGAGCAGCTACATCCATAAATGCATGCACACAGATGTCAACAGAGATAGAAGGTTGAGCCGGACAGGCCTTTAGGCCGTAGTCTCAACTCTTGCTTTGGTTTCCAGGTGTCACTCCTCAGAGGCTTTGGTTCGAAGAACAGGGTATGGGGCTTTCCTGAGGCACGGAACAGAACTCCTTTCGTCTCCACATGGGAAGTTTCCTTGTTGGAGCCGTGTCAAACACCTCATGTTGGAGAATTCTGCAGAGTCCCTGAGCCACCTCCACATTCCAAGGTCTCCCAGGCCAACAAGCCACAGTAGGACTCATCTTCAGGAGAGTCCATTTCAACTCTCCCCTCAGGGTAGCTCACCCAGGAGCCCGCAGATTGAGCCTGCCTTGTCCTGACTAAAGAGTGGGAATATGAGGTGGCGTTCCCAGGCATCCATGCTTAGACACCTGCTCTCGAGTCTTTCCATATGGGGCCTCTTGGAACCATCCAATAGGACTCGACTGTCGTGCAGAAGGTAACCTTCAGTTTTGGAGCAGTTCACAAATCCCATCGTAGGCAAAACTTTCTGGCATCATGAAGCCCCCACACACTTCAGGAAGAGGCCATGCTAGACAAAAACTCTAGCCTGAGGCACGTCTCATAGTTGACATGACCTCAGTGCAGGAGATCTCGATTCAGCCTCTGCAGAGTGGGCCTGCCGTGCCCTCGGTCCCAAACCTCACGCTAGCTTGTGTTTTCCGACTTCCTTCCTCAAACTCCTGGCAAACAAGCCCTCCGGACTATGAACTCCGGAACCAAAACTCAGCCCAGTGTATGCCCAATGGAAGAAAAACTTTTCCCTGTGGGGCTCTCCAGAAAACCCAGATGAGGATCAACCTGCTCAGGCCTCGACGGTACCCGAACTGGATAGGCTGCTCTGGGCACTCATGCTCTGCCTGACACAGCCTGAAGCCAGACGTCCAGACAGACAAGGAGACAGCTGGCCGCACACCCAGCACTTCGGACACGCCATGGTCTTATGCCGTCACCTCATCCTAACCTTGGTTTTCAGATATCTGAACCTAGACATTATATCAATTCTCCACACAGCTGGGTATAGCAAGCACAAAACAGAACTCCTCCTTCCCCATGGCTGTCAAGCTTGCTCTTGGCATGGAGTCACACCTTCAGGGTGGGAGAAACCTTCATGGCCCCTGATGCCACGCCCAAACTTGAGTTCTGCTTGGGAACAAATTCACACTGTGACCCTCAGCATGAGCCCCATGTTAAAGAAAGGCCTGTCAGGGCCTGGACCAAGAGCCCACATATGGGGCTTGCCAAGCCCCTATGCACCCAATCCTCACCAGGGTTTGAATTTTCCAGTCGCCCCGCCCGTACCTGGAGCTCTGCTCTGGAATCCCTTTCTTGGAGAGACCCATGAGCCAGACAACACGACTCCACCCTTCCCACAAAATGACCCCAAACTCTTGGGAGCTGGGACAGATCCCCAGAGAGGGATACTCGTCCACAGTACCTGAGGCCACCGCTCCAATCCACGGCTATCCCGGACACAACATCCAGAGACAAAAGCCTGAAGGAACGCCTCCCACTCGCCCTTGTTTCAGAGGCCCAGGAGCTCCCTCTCGGGCTGTACATCCGGCCTGCCATACCCTAGGCGCCACTCATAAGCTGAGTTTGTGTATTCAGACTTCTGTGCCCACAGCCTGGACCCACACAACATCCAGGCTAGGGCCTCGGGACCAAACAGCGAAAGATTGTGCCTGCCCTCTCCAAGGAAAGTGTGCCCAATCCATTGACCACAACCCTACAGGTTAGGGAAAAGCTCCAAGGTCCCTGAGGCCATCAATAGTATAGGCCACCCTGGACTAAGAGGGGCTCTCTGACACCAGCGGAGCAACTATCTCCACTTAGACTCTCAGACAGTGTCCCAGCAGACAGAAGGTCGAAATGGACAGGCCCCCAGGCCCTAATCTGAACCTTAGCTTTGGTTTCCATGTTTCCGTTCTCAGAGGACTGTTTTCGTAGACCAGCACCTGGGGCTTTTCTGAGGCACCAAACCAAACCTCTCTCATCTCCACATGGGCAGCTTTCTTACTGGGATGTATCAAACACTTCAGGTAGGAGAGTTCCGCAGGGCCACTGAACAACCAGCACATTCCAAGGTCTCCATGGACCCAAACGCACATTATGACGCATCCTCAGGAGAGGCCATTTCATCTCAGCCCCCTGGGTCGCGTGTTCCAGAGGCAGCAGATCAAACATACCTTGTCGCTAATAGCCAATGGGAATGCGAGACATGCTGTACAGGGATCCATCCTTCGAACCCTGCTCTCCAGTCCTTCCATATGGTATGTCCTGGAGCCATGCAACAGGACTCGAATGTCCCGCAGAAGGAAACCTTGTTGTTTGGGGCAACCTCCAAACTCAGCGTGGGAAAACTTCCTTGGCCTCATGAGGCCCCCACTTCATGAAGGTGCCATCATGGACACATACTCCAGCCTCAGCCAACGTCTGATCCTCAGCCTGACTTCAGATGCAGGAGATTTTGATTCAGCCTCTGCAGAGTGGGCCTGCTCTGCCCTTGGCTCCAAACCTCACACTAGCTTGTGTTTTCAGACTTCCCTCCTCACACTCCTGGCCCACAAACCCTCCCTACTGGGAATTCTGGGGCCACAATGAAGCACTGTGCCTGCCTCCCAGGAGAAAAACCTTGTCTATGGCGCTGCCCAGAAACCCCAAATGAGGATCAAACTGCTTGGCCCTCGGCAACACCCCAATTGCATAGGCTACCTTAAACAGTGATGCTCTGTCGCAAATAGCCTGAGCCCAGACCTTCCAACAGACACCGACACAGCTATCTGCACACCCAGCACATTGGACCCGCCACTGCCTTAGGCCACCATCCATTCCCAACCTGGGTTTTCAGTCATCGGAACCTAGACCTTATCTCCAATCCCTGCACAGGGGGGAACCTGATGCACAAGTCAGAACCCCTCCTTCCCCATAGCAAGAAACCTTGCTGCTGGCAGTGAGTCAAACCTTCAGTGTAGGAGAAAACGGCATGGCCCATGAGGCCATGCCCAAGCGTGAGGGCCGCCTTGGGCACAAACACACATTGTGACCCTCAGCGTGAGTACCTTATTCAAGTAACGCCTCTCAGTGACTGGACCAAGAGCCCGCATATGTGGCTTGCCATGCCCATAGGCACCCAGGACTAACTAGATGGTGTGTATTCCAGTTGAGGGAACCCACTGCTGTGCTCTAGAGTCCCTCTCCTGCGCGGTCCCCTGTGGCAGAAAACAGTACTCTTCATTCCCACAGAATGAACACAAACACTTGGGAGCTTGGACAATCCCCCGAGAGGAAGGCTCTTCCTCGGCCTCTGAGACAACCCCTACCCTGACCGGACACTGTAAACGCAACACCCAGAGACAAAATCCTGAGTGACTGCCTCCCACTTGCCCTACTTTGATTTGCAGAGGATCTCCCCTCACGGACTAGAGATTAGGCCTGCCATTACATTGGCCCCTAGCTGAGCCAAGTTTGCTTTTTCAGACATCTGTCCCCACAGCCCTGGCAAACACAACCTCTAGGCTGGGTCCTCTGGAGCCATACCACAGGACCGTGCCTTCTCTATCCTGGGAAACTGTGTCCATTCCTTTGGCCACACACCTCCAGAATATGAGAAACCTCAAGGCCTCGGAGGACATCCCACTACTGGGAGCCTCACTGGACTCACAGGGGCATTCGGACACAAGCTGAGCAGCTACATCCATAAATGCATGCACACAGATGTCAACAGAAATAGAAGGTTGAGCCGGACAGGCCTTTAGGCCGTAGTCTCAACTCTTGCTTTGGTTTCCAGGTGTCACTCCTCAGAGGCTTTGGTTCGAAGAACAGGGTATGGGGCTTTCCTGAGGCACGGAACAGAACTCCTCTCGTCTCCACATGGGAAGTTTCCTTGTTGGAGCCGTGTCAAACACCTCATGTTGGAGAATTCTGCAGAGTCCCTGAGCCACCTCCACATTCCAAGGTCTCCCAGGCCACCAAGCCACAGTAGGACTCATCTTCAGGAGAGTCCATTTCAACTCTCCCCTCAGGGTAGCTCACCCTGGAGCCCGCAGATTGAGCCTGCCTTGTCCTGACTAAAGAGTGGGAATATGAGGTGGCGTTCCCAGGCATCCATGCTTAGACACCTGCTCTCGAGTCTTTCCATATGGGGCCTCTTGGAACCATCCAATAGGACTCGACTGTCGTGCTGAAGGTAACCTTCAGTTTTGGAGCAGTTCACAAATCCCATCGTAGGCAAAACTTTCTGGCATCATGAAGCCCCCACACCCTTCAGGAAGAGGCCATGCTAGACAAAAACTCTAGCCTGAGGCACGTCTCATAGTTGACATGACCTCAGTGCAGGAGATCTCGATTCAGCCTCTGCAGAGTGGGCCTGCCGTGCCCTCGGTCCCAAACCTCACGCTAGCTTGTGTTTTCCGACTTCCTTCCTCAAACTCCTGGCAAACAAGCCCTCCGGACTATGAACTCCGGAACCAAAACTCAGCCCAGTGTATGCCCAATGGAAGAAAAACTTTTCCCTGTGGGGCTCTCCAGAAAACCCAGATGAGGATCAACCTGCTCAGGCCTCGACGGTACCCGAACTGGATAGGCTGCTCTGGGCACTCATGCTCTGCCTGACACAGCCTGAAGCCAGACGTCCAGACAGACAAGGAGACAGCTGGCCGCACACCCAGCACTTCGGACACGCCATGGTCTTATGCCGTCACCTCATCCTAACCTTGGTTTTCAGATATCTGAACCTAGACATTATATCAATTCTCCACACAGCTGGGTATAGCAAGCACAAAACAGAACTCCTCCTTCCCCATGGCTGTCAAGCTTGCTCTTGGCATGGAGTCACACCTTCAGGGTGGGAGAAACCTTCATGGCCCCTGATGCCACGCCCAAACTTGAGTTCTGCTTGGGAACAAATTCACACTGTGACCCTCAGCATGAGCCCCATGTTAAAGAAAGGCCTGTCAGGGCCTGGACCAAGAGCCCACATATGGGGCTTGCCAAGCCCCTATGCACCCAATCCTCACCAGGGTTTGAATTTTCCAGTCGCCCCGCCCGTACCTGGAGCTCTGCTCTGGAATCCCTTTCTTGGAGAGACCCATGAGCCAGACAACACGACTCCACCCTTCCCACAAAATGACCCCAAACTCTTGGGAGCTGGGACAAATCCCCAGAGAGGGATACTCGTCCACAGTACCTGAGGCCACCGCTCCAATCCACGGCTATCCCGGACACAACATCCAGAGACAAAAGCCTGAAGGAACGCCTCCCACTCGCCCTTGTTTCAGAGGCCCAGGAGCTCCCTCTCGGGCTGTACATCCGGCCTGCCATACCCTAGGCGCCACTCATAAGCTGAGTTTGTGTATTCAGACTTCTGTGCCCACAGCCTGGACCCACACAACATCCAGGCTAGGGCCTCGGGACCAAACAGCGAAAGATTGTGCCTGCCCTCTCCAAGGAAAGTGTGCCCAATCCATTGACCACAACCCTACAGGTTAGGGAAAAGCTCCAAGGTCCCTGAGGCCATCAATAGTATAGGCCACCCTGGACTAAGAGGGGCTCTCTGACACCAGCGGAGCAACTATCTCCACTTAGACTCTCAGACAGTGTCCCAGGAGACAGAAGGTCGAAATGGACAGGCCCCCAGGCCCTAATCTGAACCTTAGCTTTGGTTTCCATGTTTCCGTTCTCAGAGGACTGTTTTCGTAGACCAGCACCTGGGGCTTTTCTGAGGCACCAAACCAAACCTCTCTCATCTCCACATGGGCAGCTTTCTTACTGGGATGTATCAAACACTTCAGGTAGGAGAGTTCCGCAGGGCCACTGAACAACCAGCACATTCCAAGGTCTCCATGGACCCAAACGCACATTATGACGCATCCTCAGGAGAGGCCATTTCATCTCAGCCCCCTGGGTCGCGTGTTCCAGAGGCAGCAGATCAAACATACCTTGTCGCTAATAGCCAATGGGAATGCGAGACATGCTGTACAGGGATCCATCCTTCGAACCCTGCTCTCCAGTCCTTCCATATGGTATGTCCTGGAGCCATGCAACAGGACTCGAATGTCCCGCAGAAGGAAACCTTGTTGTTTGGGGCAACCTCCAAACTCAGCGTGGGAAAACTTCCTTGGCCTCATGAGGCCCCCACTTCATGAAGGTGCCATCATGGACACATACTCCAGCCTCAGCCAACGTCTGATCCTCAGCCTGACTTCAGATGCAGGAGATTTTGATTCAGCCTCTGCAGAGTGGGCCTGCTCTGCCCTTGGCTCCAAACCTCACACTAGCTTGTGTTTTCAGACTTCCCTCCTCACACTCCTGGCCCACAAACCCTCCCTACTGGGAATTCTGGGGCCACAATGAAGCACTGTGCCTGCCTCCCAGGAGAAAAACCTTGTCTATGGCGCTGCCCAGAAACCCCAAATGAGGATCAAACTGCTTGGCCCTCGGCAACACCCCAATTGCATAGGCTACCTTAAACAGTGATGCTCTGTCGCAAATAGCCTGAGCCCAGACCTTCCAACAGACACCGACACAGCTATCTGCACACCCAGCACATTGGACCCGCCACTGCCTTAGGCCACCATCCATTCCCAACCTGGGTTTTCAGTCATCGGAACCTAGACCTTATCTCCAATCCCTGCACAGGGGGGAACCTGATGCACAAGTCAGAACCCCTCCTTCCCCATAGCAAGAAACCTTGCTGCTGGCAGTGAGTCAAACCTTCAGTGTAGGAGAAAACGGCATGGCCCATGAGGCCATGCCCAAGCGTGAGGGCCGCCTTGGGCACAAACACACATTGTGACCCTCAGCGTGAGTACCTTATTCAAGTAACGCCTCTCAGTGACTGGACCAAGAGCCCGCATATGTGGCTTGCCATGCCCATAGGCACCCAGGACTAACTAGATGGTGTGTATTCCAGTTGAGGGAACCCACTGCTGTGCTCTAGAGTCCCTCTCCTGCGCGGTCCCCTGTGGCAGAAAACAGTACTCTTCATTCCCACAGAATGAACACAAACACTTGGGAGCTTGGACAATCCCCCGAGAGGAAGGCTCTTCCTCGGCCTCTGAGACAACCCCTACCCTGACCGGACACTGTAAACGCAACACCCAGAGACAAAATCCTGAGTGACTGCCTCCCACTTGCCCTACTTTGATTTGCAGAGGATCTCCCCTCACGGACTAGAGATTAGGCCTGCCATTACATTGGCCCCTAGCTGAGCCAAGTTTGCTTTTTCAGACATCTGTCCCCACAGCCCTGGCAAACACAACCTCTAGGCTGGGTCCTCTGGAGCCATACCACAGGACCGTGCCTTCTCTATCCTGGGAAACTGTGTCCATTCCTTTGGCCACACACCTCCAGAATATGAGAAACCTCAAGGCCTCGGAGGACATCCCACTACTGGGAGCCTCACTGGACTCACAGGGGCATTCGGACACAAGCTGAGCAGCTACATCCATAAATGCATGCACACAGATGTCAACAGAAATAGAAGGTTGAGCCGGACAGGCCTTTAGGCCGTAGTCTCAACTCTTGCTTTGGTTTCCAGGTGTCACTCCTCAGAGGCTTTGGTTCGAAGAACAGGGTATGGGGCTTTCCTGAGGCACGGAACAGAACTCCTCTCGTCTCCACATGGGAAGTTTCCTTGTTGGAGCCGTGTCAAACACCTCATGTTGGAGAATTCTGCAGAGTCCCTGAGCCACCTCCACATTCCAAGGTCTCCCAGGCCACCAAGCCACAGTAGGACTCATCTTCAGGAGAGTCCATTTCAACTCTCCCCTCAGGGTAGCTCACCCAGGAGCCCGCAGATTGAGCCTGCCTTGTCCTGACTAAAGAGTGGGAATATGAGGTGGCGTTCCCAGGCATCCATGCTTAGACACCTGCTCTCGAGTCTTTCCATATGGGGCCTCTTGGAACCATCCAATAGGACTCGACTGTCGTGCTGAAGGTAACCTTCAGTTTTGGAGCAGTTCACAAATCCCATCGTAGGCAAAACTTTCTGGCATCATGAAGCCCCCACACCCTTCAGGAAGAGGCCATGCTAGACAAAAACTCTAGCCTGAGGCACGTCTCATAGTTGACATGACCTCAGTGCAGGAGATCTCGATTCAGCCTCTGCAGAGTGGGCCTGCCGTGCCCTCGGTCCCAAACCTCACGCTAGCTTGTGTTTTCCGACTTCCTTCCTCAAACTCCTGGCAAACAAGCCCTCCGGACTATGAACTCCGGAACCAAAACTCAGCCCAGTGTATGCCCAATGGAAGAAAAACTTTTCCCTGTGGGGCTCTCCAGAAAACCCAGATGAGGATCAACCTGCTCAGGCCTCGACGGTACCCGAACTGGATAGGCTGCTCTGGGCACTCATGCTCTGCCTGACACAGCCTGAAGCCAGACGTCCAGACAGACAAGGAGACAGCTGGCCGCACACCCAGCACTTCGGACACGCCATGGTCTTATGCCGTCACCTCATCCTAACCTTGGTTTTCAGATATCTGAACCTAGACATTATATCAATTCTCCACACAGCTGGGTATAGCAAGCACAAAACAGAACTCCTCCTTCCCCATGGCTGTCAAGCTTGCTCTTGGCATGGAGTCACACCTTCAGGGTGGGAGAAACCTTCATGGCCCCTGATGCCACGCCCAAACTTGAGTTCTGCTTGGGAACAAATTCACACTGTGACCCTCAGCATGAGCCCCATGTTAAAGAAAGGCCTGTCAGGGCCTGGACCAAGAGCCCACATATGGGGCTTGCCAAGCCCCTATGCACCCAATCCTCACCAGGGTTTGAATTTTCCAGTCGCCCCGCCCGTACCTGGAGCTCTGCTCTGGAATCCCTTTCTTGGAGAGACCCATGAGCCAGACAACACGACTCCACCCTTCCCACAAAATGACCCCAAACTCTTGGGAGCTGGGACAAATCCCCAGAGAGGGATACTCGTCCACAGTACCTGAGGCCACCGCTCCAATCCACGGCTATCCCGGACACAACATCCAGAGACAAAAGCCTGAAGGAACGCCTCCCACTCGCCCTTGTTTCAGAGGCCCAGGAGCTCCCTCTCGGGCTGTACATCCGGCCTGCCATACCCTAGGCGCCACTCATAAGCTGAGTTTGTGTATTCAGACTTCTGTGCCCACAGCCTGGACCCACACAACATCCAGGCTAGGGCCTCGGGACCAAACAGCGAAAGATTGTGCCTGCCCTCTCCAAGGAAAGTGTGCCCAATCCATTGACCACAACCCTACAGGTTAGGGAAAAGCTCCAAGGTCCCTGAGGCCATCAATAGTATAGGCCACCCTGGACTAAGAGGGGCTCTCTGACACCAGCGGAGCAACTATCTCCACTTAGACTCTCAGACAGTGTCCCAGGAGACAGAAGGTCGAAATGGACAGGCCCCCAGGCCCTAATCTGAACCTTAGCTTTGGTTTCCATGTTTCCGTTCTCAGAGGACTGTTTTCGTAGACCAGCACCTGGGGCTTTTCTGAGGCACCAAACCAAACCTCTCTCATCTCCACATGGGCAGCTTTCTTACTGGGATGTATCAAACACTTCAGGTAGGAGAGTTCCGCAGGGCCACTGAACAACCAGCACATTCCAAGGTCTCCATAGACCCAAACGCACATTATGACGCATCCTCAGGAGAGGCCATTTCATCTCAGCCCCCTGGGTCGCGTGTTCCAGAGGCAGCAGATCAAACATACCTTGTCGCTAATAGCCAATGGGAATGCGAGACATGCTGTACAGGGATCCATCCTTCGAACCCTGCTCTCCAGTCCTTCCATATGGTATGTCCTGGAGCCATGCAACAGGACTCGAATGTCCCGCAGAAGGAAACCTTGTTGTTTGGGGCAACCTCCAAACTCAGCGTGGGAAAACTTCCTTGGCCTCATGAGGCCCCCACTTCATGAAGGTGCCATCATGGACACATACTCCAGCCTCAGCCAACGTCTGATCCTCAGCCTGACTTCAGATGCAGGAGATTTTGATTCAGCCTCTGCAGAGTGGGCCTGCTCTGCCCTTGGCTCCAAACCTCACACTAGCTTGTGTTTTCAGACTTCCCTCCTCACACTCCTGGCCCACAAACCCTCCCTACTGGGAATTCTGGGGCCACAATGAAGCACTGTGCCTGCCTCCCAGGAGAAAAACCTTGTCTATGGCGCTGCCCAGAAACCCCAAATGAGGATCAAACTGCTTGGCCCTCGGCAACACCCCAATTGCATAGGCTACCTTAAACAGTGATGCTCTGTCGCAAATAGCCTGAGCCCAGACCTTCCAACAGACACCGACACAGCTATCTGCACACCCAGCACATTGGACCCGCCACTGCCTTAGGCCACCATCCATTCCCAACCTGGGTTTTCAGTCATCGGAACCTAGACCTTATCTCCAATCCCTGCACAGGGGGGAACCTGATGCACAAGTCAGAACCCCTCCTTCCCCATAGCAAGAAACCTTGCTGCTGGCAGTGAGTCAAACCTTCAGTGTAGGAGAAAACGGCATGGCCCATGAGGCCATGCCCAAGCGTGAGGGCCGCCTTGGGCACAAACACACATTGTGACCCTCAGCGTGAGTACCTTATTCAAGTAACGCCTCTCAGTGACTGGACCAAGAGCCCGCATATGTGGCTTGCCATGCCCATAGGCACCCAGGACTAACTAGATGGTGTGTATTCCAGTTGAGGGAACCCACTGCTGTGCTCTAGAGTCCCTCTCCTGCGCGGTCCCCTGTGGCAGAAAACAGTACTCTTCATTCCCACAGAATGAACACAAACACTTGGGAGCTTGGACAATCCCCCGAGAGGAAGGCTCTTCCTCGGCCTCTGAGACAACCCCTACCCTGACCGGACACTGTAAACGCAACACCCAGAGACAAAATCCTGAGTGACTGCCTCCCACTTGCCCTACTTTGATTTGCAGAGGATCTCCCCTCACGGACTAGAGATTAGGCCTGCCATTACATTGGCCCCTAGCTGAGCCAAGTTTGCTTTTTCAGACATCTGTCCCCACAGCCCTGGCAAACACAACCTCTAGGATGGGTCCTCTGGAGCCATACCACAGGACCGTGCCTTCTCTATCCTGGGAAACTGTGTCCATTCCTTTGGCCACACACCTCCAGAATATGAGAAACCTCAAGGCCTCGGAGGACATCCCACTACTGGGAGCCTCACTGGACTCACAGGGGCATTCGGACACAAGCTGAGCAGCTACATCCATAAATGCATGCACACAGATGTCAACAGAAATAGAAGGTTGAGCCGGACAGGCCTTTAGGCCGTAGTCTCAACTCTTGCTTTGGTTTCCAGGTGTCACTCCTCAGAGGCTTTGGTTCGAAGAACAGGGTATGGGGCTTTCCTGAGGCACGGAACAGAACTCCTCTCGTCTCCACATGGGAAGTTTCCTTGTTGGAGCCGTGTCAAACACCTCATGTTGGAGAATTCTGCAGAGTCCCTGAGCCACCTCCACATTCCAAGGTCTCCCAGGCCACCAAGCCACAGTAGGACTCATCTTCAGGAGAGTCCATTTCAACTCTCCCCTCAGGGTAGCTCACCCAGGAGCCCGCAGATTGAGCCTGCCTTGTCCTGACTAAAGAGTGGGAATATGAGGTGGCGTTCCCAGGCATCCATGCTTAGACACCTGCTCTCGAGTCTTTCCATATGGGGCCTCTTGGAACCATCCAATAGGACTCGACTGTCGTGCAGAAGGTAACCTTCAGTTTTGGAGCAGTTCACAAATCCCATCGTAGGCAAAACTTTCTGGCATCATGAAGCCCCCACACCCTTCAGGAAGAGGCCATGCTAGACAAAAACTCTAGCCTGAGGCACGTCTCATAGTTGACATGACCTCAGTGCAGGAGATCTCGATTCAGCCTCTGCAGAGTGGGCCTGCCGTGCCCTCGGTCCCAAACCTCACGCTAGCTTGTGTTTTCCGTCTTCCTTCCTCAAACTCCTGGCAAACAAGCCCTCCGGACTATGAACTCCGGAACCAAAACTCAGCCCAGTGTATGCCCAATGGAAGAAAAACTTTTCCCTGTGGGGCTCTCCAGAAAACCCAGATGAGGATCAACCTGCTCAGGCCTCGACGGTACCCGAACTGGATAGGCTGCTCTGGGCACTCATGCTCTGCCTGACACAGCCTGAAGCCAGACGTCCAGACAGACAAGGAGACAGCTGGCCGCACACCCAGCACTTCGGACACGCCATGGTCTTATGCCGTCACCTCATCCTAACCTTGGTTTTCAGATATCTGAACCTAGACATTATATCAATTCTCCACACAGCTGGGTATAGCAAGCACAAAACAGAACTCCTCCTTCCCCATGGCTGTCAAGCTTGCTCTTGGCATGGAGTCACACCTTCAGGGTGGGAGAAACCTTCATGGCCCCTGATGCCACGCCCAAACTTGAGTTCTGCTTGGGAACAAATTCACACTGTGACCCTCAGCATGAGACCCATGTCAAAGAAAGGCCTGTCAGGGCCTGGACCAAGAGCCCACATATGGGGCTTGCCAAGCCCCTATGCACCCAATCCTCACCAGGGTTTGAATTTTCCAGTCGCCCCGCCCGTACCTGGAGCTCTGCTCTGGAATCCCTTTCTTGGAGAGACCCATGAGCCAGACAACACGACTCCACCCTTCCCACAAAATGACCCCAAACTCTTGGGAGCTGGGACAAATCCCCAGAGAGGGATACTCGTCCACAGTACCTGAGGCCACCGCTCCAATCCACGGCTATCCCGGACACAACATCCAGAGACAAAAGCCTGAAGGAACGCCTCCCACTCGCCCTTGTTTCAGAGGCCCAGGAGCTCCCTCTCGGGCTGTACATCCGGCCTGCCATACCCTAGGCGCCACTCATAAGCTGAGTTTGTGTATTCAGACTTCTGTGCCCACAACCTGGACCCACACAACATCCAGGCTAGGGCCTCGGGACCAAACAGCGAAAGATTGTGCCTGCCCTCTCCAAGGAAAGTGTGCCCAATCCATTGACCACAACCCTACAGGTTAGGGAAAAGCTCCAAGGTCCCTGAGGCCATCAATAGTATAGGCCACCCTGGACTAAGAGGGGCTCTCTGACACCAGCGGAGCAACTATCTCCACTTAGACTCTCAGACAGTGTCCCAGCAGACAGAAGGTCGAAATGGACAGGCCCCCAGGCCCTAATCTGAACCTTAGCTTTGGTTTCCATGTTTCCGTTCTCAGAGGACTGTTTTCGTAGACCAGCACCTGGGGCTTTTCTGAGGCACCAAACCAAACCTCTCTCATCTCCACATGGGCAGCTTTCTTACTGGGATGTATCAAACACTTCAGGTAGGAGAGTTCCGCAGGGCCACTGAACCACCAGCACATTGCAAGGTCTCCATGGACCCTAAGGCACATTATGACGCATCCTCAGGAGAGGCCATTTCAACTCAGCCCCTGGGTCGCGTGTTCCAGAGGCAGCAGATCAAACATATCTTGTCGCTAATAGCCAATGGGAATGCGAGACATGCTGTACAGGGATCCATCCTTCGAACCCTGCTCTCCAGTCCTTCCAAATGGTATGTCCTGGAGCCATGCAACAGGACTCGAATGTCCCGCAGAAGGAAACCTTGTGGTTTGGGGCAACCTCCAAACTCAGCGTGGGAAAACTTCCTTGGCCTCATGAGGCCCCCACTTCATGAAGGTGCCATCATGGACACATACTCCAGCCTCAGCCAACGTCTGATCCTCAGCCTGACTTCAGATGCAGGAGATTTTGATTCAGCCTCTGCAGAGTAGGCCTGCTCTGCCCTTGGCTCCAAACCTCACACTAGCTTGTGTTTTCAGACTTCCCTCCTCACACTCCTGGCCCACAAACCCTCCCTACTGGGAATTCTGGGGCCACAATGAAGCACTGTGCCTGCCTCCCAGGAGAAAAACCTTGTCTATGGCGCTGCCCAGAAACCCCAAATGAGGATCAAACTGCTTGGCCCTCGGCAACACCCCAATTGCATAGGCTACCTTAAACAGTGATGCTCTGTCGCAAATAGCCTGAGCCCAGACCTTCCAACAGACACCGACACAGCTGGCTGCACACCCAGCACATTGGACCCGCCACTGCCTTAGGCCACCATCCATTCCCAACCTGGGTTTTCAGTCATCGGAACCTAGACCTTATCTCCAATCCCTGCACAGGGGGGAACCTGATGCACAAGTCAGAACCCCTCCTTCCCCATGGCAAGAAACCTTGCTGCTGGCAGTGAGTCAAACCTTCAGTGTAGGAGAAAACGGCATGGCCCATGAGGCCATGCCCAAGCGTGAGGGCCGCCTTGGGCACAAACACACATTGTGACCCTCAGCGTGAGTACCTTATTCAAGTAACGCCTCTCAGTGACTGGACCAAGAGCCCGCATATGTGGCTTGCCATGCCCATAGGCACCCAGGACTAACTAGATGGTGTGTATTCCAGTTGAGGGAACCCACTGCTGTGCTCTAGAGTCCCTCTCCTGCGCGGTCCCCTGTGGCAGAAAACAGTACTCTTCATTCCCACAGAATGAACACAAACACTTGGGAGCTTGGACAATCCCCCGAGAGGAAGGCTCTTCCTCGGCCTCTGAGACAACCCCTACCCTGACCGGACACTGTAAACGCAACACCCAGAGACAAAATCCTGAGTGACTGCCTCCCACTTGCCCTACTTTGATTTGCAGAGGATCTCCCCTCACGGACTAGAGATCAGGCCTGCCATTACATTGGCCCCTAGCTGAGCCAAGTTTGCTTTTTCAGACATCTGTCCCCACAGACCTGGCAAACACAACCGCTAGGCTGGGTCCTCTGGAGCCATACCACAGGACCGTGCCTTCTCTCTCCTGGGAAACTGTGTCCATTCCTTTGGCCACACACCTCCAGAATATGAGAAACCTCAAGGCCTCGGAGGACATCCCACTACTGGGAGCCTCACTGGACTCACAGGGGCATTCGGACACAAGCTGAGCAGCTACATCCATAAATGCATGCACACAGATGTCAACAGAGATAGAAGGTTGAGCCGGACATGCCTTTAGGCCGTAGTCTCAACTCTTGCTTTGGTTTCCAGGTGTCACTCCTCAGAGGCTTTGGTTCGAAGAACAGGGTATGGGGCTTTCCTGAGGCACGGAACAGAACTCCTCTCGTCTCCACATGGGGAGTTTCCTTGTTGGAGCCGTGTCAAACACCTCATGTTGGAGAATTCTGCAGAGTCCCTGAGCCACCTCCACATTCCAAGGTCTCCCAGGCCACCAAGCCACAGTAGGACTCATCTTCAGGAGAGTCCATTTCAACTCTCCCCTCAGGGTAGCTCACCCAGGAGGCCGCAGATTGAGCCTGCCTTGTCCTGGCTAAAGAGTGGGAATATGAGGTGGCGTTCCCAGGCATCCATGCTTAGACACCTGCTCTCGAGTCTTTCCATATGGGGCCTCTTGGAACCATCCAATAGGACTCGACTGTCGTGCAGAAGGTAACCTTCAGTTTTGGAGCAGTTCACAAATCCCATCGTAGGCAAAACTTTCTGGCATCATGAAGCCCCCACACCCTTCAGGAAGAGGCCATGCTAGACAAAAACTCTAGCCTGAGGCACGTCTCATAGTTGACATGACCTCAGTGCAGGAGATCTCGATTCAGCCTCTGCAGAGTGGGCCTGCCGTGCCCTCGGTCCCAAACCTCACGCTAGCTTGTGTTTTCCGTCTTCCTTCCTCAAACTCCTGGCAAACAAGCCCTCCGGACTATGAACTCCGGAACCAAAACTCAGCCCAGTGTATGCCCAATGGAAGAAAAACTTTTCCCTGTGGGGCTCTCCAGAAAACCCAGATGAGGATCAACCTGCTCAGGCCTCGACGGTACCCGAACTGGATAGGCTGCTCTGGGCACTCATGCTCTGCCTGACACAGCCTGAAGCCAGACGTCCAGACAGACAAGGAGACAGCTGGCCGCACACCCAGCACTTCGGACACGCCATGGTCTTATGCCGTCACCTCATCCTAACCTTGGTTTTCAGATATCTGAACCTAGACATTATATCAATTCTCCACACAGCTGGGTATAGCAAGCACAAAACAGAACTCCTCCTTCCCCATGGCTGTCAAGCTTGCTCTTGGCATGGAGTCACACCTTCAGGGTGGGAGAAACCTTCATGGCCCCTGATGCCACGCCCAAACTTGAGTTCTGCTTGGGAACAAATTCACACTGTGACCCTCAGCATGAGACCCATGTCAAAGAAAGGCCTGTCAGGGCCTGGACCAAGAGCCCACATATGGGGCTTGCCAAGCCCCTATGCACCCAATCCTCACCAGGGTTTGAATTTTCCAGTCGCCCCGCCCGTACCTGGAGCTCTGCTCTGGAATCCCTTTCTTGGAGAGACCCATGAGCCAGACAACACGACTCCACCCTTCCCACAAAATGACCCCAAACTCTTGGGAGCTGGGACAAATCCCCAGAGAGGGATACTCGTCCACAGTACCTGAGGCCACCGCTCCAATCCACGGCTATCCCGGACACAACATCCAGAGACAAAAGCCTGAAGGAACGCCTCCCACTCGCCCTTGTTTCAGAGGCCCAGGAGCTCCCTCTCGGGCTGTACATCCGGCCTGCCATACCCTAGGCGCCACTCATAAGCTGAGTTTGTGTATTCAGACTTCTGTGCCCACAGCCTGGACCCACACAACATCCAGGCTAGGGCCTCTGGACCAAACAGCGAAAGATTGTGCCTGCCCTCTCCAAGGAAAGTGTGCCCAATCCATTGACCACAACCCTACAGGTTAGGGAAAAGCTCCAAGGTCCCTGAGGCCATCAATAGTATAGGCCACCCTGGACTAAGAGGGGCTCTCTGACACCAGCGGAGCAACTATCTCCACTTAGACTCTCAGACAGTGTCCCAGCAGACAGAAGGTCGAAATGGACAGGCCCCCAGGCCCTAATCTGAACCTTAGCTTTGGTTTCCATGTTTCCGTTCTCAGAGGACTGTTTTCGTAGACCAGCACCTGGGGCTTTTCTGAGGCACCAAACCAAACCTCTCTCATCTCCACATGGGCAGCTTTCTTACTGGGATGTATCAAACACTTCAGGTAGGAGAGTTCCGCAGGGCCACTGAACAACCAGCACATTCCAAGGTCTCCATGGACCCAAACGCACATTATGACGCATCCTCAGGAGAGGCCATTTCATCTCAGCCCCCTGGGTCGCGTGTTCCAGAGGCAGCAGGTCAAACATATCTTGTCGCTAATAGCCAATGGGAATGCGAGACATGCTGTACAGGGATCCATCCTTCGAACCCTGCTCTCCAGTCCTTCCATATGGTATGTCCTGGAGCCATGCAACAGGACTCGAATGTCCCGCAGAAGGAAACCTTGTGGTTTGGGGCAACCTCCAAACTCAGCGTGGGAAAACTTCCTTGGCCTCATGAGGCCCCCACTTCATGAAGGTGCCATCATGGACACATACTCCAGCCTCAGCCAACGTCTGATCCTCAGCCTGACTTCAGATGCAGGAGATTTTGATTCAGCCTCTGCAGTGTGGGCCTGCTCTGCCCTTGGCTCCAATCCTCACACTAGCTTGTGTTTTCAGACTTCCCTCCTCACACTCCTGGCCCACAAACCCTCCCTACTGGGAATTCTGGGGCCACAATGAAGCACTGTGCCTGCCTCCCAGGAGAAAAACCTTGTCTATGGCGCTGCCCAGAAACCCCAAATGAGGATCAAACTGCTTGGCCCTCGGCAACACCCCAATTGCATAGGCTACCTTAAACAGTGATGCTCTGTCGCAAATAGCCTGAGCCCAGACCTTCCAACAGACACCGACACAGCTGGCTGCACACCCAGCACATTGGACCCGCCACTGCCTTAGGCCACCATCCATTCCCAACCTGGGTTTTCAGTCATCGGAACCTAGACCTTATCTCCAATCCCTGCACAGGGGGGAACCTGATGCACAAGTCAGAACCCCTCCTTCCCCATGGCAAGAAACCTTGCTGCTGGCAGTGAGTCAAACCTTCAGTGTAGGAGAAAACGGCATGGCCCATGAGGCCACGCCCAAGCGTGAGGGCCGCTTTGGGCACAAACACACATTGTGACCCTCAGCGTGAGTACCTTATTCAAGTAACGCCTCTCAGTGACTGGACCAAGAGCCCGCATATGTGGCTTGCCATGCCCATAGGCACCCAGGACTAACTAGATGGTGTGTATTCCAGTTGAGGGAACCCACTGCTGTGCTCTAGAGTCCCTCTCCTGGGGGGTCCCCTGTGGCAGAAAACAGTACTCTTCATTCCCACAGAATGAACACAAACACTTGGGAGCTTGGACAATCCCCCGAGAGGAAGGCTCTTCCTCGGCCTCTGAGACAACCCCTACCCTGACCGGACACTGTAAACGCAACACCCAGAGACAAAATCCTGAGTGACTGCCTCCCACTTGCCCTACTTTGATTTCCAGAGGATCTCCCCTCACGGACTAGAGATCAGGCCTGCCATTACATTGGCCCCTAGCTGAGCCAAGTTTGCTTTTTCAGACATCTGTCCCCACAGCCCTGGCAAACACAACCTCTAGGCTGGGTCCTCTGGAGCCATACCACAGGACCGTGCCTGCTCTCTCCTGGGAAACTGTGTCCATTCCTTTGGCCACACACCTCCAGAATATGAGAAAACTCAAGGCCTCCGAGGACATCCCACTACTGGGAGCCTCACTGGACTCACAGGGGCATTCGGACACAAGCTGAGCAGATACATCCATGAATGCATGCACACAGATGTCAACAGAGATAGAAGGTTGAGCCGGACAGGCCTTTAGGCCGTAGTCTCAACTCTTGCTTTGGTTTCCAGGAGTCACTCCTCAGAGGCTTTGGTTCGAAGAACAGGGTATGGGGCTTTCCTGAGGCACGGAACAGAACTCCTCTCGTCTCCACATGGGGAGTTTCCTTGTTGGAGCCGTGTCAAACACCTCATGTTGGAGAATACTGCAGAGTCCCTGAGCCACCTCCACATTCCAAGGTCTCCCAGGCCACCAAGCCACAGTAGGACTCATCTTCAGGAGAGTCCATTTCAACTCTCCCCTCAGGGTAGCTCACCCAGGAGGCCGCAGATTGAGCCTGCCTTGTCCTGACTAAAGAGTGGGAATATGAGGTGGCGTTCCCAGGCATCCATGCTTAGACACCTGCTCTCGAGTCTTTCCATATGGGGCCTCTTGGAACCATCCAATAGGACTCGACTGTCGTGCAGAAGGTAACCTTCAGTTTTGGAGCAGTTCACAAATCCCATCGTAGGCAAAACTTTCTGGCATCATGAAGCCCCCACACCCTTCAGGAAGAGGCCATGCTAGACAAAAACTCTAGCCTGAGGCACGTCTCATAGTTGACATGACCTCAGTGCAGGAGATCTCGATTCAGCCTCTTCAGAGTGGGCCTGCCGTGCCCTCGGTCCCAAACCTCACGCTAGCTTGTGTTTTCCGACTTCCTTCCTCACACTCCTGGCAAACAAGCCCTCCGGACTAGGAACTCCGGAACCAAAACCCAGCCCAGTGTCTGCCCAATGGAAGAAAAACGTTTCCCTGTGGGGCTCTCCAGAAAACCCAGATGAGGATCAACCTGCTCAGGCCTCGACGGTACCCGAACTGGATAGGCTGCTCTGGGCACTCATGCTCTGCCTGACACAGCCTGAAGCCAGACGTCCAGACAGACAAGGAGACAGCTGGCCGCACACCCAGCACTTCGGACACGCCATGGTCTTATGCCGTCACCTCATCCTAACCTTGGTTTTCAGATATCTGAACCTAGACATTATATCAATTCTCCACACAGCTGGGTATAGCAAGCACAAAACAGAACTCCTCCTTCCCCATGGCTGTCAAGCTTGCTCTTGGCATGGAGTCACACCTTCAGGGTGGGAGAAACCTTCATGGCCCCTGATGCCACGCCCAAACTTGAGTTCTGCTTGGGAACAAATTCACACTTTGACCCTCAGCATGAGCCCCATGTTAAAGAAAGGCCTGTCAGGGCCTGGACCAAGAGCCCACATATGGGGCTTGCCAAGCCCCTATGCACCCAATCCTCACCACGGTTTGAATTTTCCAGTCGCCCCGCCCGTACCTGGAGCTCT
This sequence comes from Mustela nivalis, assembly GCF_964662115.1. Taxonomy (NCBI): domain Eukaryota; kingdom Metazoa; phylum Chordata; class Mammalia; order Carnivora; family Mustelidae; genus Mustela; species Mustela nivalis. The sequence goes on along the minus strand of NW_028136142.1, from coordinate 255,797 downwards.
GCTCTGGAATCCCTTTCTTGGAGAGACCCATGAGCCAGACAACACGACTCCACGCTTCCCACAAAATGACCCCAAACTCTTGAAAGCTGGGACAAATCCCCAGAGAGGGATACTCGTCCACAGTACCTGAGGCCACCGCTCCAATCCACGGCTATCCCGGACACAACATCCAGAGACAAAAGCCTGAAGGAACGCCTCCCACTCGCCCTTGTTTCAGAGGCCCAGGAGCTCCCTCTCGGGCTGTACATCCGGCCTGCCATACCCTAGGCGCCACTCATAAGCTGAGTTTGTGTATTCAGACTTCTGTGCCCACAGCCTGGACCCACACAACATCCAGGCTAGGGCCTCTGGACCAAACAGCGAAAGATTGTGCCTGCCCTCTCCAAGGAAAGTGTGCCCAATCCATTGACCACAACCCTACAGGTTAGGGAAAAGCTCCAAGGTCCCTGAGGCCATCAATAGTATAGGCCACCCTGGACTAAGAGGGGCTCTCTGACACCAGCGGAGCAACTATCTCCACTTAGACTCTCAGACAGTGTCCCAGCAGACAGAAGGTCGAAATGGACAGGCCCCCAGGCCCTAATCTGAACCTTAGCTTTGGTTTCCATGTTTCCGTTCTCAGAGGACTGTTTTCGTAGACCAGCACCTGGGGCTTTTCTGAGGCACCAAACCAAACCTCTCTCATCTCCACATGGGCAGCTTTCTTACTGGGATGTATCAAACACTTCAGGTAGGAGAGTTCCGCAGGGCCACTGAACAACCAGCACATTCCAAGGTCTCCATGGACCCAAACGCACATTATGACGCATCCTCAGGAGAGGCCATTTCATCTCAGCCCCCTGGGTCGCGTGTTCCAGAGGCAGCAGGTCAAACATATCTTGTCGCTAATAGCCAATGGGAATGCGAGACATGCTGTACAGGGATCCATCCTTCGAACCCTGCTCTCCAGTCCTTCCATATGGTATGTCCTGGAGCCATGCAACAGGACTCGAATGTCCCGCAGAAGGAAACCTTGTGGTTTGGGGCAACCTCCAAACTCAGCGTGGGAAAACTTCCTTGGCCTCATGAGGCCCCCACTTCATGAAGGTGCCATCATGGACACATACTCCAGCCTCAGCCAACGTCTGATCCTCAGCCTGACTTCAGATGCAGGAGATTTTGATTCAGCCTCTGCAGTGTGGGCCTGCTCTGCCCTTGGCTCCAATCCTCACACTAGCTTGTGTTTTCAGACTTCCCTCCTCACACTCCTGGCCCACAAACCCTCCCTACTGGGAATTCTGGGGCCACAATGAAGCACTGTGCCTGCCTCCCAGGAGAAAAACCTTGTCTATGGCGCTGCCCAGAAACCCCAAATGAGGATCAAACTGCTTGGCCCTCGGCAACACCCCAATTGCATAGGCTACCTTAAACAGTGATGCTCTGTCGCAAATAGCCTGAGCCCAGACCTTCCAACAGACACCGACACAGCTGGCTGCACACCCAGCACATTGGACCCGCCACTGCCTTAGGCCACCATCCATTCCCAACCTGGGTTTTCAGTCATCGGAACCTAGACCTTATCTCCAATCCCTGCACAGGGGGGAACCTGATGCACAAGTCAGAACCCCTCCTTCCCCATGGCAAGAAACCTTGCTGCTGGCAGTGAGTCAAACCTTCAGTGTAGGAGAAAACGGCATGGCCCATGAGGCCACGCCCAAGCGTGAGGGCCGCCTTGGGCACAAACACACATTGTGACCCTCAGCGTGAGTACCTTATTCAAGTAACGCCTCTCAGTGACTGGACCAAGAGCCCGCATATGTGGCTTGCCATGCCCATAGGCACCCAGGACTAACTAGATGGTGTGTATTCCAGTTGAGGGAACCCACTGCTGTGCTCTAGAGTCCCTCTCCTGGGGGTCCTCTGTGGCAGAAAACAGTACTCTTCATTCCCACAGAATGAACACAAACACTTGGGAGCTTGGACAATCCCCCGAGAGGAAGGCTCTTCCTCGGCCTCTGAGACAACCCCTACCCTGACCGGACACTGTAAACGCAACACCCAGAGACAAAATCCTGAGTGACTGCCTCCCACTTGCCCTACTTTGATTTCCAGAGGATCTCCCCTCACGGACTAGAGATCAGGCCTGCCATTACATTGGCCCCTAGCTGAGCCAAGTTTGCTTTTTCAGACATCTGTCCCCACAGCCCTGGCAAACACAACCTCTAGGCTGGGTCCTCTGGAGCCATACCACAGGACCGTGCCTGCTCTCTCCTGGGAAACTGTGTCCATTCCTTTGGCCACACACCTCCAGAATATGAGAAAACTCAAGGCCTCCGAGGACATCCCACTACTGGGAGCCTCACTGGACTCACAGGGGCATTCGGACACAAGCTGAGCAGATACATCCATGAATGCATGCACACAGATGTCAACAGAGATAGAAGGTTGAGCCGGACAGGCCTTTAGGCCGTAGTCTCAACTCTTGCTTTGGTTTCCAGGAGTCACTCCTCAGAGGCTTTGGTTCGAAGAACAGGGTATGGGGCTTTCCTGAGGCACGGAACAGAACTCCTCTCGTCTCCACATGGGGAGTTTCCTTGTTGGAGCCGTGTCAAACACCTCATGTTGGAGAATACTGCAGAGTCCCTGAGCCACCTCCACATTCCAAGGTCTCCCAGGCCACCAAGCCACAGTAGGACTCATCTTCAGGAGAGTCCATTTCAACTCTCCCCTCAGGGTAGCTCACCCAGGAGGCCGCAGATTGAGCCTGCCTTGTCCTGACTAAAGAGTGGGAATATGAGGTGGCGTTCCCAGGCATCCATGCTTAGACACCTGCTCTCGAGTCTTTCCATATGGGGCCTCTTGGAACCATCCAATAGGACTCGACTGTCGTGCAGAAGGTAACCTTCAGTTTTGGAGCAGTTCACAAATCCCATCGTAGGCAAAACTTTCTGGCATCATGAAGCCCCCACACCCTTCAGGAAGAGGCCATGCTAGACAAAAACTCTAGCCTGAGGCACGTCTCATAGTTGACATGACCTCAGTGCAGGAGATCTCGATTCAGCCTCTTCAGAGTGGGCCTGCCGTGCCCTCGGTCCCAAACCTCACGCTAGCTTGTGTTTTCCGACTTCCTTCCTCACACTCCTGGCAAACAAGCCCTCCGGACTAGGAACTCCGGAACCAAAACCCAGCCCAGTGTCTGCCCAATGGAAGAAAAACGTTTCCCTGTGGGGCTCTCCAGAAAACCCAGATGAGGATCAACCTGCTCAGGCCTCGACGGTACCCGAACTGGATAGGCTGCTCTGGGCACTCATGCTCTGCCTGACACAGCCTGAAGCCAGACGTCCAGACAGACAAGGAGACAGCTGGCCGCACACCCAGCACTTCGGACACGCCATGGTCTTATGCCGTCACCTCATCCTAACCTTGGTTTTCAGATATCTGAACCTAGACATTATATCAATTCTCCACACAGCTGGGTATAGCAAGCACAAAACAGAACTCCTCCTTCCCCATGGCTGTCAAGCTTGCTCTTGGCATGGAGTCACACCTTCAGGGTGGGAGAAACCTTCATGGCCCCTGATGCCACGCCCAAACTTGAGTTCTGCTTGGGAACAAATTCACACTTTGACCCTCAGCATGAGCCCCATGTTAAAGAAAGGCCTGTCAGGGCCTGGACCAAGAGCCCACATATGGGGCTTGCCAAGCCCCTATGCACCCAATCCTCACCACGGTTTGAATTTTCCAGTCGCCCCGCCCGTACCTGGAGCTCTGCTCTGGAATCCCTTTCTTGGAGAGACCCATGAGCCAGACAACACGACTCCACGCTTCCCACAAAATGACCCCAAACTCTTGAAAGCTGGGACAAATCCCCAGAGAGGGATACTCGTCCACAGTACCTGAGGCCACCGCTCCAATCCACGGCTATCCCGGACACAACATCCAGAGACAAAAGCCTGAAGGAACGCCTCCCACTCGCCCTTGTTTCAGAGGCCCAGGAGCTCCCTCTCGGGCTGTACATCCGGCCTGCCATACCCTAGGCGCCACTCATAAGCTGAGTTTGTGTATTCAGACTTCTGTGCCCACAGCCTGGACCCACACAACATCCAGGCTAGGGCCTCTGGACCAAACAGCGAAAGATTGTGCCTGCCCTCTCCAAAGAAAGTGTGCCCAATCCATTGACCACAACCCTACAGGTTAGGGAAAAGCTCCAAGGTCCCTGAGGCCATCAATAGTATAGGCCACCCTGGACTAAGAGGGGCTCTCTGACACCAGCGGAGCAACTATCTCCACTTAGACTCTCAGACAGTGTCCCAGGAGACAGAAGGTCGAAATGGACAGGCCCCCAGGCCCTAATCTGAACCTTAGCTTTGGTTTCCATGTTTCCGTTCTCAGAGGACTGTTTTCGTAGACCAGCACCTGGGGCTATTCTGAGACACCAAACCAAACCTCTCTCATCTCCACATGGGCAGCTTTCTTACTGGGATGTATCAAACACTTCAGGTAGGAGAGTTACGCAGGGCCACTGAACAACCAGCACATTCCAAGGTCTCCATGGACCCAAACGCACATTATGACGCATCCTCAGGAGAGGCCATTTCATCTCAGCCCCCTGGGTCGCGTGTTCCAGAGGCAGCAGGTCAAACATATCTTGTCGCTAATAGCCAATGGGAATGCGAGACATGCTGTACAGGGATCCATCCTTCGAACCCTGCTCTCCAGTCCTTCCATATGGTATGTCCTGGAGCCATGCAACAGGACTCGAATGTCCCGCAGAAGGAAACCTTGTGGTTTGGGGCAACCTCCAAACTCAGCGTGGGAAAACTTCCTTGGCCTCATGAGGCCCCCACTTCATGAAGGTGCCATCATGGACACATACTCCAGCCTCAGCCAACGTCTGATCCTCAGCCTGACTTCAGATGCAGGAGATTTTGATTCAGCCTCTGCAGTGTGGGCCTGCTCTGCCCTTGGCTCCAATCCTCACACTAGCTTGTGTTTTCAGACTTCCCTCCTCACACTCCTGGCCCACAAACCCTCCCTACTGGGAATTCTGGGGCCACAATGAAGCACTGTGCCTGCCTCCCAGGAGAAAAACCTTGTCTATGGCGCTGCCCAGAAACCCCAAATGAGGATCAAACTGCTTGGCCCTCGGCAACACCCCAATTGCATAGGCTACCTTAAACAGTGATGCTCTGTCGCAAATAGCCTGAGCCCAGACCTTCCAACAGACACCGACACAGCTGGCTGCACACCCAGCACATTGGACCCGCCACTGCCTTAGGCCACCATCCATTCCCAACCTGGGTTTTCAGTCATCGGAACCTAGACCTTATCTCCAATCCCTGCACAGGGGGGAACCTGATGCACAAGTCAGAACCCCTCCTTCCCCATGGCAAGAAACCTTGCTGCTGGCAGTGAGTCAAACCTTCAGTGTAGGAGAAAACGGCATGGCCCATGAGGCCACGCCCAAGCGTGAGGGCCGCCTTGGGCACAAACACACATTGTGACCCTCAGCGTGAGTACCTTATTCAAGTAACGCCTCTCAGTGACTGGACCAAGAGCCCGCATATGTGGCTTGCCATGCCCATAGGCACCCAGGACTAACTAGATGGTGTGTATTCCAGTTGAGGGAACCCACTGCTGTGCTCTAGAGTCCCTCTCCTGGGGGGTCCCCTGTGGCAGAAAACAGTACTCTTCATTCCCACAGAATGAACACAAACACTTGGGAGCTTGGACAATCCCCCGAGAGGAAGGCTCTTCCTCGGCCTCTGAGACAACCCCTACCCTGACCGGACACTGTAAACGCAACACCCAGAGACAAAATCCTGAGTGACTGCCTCCCACTTGCCCTACTTTGATTTCCAGAGGATCTCCCCTCACGGACTAGAGATCAGGCCTGCCATTACATTGGCCCCTAGCTGAGCCAAGTTTGCTTTTTCAGACATCTGTCCCCACAGCCCTGGCAAACACAACCTCTAGGCTGGGTCCTCTGGAGCCATACCACAGGACCGTGCCTGCTCTCTCCTGGGAAACTGTGTCCATTCCTTTGGCCACACACCTCCAGAATATGAGAAAACTCAAGGCCTCCGAGGACATCCCACTACTGGGAGCCTCACTGGACTCACAGGGGCATTCGGACACAAGCTGAGCAGATACATCCATGAATGCATGCACACAGATGTCAACAGAGATAGAAGGTTGAGCCGGACAGGCCTTTAGGCCGTAGTCTCAACTCTTGCTTTGGTTTCCAGGAGTCACTCCTCAGAGGCTTTGGTTCGAAGAACAGGGTATGGGGCTTTCCTGAGGCACGGAACAGAACTCCTCTCGTCTCCACATGGGGAGTTTCCTTGTTGGAGCCGTGTCAAACACCTCATGTTGGAGAATCCTGCAGAGTCCCTGAGCCACCTCCACATTCCAAGGTCTCCCAGGCCACCAAGCCACAGTAGGACTCATCTTCAGGAGAGTCCATTTCAACTCTCCCCTCAGGGTAGCTCACCCAGGAGGCCGCAGATTGAGCCTGCCTTGTCCTGACTAAAGAGTGGGAATATGAGGTGGCGTTCCCAGGCATCCATGCTTAGACACCTGCTCTCGAGTCTTTCCATATGGGGCCTCTTGGAACCATCCAATAGGACTCGACTGTCGTGCAGAAGGTAACCTTCAGTTTTGGAGCAGTTCACAAATCCCATCGTAGGCAAAACTTTCTGGCATCATGAAGCCCCCACACCCTTCAGGAAGAGGCCATGCTAGACAAAAACTCTAGCCTGAGGCACGTCTCATAGTTGACATGACCTCAGTGCAGGAGATCTCGATTCAGCCTCTTCAGAGTGGGCCTGCCGTGCCCTCGGTCCCAAACCTCACGCTAGCTTGTGTTTTCCGACTTCCTTCCTCACACTCCTGGCAAACAAGCCCTCCGGACTAGGAACTCCGGAACCAAAACCCAGCCCAGTGTCTGCCCAATGGAAGAAAAACGTTTCCCTGTGGGGCTCTCCAGAAAACCCAGATGAGGATCAACCTGCTCAGGCCTCGACGGTACCCGAACTGGATAGGCTGCTCTGGGCACTCATGCTCTGCCTGACACAGCCTGAAGCCAGACGTCCAGACAGACAAGGAGACAGCTGGCCGCACACCCAGCACTTCGGACACGCCATGGTCTTATGCCGTCACCTCATCCTAACCTTGGTTTTCAGATATCTGAACCTAGACATTATATCAATTCTCCACACAGCTGGGTATAGCAAGCACAAAACAGAACTCCTCCTTCCCCATGGCTGTCAAGCTTGCTCTTGGCATGGAGTCACACCTTCAGGGTGGGAGAAACCTTCATGGCCCCTGATGCCACGCCCAAACTTGAGTTCTGCTTGGGAACAAATTCACACTTTGACCCTCAGCATGAGCCCCATGTTAAAGAAAGGCCTGTCAGGGCCTGGACCAAGAGCCCACATATGGGGCTTGCCAAGCCCCTATGCACCCAATCCTCACCACGGTTTGAATTTTCCAGTCGCCCCGCCCGTACCTGGAGCTCTGCTCTGGAATCCCTTTCTTGGAGAGACCCATGAGCCAGACAACACGACTCCACGCTTCCCACAAAATGACCCCAAACTCTTGAAAGCTGGGACAAATCCCCAGAGAGGGATACTCGTCCACAGTACCTGAGGCCACCGCTCCAATCCACGGCTATCCCGGACACAACATCCAGAGACAAAAGCCTGAAGGAACGCCTCCCACTCGCCCTTGTTTCAGAGGCCCAGGAGCTCCCTCTCGGGCTGTACATCCGGCCTGCCATACCCTAGGCGCCACTCATAAGCTGAGTTTGTGTATTCAGACTTCTGTGCCCACAGCCTGGACCCACACAACATCCAGGCTAGGGCCTCTGGACCAAACAGCGAAAGATTGTGCCTGCCCTCTCCAAAGAAAGTGTGCCCAATCCATTGACCACAACCCTACAGGTTAGGGAAAAGCTCCAAGGTCCCTGAGGCCATCAATAGTATAGGCCACCCTGGACTAAGAGGGGCTCTCTGACACCAGCGGAGCAACTATCTCCACTTAGACTCTCAGACAGTGTCCCAGGAGACAGAAGGTCGAAATGGACAGGCCCCCAGGCCCTAATCTGAACCTTAGCTTTGGTTTCCATGTTTCCGTTCTCAGAGGACTGTTTTCGTAGACCAGCACCTGGGGCTATTCTGAGACACCAAACCAAACCTCTCTCATCTCCACATGGGCAGCTTTCTTACTGGGATGTATCAAACACTTCAGGTAGGAGAGTTCCGCAGGGCCACTGAACAACCAGCACATTCCAAGGTCTCCATGGACCCAAACGCACATTATGACGCATCCTCAGGAGAGGCCATTTCATCTCAGCCCCCTGGGTCGCGTGTTCCAGAGGCAGCAGGTCAAACATATCTTGTCGCTAATAGCCAATGGGAATGCGAGACATGCTGTACAGGGATCCATCCTTCGAACCCTGCTCTCCAGTCCTTCCATATGGTATGTCCTGGAGCCATGCAACAGGACTCGAATGTCCCGCAGAAGGAAACCTTGTGGTTTGGGGCAACCTCCAAACTCAGCGTGGGAAAACTTCCTTGGCCTCATGAGGCCCCCACTTCATGAAGGTGCCATCATGGACACATACTCCAGCCTCAGCCAACGTCTGATCCTCAGCCTGACTTCAGATGCAGGAGATTTTGATTCAGCCTCTGCAGTGTGGGCCTGCTCTGCCCTTGGCTCCAATCATCACACTAGCTTGTGTTTTCAGACTTCCGTCCTCACACTCCTGGCCCACAAACCCTCCCTACTGGGAATTCTGGGGCCACAATGAAGCACTGTGCCTGCCTCCCAGGAGAAAAACCTTGTCTATGGCGCTGCCCAGAAACCCCAAATGAGGATCAAACTGCTTGGCCCTCGGCAACACCCCAATTGCATAGGCTACCTTAAACAGTGATGCTCTGTCGCAAATAGCCTGAGCCCAGACCTTCCAACAGACACCGACACAGCTGGCTGCACACCCAGCACATTGGACCCGCCACTGCCTTAGGCCACCATCCATTCCCAACCTGGGTTTTCAGTCATCGGAACCTAGACCTTATCTCCAATCCCTGCACAGGGGGGAACCTGATGCACAAGTCAGAACCCCTCCTTCCCCATGGCAAGAAACCTTGCTGCTGGCAGTGAGTCAAACCTTCAGTGTAGGAGAAAACGGCATGGCCCATGAGGCCACGCCCAAGCGTGAGGGCCGCCTTGGGCACAAACACACATTGTGACCCTCAGCGTGAGTACCTTATTCAAGTAACGCCTCTCAGTGACTGGACCAAGAGCCCGCATATGTGGCTTGCCATGCCCATAGGCACCCAGGACTAACTAGATGGTGTGTATTCCAGTTGAGGGAACCCACTGCTGTGCTCTAGAGTCCCTCTCCTGGGGGGTCCCCTGTGGCAGAAAACAGTACTCTTCATTCCCACAGAATGAACACAAACACTTGGGAGCTTGGACAATCCCCCGAGAGGAAGGCTCTTCCTCGGCCTCTGAGACAACCCCTACCCTGACCGGACACTGTAAACGCAACACCCAGAGACAAAATCCTGAGTGACTGCCTCCCACTTGCCCTACTTTGATTTCCAGAGGATCTCCCCTCACGGACTAGAGATCAGGCCTGCCATTACATTGGCCCCTAGCTGAGCCAAGTTTGCTTTTTCAGACATCTGTCCCCACAGCCCTGGCAAACACAACCTCTAGGCTGGGTCCTCTGGAGCCATACCACAGGACCGTGCCTGCTCTCTCCTGGGAAACTGTGTCCATTCCTTTGGCCACACACCTCCAGAATATGAGAAAACTCAAGGCCTCCGAGGACATCCCACTACTGGGAGCCTCACTGGACTCACAGGGGCATTCGGACACAAGCTGAGCAGATACATCCATGAATGCATGCACACAGATGTCAACAGAGATAGAAGGTTGAGCCGGACAGGCCTTTAGGCCGTAGTCTCAACTCTTGCTTTGGTTTCCAGGAGTCACTCCTCAGAGGCTTTGGTTCGAAGAACAGGGTATGGGGCTTTCCTGAGGCACGGAACAGAACTCCTCTCGTCTCCACATGGGGAGTTTCCTTGTTGGAGCCGTGTCAAACACCTCATGTTGGAGAATCCTGCAGAGTCCCTGAGCCACCTCCACATTCCAAGGTCTCCCAGGCCACCAAGCCACAGTAGGACTCATCTTCAGGAGAGTCCATTTCAACTCTCCCCTCAGGGTAGCTCACCCAGGAGGCCGCAGATTGAGCCTGCCTTGTCCTGACTAAAGAGTGGGAATATGAGGTGGCGTTCCCAGGCATCCATGCTTAGACACCTGCTCTCGAGTCTTTCCATATGGGGCCTCTTGGAACCATCCAATAGGACTCGACTGTCGTGCAGAAGGTAACCTTCAGTTTTGGAGCAGTTCACAAATCCCATCGTAGGCAAAACTTTCTGGCATCATGAAGCCCCCACACCCTTCAGGAAGAGGCCATGCTAGACAAAAACTCTAGCCTGAGGCACGTCTCATAGTTGACATGACCTCAGTGCAGGAGATCTCGATTCAGCCTCTTCAGAGTGGGCCTGCCGTGCCCTCGGTCCCAAACCTCACGCTAGCTTGTGTTTTCCGACTTCCTTCCTCACACTCCTGGCAAACAAGCCCTCCGGACTAGGAACTCCGGAACCAAAACCCAGCCCAGTGTCTGCCCAATGGAAGAAAAACGTTTCCCTGTGGGGCTCTCCAGAAAACCCAGATGAGGATCAACCTGCTCAGGCCTCGACGGTACCCGAACTGGATAGGCTGCTCTGGGCACTCATGCTCTGCCTGACACAGCCTGAAGCCAGACGTCCAGACAGACAAGGAGACAGCTGGCCGCACACCCAGCACTTCGGACACGCCATGGTCTTATGCCGTCACCTCATCCTAACCTTGGTTTTCAGATATCTGAACCTAGACATTATATCAATTCTCCACACAGCTGGGTATAGCAAGCACAAAACAGAACTCCTCCTTCCCCATGGCTGTCAAGCTTGCTCTTGGCATGGAGTCACACCTTCAGGGTGGGAGAAACCTTCATGGCCCCTGATGCCACGCCCAAACTTGAGTTCTGCTTGGGAACAAATTCACACTTTGACCCTCAGCATGAGCCCCATGTTAAAGAAAGGCCTGTCAGGGCCTGGACCAAGAGCCCACATATGGGGCTTGCCAAGCCCCTATGCACCCAATCCTCACCACGGTTTGAATTTTCCAGTCGCCCCGCCCGTACCTGGAGCTCTGCTCTGGAATCCCTTTCTTGGAGAGACCCATGAGCCAGACAACACGACTCCACGCTTCCCACAAAATGACCCCAAACTCTTGAAAGCTGGGACAAATCCCCAGAGAGGGATACTCGTCCACAGTACCTGAGGCCACCGCTCCAATCCACGGCTATCCCGGACACAACATCCAGAGACAAAAGCCTGAAGGAACGCCTCCCACTCGCCCTTGTTTCAGAGGCCCAGGAGCTCCCTCTCGGGCTGTACATCCGGCCTGCCATACCCTAGGCGCCACTCATAAGCTGAGTTTGTGTATTCAGACTTCTGTGCCCACAGCCTGGACCCACACAACATCCAGGCTAGGGCCTCTGGACCAAACAGCGAAAGATTGTGCCTGCCCTCTCCAAAGAAAGTGTGCCCAATCCATTGACCACAACCCTACAGGTTAGGGAAAAGCTCCAAGGTCCCTGAGGCCATCAATAGTATAGGCCACCCTGGACTAAGAGGGGCTCTCTGACACCAGCGGAGCAACTATCTCCACTTAGACTCTCAGACAGTGTCCCAGGAGACAGAAGGTCGAAATGGACAGGCCCCCAGGCCCTAATCTGAACCTTAGCTTTGGTTTCCATGTTTCCGTTCTCAGAGGACTGTTTTCGTAGACCAGCACCTGGGGCTATTCTGAGACACCAAACCAAACCTCTCTCATCTCCACATGGGCAGCTTTCTTACTGGGATGTATCAAACACTTCAGGTAGGAGAGTTCCGCAGGGCCACTGAACAACCAGCACATTCCAAGGTCTCCATGGACCCAAACGCACATTATGACGCATCCTCAGGAGAGGCCATTTCATCTCAGCCCCCTGGGTCGCGTGTTCCAGAGGCAGCAGGTCAAACATATCTTGTCGCTAATAGCCAATGGGAATGCGAGACATGCTGTACAGGGATCCATCCTTCGAACCCTGCTCTCCAGTCCTTCCATATGGTATGTCCTGGAGCCATGCAACAGGACTCGAATGTCCCGCAGAAGGAAACCTTGTGGTTTGGGGCAACCTCCAAACTCAGCGTGGGAAAACTTCCTTGGCCTCATGAGGCCCCCACTTCATGAAGGTGCCATCATGGACACATACTCCAGCCTCAGCCAACGTCTGATCCTCAGCCTGACTTCAGATGCAGGAGATTTTGATTCAGCCTCTGCAGTGTGGGCCTGCTCTGCCCTTGGCTCCAATCCTCACACTAGCTTGTGTTTTCAGACTTCCGTCCTCACACTCCTGGCCCACAAACACTACCTACTGGGAATTCTGGGGCCACAATGAAGCACTGTGCCTGCCTCCCAGGAGAAAAATCTTGTCTATGGCGCTACCCAGAAACCCCCAATGAGGATCAAACTGCTTGGCCCTCGGCAACACCCCAATTGCATAGGCTACCTTAAACAGTGATGCTCTGTCGCAAATAGCCTGAGCCCAGACCTTCCAACAGACACCGACACAGCTATCTGCACACCCAGCACATTGGACCCGCCACTGCCTTAGGCCACCATCCATTCCCAACCTGGGTTTTCAGTCATCGGAACCTAGACCTTATCTCCAATCCCTGCACAGGGGGGAACCTGATGCACAAGTCAGAACCCCTCCTTCCCCATGGTAAGATACCTTGCTGCTGGCAGTGTGTCAAACCTTCAGTGTAGGAGAAAACGGCATGGCCCATGAGGCCATGCCCAAGCGTGAGGGCCGCCTTGGGCACAAACACACATTGTGACCCTCAGCGTGAGTACCTTATTCAAGTAACGCCTCTCAGTGACTGGACCAAGAGCCCGCATATGTGGCTTGCCATGCCCATAGGCACCCAGGACTAACTAGATGGTGTGTATTCCAGTTGAGGGAACCCACTGCTGTGCTCTAGAGTCCCTCTCCTGGGGGGTCCCCTGTGGCAGAAAACAGTACTCTTCATTCCCACAGAATGAACACAAACACTTGGGAGCTTGGACAATCCCCCGAGAGGAAGGCTCTTCCTCGGCCTCTGAGACAACCCCTACCCTGACCGGACACTGTAAACGCAACACCCAGAGACAAAATCCTGACTGACTGCCTCCCACTTGCCCTACTTTGATTTGCAGAGGATCTCCCCTCACGGACTAGAGATTAGGCCTGCCATTACATTGGCCCCTAGCTGAGCCAAGTTTGCTTTTTCAGACATCTGTCCCCACAGCCCTGGCAAACACAACTTCTAGGCTGGGTCCTCTGGAGCCATACCACAGGACCGTGCCTTCTCTCTCCTGGGAAACTGTGTCCATTCCTTTGGCCACACACCTCCAGAATATGAGAAACCTCAAGGCCTCCGAGGACATTGCACTACTGGGAGCCTCACTGGACTCACAGGGGCATTCGGACACAAGCTGAGCAGCTACATCCATGAATGCATGCACACAGATGTCAACAGAGATAGAAGGTTGAGCCGGACAGGCCTTTAGGCCGTAGACTCAACTCTTGCTTGGGTTTCCAGGTGTCACTCCTCAGAGGCTTTGGATCGAAGAACAGGGTATGGGGCTTTTCTGAGGCACGGAACAGAACTCCTCTCGTCTCCACATGGGAAGTTTCCTTGTTGGAGCCGTGTCAAACACCTCATGTTGGAGAATCCTGCAGAGTCCCTGAGCCACCTCCACATTCCAAGGTCTCCCAGGCCACCAAGCCACAGTAGGACTCATCTTCAGGAGAGTCCATTTCAACTCTCCCCTCTGGGTAGCTCACCCAGGAGCCCGCAGATTGAGCCTGCCTTGTCCTGACTAAAGAGTGGGAATATGAGGTGGCGTTCCCAGGCATCCATGCTTAGACACCTGCTCTCGAGTCTTTCCATATGGGGCCTCTTGGAACCATCCAATAGGACTCGACTGTCGTGCAGAAGGTAACCTTCAGTTTTGGAGCAGTTCACAAATCCCATCGTAGGCAAAACTTTCTAGCCTCATGAAGCCCCCACACCCTTCAGGAAGAGGCCATGCTGGACAAAAACTCTAGCCTGAGGCACGTCTCATAGTTGACATGACCTCAGTGCAGGAGATCTCGATTCAGCCTCTGCAGAGTGGGCCTGCTGTGCCCTCGGTCCCAAACCTCACGCTAGCTTGTGTTTTCCGACTTCCTTCCTCACACTCCTGGCAAACAAGCCCTCCGGACTAGGTACTCCGGAACCAAAACCCAGCCCAGTGTCTGCCCAATGGAAGAAAAACGTTTCCCTGTGGGGCTCTCCAGAAAACACAGATGAGGATCAACCTGCTCGGGCCTCGACGGTACCCGAACTGGATAGGCTGCTCTGGCACTCATGCTCTGCCTGACACAGCCTGAAGCCAGACGTCCAGACAGACAAGAAGACAGCTGGCCGGACACCCAGCACTTCGGACACGCCATGGTCTTATGCCGTCACCTCATCCTAACCTTGGTTTTCAGATATCTGAACCTAGACATTATATCAATTCTCCACACAGCTGGGTATAGCAAGCACAAAACAAAACTCCTCCTTCCCCATGGCTGTCAAGCTTGCTCTTGGCATGGAGTCACACCTTCAGGGTGGGAGAAACCTTCATGGCCCCTGATGCCACGCCCAAACTTGAGTGCTGCTTGGGCACAAATTCACACTGTGACCCTCAGCATGAGCCCCATGTCAAAGAAAGTCCTGTCAGGGCCTGGACCAAGAGCCCACATATGGGGCTTGCCAAGCCCCTATGCACCCAGTCCTCACCACGGTTTGAATTTTCCAGTCGCCCTGCCCGTACCTGGAGCTCTGCTCTGGAATCCCTTTCTTGGAGAGACCCATGAGCCAGACAACACGACTCCACGCTTCCCACAAAATGACCCCAAACTCTTGGGAGCTGGGACAAATCCCCAGAGAGGGATACTCGTCCACAGTACCTGAGGCCACCGCTCCAATCCACGGCTATCCCGGACACAACATCCAGAGACAAAAGCCTGAAGGAACGCCTCCCACTCGCCCTTGTTTCAGAGGCCCAGGAGCTCCCTCTCGGGCTGTACATCCGGCCTGCCATACCCTAGGCGCCACTCATAAGCTGAGTTTGTGTATTCAGACTTCTGTGCCCACAGCCTGGACCCACACAACATCCAGGCTAGGGCCTCTGGACCAAACAGCGAAAGATTGTGCCTGCCCTCTCCAAAGAAAGTGTGCCCAATCCATTGACCACAACCCTACAGGTTAGGGAAAAGCTCCAAGGTCCCTGAGGCCATCAATAGTATAGGCCACCCTGGACTAAGAGGGGCTCTCTGACACCAGCGGAGCAACTATCTCCACTTAGACTCTCAGACAGTGTCCCAGGAGACAGAAGGTCGAAATGGACAGGCCCCCAGGCCCTAATCTGAACCTTAGCTTTGGTTTCCATGTTTCCGTTCTCAGAGGACTGTTTTCGTAGACCAGCACCTGGGGCTATTCTGAGACACCAAACCAAACCTCTCTCATCTCCACATGGGCAGCTTTCTTACTGGGATGTATCAAACACTTCAGGTAGGAGAGTTCCGCAGGGCCACTGAACAACCAGCACATTCCAAGGTCTCCATGGACCCAAACGCACATTATGACGCATCCTCAGGAGAGGCCATTTCATCTAGCCCCCTGGGTCGCGTGTTCCAGAGGCAGCAGATCAAACATATCTTGTCGCTAATAGCCAATGGGAATGCGAGACATGCTGTACAGGGATCCATCCTTCGAACCCTGCTCTCCAGTCCTTCCATATGGTATGTCCTGGAGCCATGCAACAGGACTCGAATGTCCCGCAGAAGGAAACCTTGTGGTTTGGGGCAACCTCCAAACTCAGCGTGGGAAAACTTCCTTGGCCTCATGAGGCCCCCACTTCATGAAGGTGCCATCATGGACACATACTCCAGCCTCAGCCAACGTCTGATCCTCAGCCTGACTTCAGATGCAGGAGATTTTGATTCAGCCTCTGCAGAGTGGGCCTGCTCTGCCCTTGGCTCCAATCCTCACACTAGCTTGTGTTTTCAGACTTCCCTCCTCACACTCCTGGCCCACAAACCCTCCCTACTGGGAATTCTGGGGCCACAATGAAGCACTGTGCCTGCGTCCCTGGAGAAAAACCTTGTCTATGGCGCTGCCCAGAAACCCCAAATGAGGATCAAACTGCTTGGCCCTCGGCAACACCCCAATTGCATAGGCTACCTTAAACAGTGATGCTCTGTCGCAAATAGCCTGAGCCCAGACCTTCCAACAGACACCGACACAGCTGGCTGCACACCCAGCACTTTGGACCCCCCACTGCCTTAGGCCACCATCCATTCCCAACCTGGGTTTTCAGTCATCGGAACCTAGACCTTATCTCCAATCCCTGCACAGGGGGGAACCTGATGCACAAGTCAGAACCCCTCCTTCCCCATGGCAAGAAACCTTGCTGCTGGCAGTGAGTCAAACCTTCAGTGAAGGAGAAAAAGGCATGGCCCATGTGGCCACGCCCAAGCGTGAGGGCCGCCTTGGGCACAAACACACATTGTGACCCTCAGCGTGAGTACCTTATTCAAGTAACGCCTCTCAGTGACTGGACCAAGAGCCCGCATATGTGGTTTGCCATGCCCATAGGCACCCAGGACTAACTAGATGGTGTGTATTCCAGATGAGGGAACCCACTGCTGTGCTCTAGAGTCCCTCTCCTGGGGGGTCCCTTGTGGCAGAAAACAGTACTCTTCATTCCCACAGAATGAACACAAACACTTGGGAGCTTGGACAATCCCCCGAGAGGAAGGCTCTTCCTCGGCCTCTGAGACAACCCCTACCCTGACCGGACACTGTAAACGCAACACCCAGAGACAAAATCCTGACTGACTGCCTCCCACTTGCCCTACTTTGATTTGCAGAGGATCTCCCCTCACGGACTAGAGATCAGGCCTGCCATTACATTGGCCCCTAGCTGAGCCAAGTTTGCTTTTTCAGACATCTGTCCCCACAGCCCTGGCAAACACAGCCTCTAGGCTGGGTCCTCTGGAGCCATACCACAGGACCGTGCCTGCTCCCTCCTGGGAAACTGTGTCCATTCCTTTGGCCACACACCTCCAGAATATGAGAAACCTCAAGGCCTCCGAGGACATCCCACTATTGGGAGCCTCACTGGACTCACAGGGGCATTCGGGCACAAGCTGAGCAGCTACCTCCATGAATGCATGCACACAGATGTCAACAGAGATAGAAGGTTGAGCCGGACAGGCCTTTAGGCCGTAGTCTCAACTCTTGCTTTGGTTTCCAGGTGTCACTCCTCAGAGGCTTTGGTTCGAAGAACAGGGTATGGGGATTTCCTGAGGCACGGAACAGAACTCCTCTCGTCTCCACATGGGATGTTTCCTTGTTGGAGCCGTGTCAAACACCTCATGTTGGAGAATCCTGCAGAGTCCCTGAGCCACCTCCACATTCCAAGGTCTCCCAGGCCACCAAGCCACAGTAGGACTCATCTTCAGGAGAGACCATTTCAACTCTCCCCTCTGGGTAGCTCACCCAGGAGCCCGCAGATTGAGCCTGCCTTGTCCTGACTAAAGAGTGGGAATATGAGGTGGCGTCCCCAAGCATCCATGCTTAGACACCTGCTCTCGAGTCTTTCCATATGGGGCCTCATGGAACCATGCAATAGGACTCGACTGTCGTGCAGAAGCTAACCTTCAGTTTTGGAGCAGTTCACAAATCCCATCGTAGGCAAAACTTTCTGGCCTCATGAAGCCCCCACACCCTTCAGGAAGAGGCCATGCTGGACAAAAACTCTAGCCTGAGGCACGTCTCATAGTTGACATGACCTCAGTGCAGGAGATCTCGATTCAGCCTCTTCAGAGTGGGCCTGCCGTGCCCTCGGTCCCAAACCTCACGCTAGCTTGTGTTTTCCGACTTCCTTCCTCACACTCCTGGCAAAAAAGCCCTCCGGACTAGGAACTCCGGAACCAAAACCAGCCCAGTGTCTGCCCAATGGAAGAAAAACGTTTCCCTGTGGGGCTCTCCAGAAAACCCAGATGAGGATCAACCTGCTCGGGCCTCGACGGTACCCGAACTGGATAGGCTGCTCTGGGCACTCATGCTCTGCCTGACACAGCCTGAAGCCAGACGTCCAGACAGACAAGGAGACAGCTGTCCGCACACCCAGCACTTCGGACACGCCATGGTCTTATGCCGTCACCTCATCCTAACCTTGGTTTTCAGATATCTGAACCTAGACATTATATCAATTCTCCACACAGCTGGGTATAGCAAGCACAAAACAGAACTCCTCCTTCCCCATGGCTGTCAAGCTTGCTCTTGGCATGGAGTCACACCTTCAGGGTGGGAGAAACCTTCATGGCCCCTGATGCCACGCCCAAACTTGAGTGCTGCTTGGGCACAAATTCACACTGGGACCCTCAGCATGAGCCCCATGTCAAAGAAAGGCCTGTCAGGGCCTGGACCAAGAGCCCACATATGGGGCTTGCCAAGCCCCTATGCACCCAATCCTCACCACGGTTTGAATTTTCCAGTCGCCCCGCCCGTACCTGGAGCTCTGCTCTGGAATCCCTTTCTTGGAGAGACCCATGAGCCAGACAACACGACTCCACCCTTCCCACAAAATGACCCCAAACTCTTGGGAGCTGGGACAAATCCCCAGAGAGGGATACTCGTCCACAGTACCTGAGGCCACCGCTCCATTCCACGGCTATCCCGGACACAACAACCAGAGACAAAAGCCTGAAGGAACGCCTCCCACTCGCCCTTGTTTCAGAGGCCCAGGAGCTCCCTCTCGGGCTGTACATCCGGCCTGCCATACCCTAGGCGCCACTCATAAGCTGAGTTTGTGTATTCAGACTTCTGTGCCCACAGCCTGGACCCACACAACATCCAGGCTAGGGCCTCTGGACCAAACAGCGAAAGATTGTGCCTGCCCTCTCCAAGGAAAGTGTGCCCAATCCATTGACCACAACCCTACAGGTTAGGGAAAAGCTCCAAGGTCCCTGAGGCCATCAATAGTATAGGCCACCCTGGACTAAGAGGGGCTCTCTGACACCAGCGGAGCAACTATCTCCACTTAGACTCTCAGACAGTGTCCCCGGAGACAGAAGGTTGAAATGGACAGGCCCCCAGGCCCTAATCTGAACCTTAGCTTTGGTTTCCATGTTTCCGTTCTCAGAGGACTGTTTTCGTAGACCAGCACCTGGGGCTTTTCTGAGGCACCAAACCAAACCTCTCTCATCTCCACATGGGCAGCTTTCTTACTGGGATGTATCAAACACTTCAGGTAGGAGAGTTCCGCAGGGCCACTGAACAACCAGCACATTCCAAGGTCTCCATGGACCCAAACGCACATTATGACGCATCCTCAGGAGAGGCCATTTCATCTCAGCCCCCTGGGTCGCGTGTTCCAGAGGCAGCAGATCAAACATACCTTGTCGCTAATAGCCAATGGGAATGCGAGGCATGCAGTACAGGGATCCATCCTTCGAACCCTGCTCTCCAGTCCTTCCATATGATATGTCCTGGAGCCATGCAACAGGACTCGAATGTCACGCAGAAGGAAACCTTGTGGTTTGGGGCAACCTCCAAACTCAGCGTGGGAAATCTTCCTTGGCCTCATGAGGCCCCCACTTCATGAAGTTGCCATCATGGACACATACTCCAGCCTCAGCCAAAGTCTGATCCTCAGCCTGACTTCAGATGCAGGAGATTTTGATTCCGCCTCTGCAAAGTGGGCCTGCTCTGCCCTTGGCTCCAATCCTCACACTAGCTTGTGTTTTCAGACTTCCCTCCTCACACTCCTGGCCCACAAACCCTCCCTACTGGGAATTCTGGGGCCACAATGAAGCACTGTGCCTGCCTCCCAGGAGAAAAACATTGTCTATGGCGCTGCCCAGAAACCACAAATGAGGATCAAACTGCTTGGCCCTCGGCAACACCCCAATTGCATAGGCTACCTTAAACAGGGGTGCTCTGTCGCAAATAGCCTGAGCCCAGACCTTCCAACAGACACCGACACAGCTGGCTGCACACCCAGCACATTGGACCCGCCACTGCCTTAGGCCACCATCCATTCCCAACCTGGGTTTTCAGTCATCGGAACCTAGACCTTATCTCCAATCCCTGCACAGGGGGGAACCTGATGCACAAGTCAGAACCCCTCCTTCCCCATGGCAAGAATCCTTGCTGCTGGCAGTGAGTCAAACCTTCAGAGTAGGAGAAAACAGCATGGCCCATGAGGCCACGCTCAAGCGTGAGGGCCGCCTTGGGCACAAACACACATTGTGACCCTCAGCGTGAGTACCTTATTCAAGTAACGCCTCTCAGTGACTGGACCAAGAGCCCGCATATGTGGCTTGCCATGCCCATAGGCACCCAGGACTAACTAGGTGGTGTGTATTCCAGTTGAGGGAACCCACTGCTGTGCTCTAGAGTCCCTCTCCTGCGCGGTCCCCTGTGGCAGAAAACAGTACTCTTCATTCCCACAGAATGAACACAAACACTTGGGAGCTTGGACAATCCCCCGAGAGGAAGGCTCTTCCTCGGCCTCTGAGACAACCCCTACCCTGACCGGACACTGTAAACGCAACACCCAGAGACAAAATCCTGAGTGACTGCCTCCCACTTGCCCTACTTTGATTTCCAGAGGATCTCCCCTCACGGACTAGAGATCAGGCCTGCCATTACATTGGCCCCTAGCTGAGCCAAGTTTGCTTTTTCAGACATCTGTCCCCACAGCCCTGGCAAACACAGCCTCTAGGCTGGGTCCTCTGGAGCAATACCACAGGACCGTGCCTGCGCTCTCCTGGGAAACTGTGTCCATTCCTTTGGCCACACACCTCCAGAATATGAGAAACCTCAAGGCCTCCGAGGACATCCCACTACTGGGAGCCTCACTGGACTCACAGGGGCATTCGGACACAAGCTGAGCAGCTACATCCATGAATGCATGCACACAGATGTCAACAGAGATAGAAGGTTGAGCCGGACAGGCCTTTAGGCCGTAGTCTCAACTCTTGCTTTGGTTTCCGGGTGTTACTCCTCAGAGGCTTTGGTTCGAAGAACAGGGTATGGGGATTTCCTGAGGCACGGAACAGACTCCTCTCATCTCCACATGGGAAGTTTCCTTGTTGGAGCCGTGTCAAACACCTCATGTTGGAGAATACTGCAGAGTCCCTGAGCCACCTCCACATTCCAAGGTCTCCCAGGCCACCAAGCCACAGTAGGGCTCATCTTCAGGAGAGACCATTTCAACTCTCCCCTCTGGGTAGCTCACCCAGGAGCCCGCTGATTGAGCCTGCCTTGTCCTGACTAAAGAGTGGCGTTCCCAGGCATCCATGCTTAGACACCTGCTCTCGAGTCTTTCCATATGGGGCCTCTTGGAACCATCCAATAGGACTCGACTGTCGTGCAGAAGGTAACCTTCAGTTTTGGAGCAGTTCACAAATCCCATCGTAGGCAAAACTTTCTGGCCTCTTGAAGCCCCCACACCCTTCAGGAAGAGGCCATGCTGGACAAGAACTCTAGCCTGAGGCACGTCTCATAGTTGACATGACCTCAGTGCAGGAGATCTCGATTCAGCCTCTGCAGAGTGGGCCTGCCGTGCCCTCGCTCCCAAACCTCACGCTAGCTTGTGTTTTCCGAATTCCTTCCTCACACTCCTGGCAAACAAGCCCTCCGGACTAGGAACTCCAGAACCAAAACCCAGCCCAGTGTCTGCCCAACGGAAGAAAAACGTTTCCCTGTGGGGCTCTCCAGAAAACCCAGATGAGGATCAACCTGCTCGGGCCTCGACGGTACCTGAACTGGATAGGCTGCTCTGGGCACTCATGCTCTGCCTGACACAGCCTGAAGCCAGACGTCCAGACAGACAAGGAGACAGCTGGCCGCACACCCAGCACTTCGGACACGCCATGGTCTTATGCCGTCACCTCATCCTAACCTTGGTTTTCAGATATCTGAACCTAGACATTATATCAATTCTCCACACAGCTGGGTATAGCAAGCACAAAACAGAACTCCTCCTTCCCCATGGCTGTCAAGCTTGCTCTTGGCATGGAGTCACACCTTCAGGGTGGGAGAAACCTTCATGGCCCCTGATGCCACGCCCAAACTTGAGTGCTGCTTGGGCACAAATTCACACTGGGACCCTCAGCATGAGCCCCATGTAAAAGAAAGGCCTGTCAGGGCCTGGACCAAGAGCCCACGTATGGGGCTTGCCAAGCCCCTATGCACCCAGTCCTCACCACGGTTTGAATTTTCCAGTTGCCCCGCCCGTACCTGGAGCTCTGCTCTGGAATCCCTTTCTTGGAGAGACCCATGAGCCAGACAACACGACTCCACCCTTCCCACAAAATGACCCCAAACTCTTGGGAGCTGGGACAAATCCCCAGAGAGGGATACTCGTCCACAGTACCTGAGGCCACCGCTCCAATCCACCTATCCCGGACACAACATCCAGAGACAAAAGCCTGAAGGAACGCCTCCCACTCGCCCTTGTTTCAGAGGCCCAGGAGCTCCCTCTCGGGCTGTACATCCGGCCTGCCATACCCTAGGCGCCACTCATAAGCTGAGTTTGTGTATTCAGACTTCTGTGCCCACAGCCTGGACCCACACAACATCCAGGCTAGGGCCTCTGGACCAAACAGCGAAAGATTGTGCCTGCCCTCTCCAAGGAAAGTGTGCCCAATCCATTGACCACAACCCTACAGGTTAGGGAAAAGCTCCAAGGTCCCTGAGGCCATCAATAGTATAGGCCACCCTGGACTAAGAGGGGCTCTCTGACACCAGCGGAGCAACTATCTCCACTTATACTCTCAGACAGTGTCCCCGGAGACAGAAGGTTGAAATGGACAGGCCCCCAGGCCCTAATCTGAACCTTAGCTTTGGTTTCCATGTTTCCGTTCTCAGAGGACTGTTTTCGTAGACCAGCACCTGGGGCTTTTCTGAGGCACCAAACCAAACCTCTCTCATCTCCACATGGGCAGCTTTCTTACTGGGATGTATCAAACAGTTCAGGTAGGAGAGTTCCGCAGGGCCACTCAACAACCAGCACATTCCAAGGTCTCCATGGACCCAAACGCACATTATGACGCATCCTCAGGAGAGGCCATTTCATCTCAGCCCCCTGGATCTCGTGTTCCAGAGGCAGCAGATCAAACATACCTTGTCGCTAATAGCCAATGGGAATGCGAGACATGCTGTACAGGGATCCATCCTTCGAACCCTGCTCTCCAGTCCTTCCATATGGTATGTCCTGGAGCCATGCAACAGGACTCGAATGTCCCGCAGAAGGAAACCTTGTGGTTTGGGGCAACCTCCAAACTCAGCGTGGGAAAACGTCCTTGGCCTCATGAGGCCCCCACTTCATGAAGTTGCCATCATGGACACATACTCCAGCCTCAGCCAAAGTCTGATCCTCAGCCTGACTTCAGATGCAGGAGATTTTGATTCAGACTCTGCAAAGTGGGCCTGCTCTGCCCTTGGCTCCAATCCTCACACTAGCTTGTGTTTTCAGACTTTCGTCCTCACACTCCTGGCCCACAAACCCTCCCTACTGGGAATTCTGGGGCCACAATGAAGCACTGTGCCTGCCTCCCAGGAGAAAAACATTGTCTATGGCGCTGCCCAGAAACCACAAATGAGGATCAAACTGCTTGGCCCTCGGCAACACCCCAATTGCATAGGCTACCTTAAACAGTGATGCTCTGTCGCAAATAGCCTGAGCCCAGACCTTCCAACAGACACCGACACAGCTGGCTGCACACCCAGCACTTTGGACCCGCCACTGCCTTAGGCCACCATCCATTCCCAACCTGGGTTTTCAGTCATCGGAACGTAGACCTTATCTCCAATCCCTGCACAGGGGGGAACCTGATGCACAAGTCAGAACCCCTCCTTCCCCATGGCAAGAAACCTTGCTGCTGGCAGTGAGTCAAACCTTCAGTGTAGGAGAAAACGGCATGGCCCATGAGGCCACGCCCAAGCGTGAGGGCCGCCTTGGGCACAAACACACATTGTGACCCTCAGCGTGAGTACCTTATTCAAGTAACGCCTCTCAGTGACTGGACCAAGAGCCCGCATATGTGGCTTGCCATGCCCATAGGCACCCAGGACTAACTAGATGGTGTGTATTCCAGTTGAGGGAACCCACTGCTGTGCTCTAGAGTCCCTCTATTGGGGGGTCCCCTGTGGCAGAAAACAGTACTCTTCATTCCCACAGAATGAACACAAACACTTGGGAGCTTGGACAATCCCCCGAGAGGAAGGCTCTTCCTCGGCCTCTGAGACAACCTACCCTGACCGGACACTGTAAACGCAACACCCAGAGACAAAATCCTGAGTGACTGCCTCCCACTTGCCCTACTTTGATTTCCAGAGGATCTCCCCTCACGGACTAGAGATCAGGCCTGCCATTACATTGGCCCCTAGCTGAGCCAAGTTTGCTTTTTCAGACATCTGTCCCCACAGCCCTGGCAAACACAGCCTCTAGGCTGGGTCCTCTGGAGCCATACCACAGGACCGTGCCTGCTCTCTCCTGGGAAACTGTGTCCATTCCTTTGGCCACACACCTCCAGAATATGAGAAACCTCAAGGCCTCCGAGGACATCCCACTACTGGGAGCCTCACTGGACTCACAGGGGCATTCGGACACAAGCTGAGCAGCTACATCCATGAATGCATGCACACAGATGTCAGCAGAGATAGAAGGATGAGCCGGACAGTCCTTTAGGCCGTAGTCTCAACTCTTGCTTTGGTTTCCAGGTGTCACTCCTCAGAGGCTTTGGTTCGAAGAACAGGGTATGGGGCTTTCCTGAGGCACGGAACAGAACTCCTCTCGTCTCCACATGGGAAGTTTCCTTGTTGGAGCCGTGTCAAACACCTCATGTTGGAGAATCCTGCAGAGTCCCTGAGCCACCTCCACATTCGAAGGTCTCCCAGGCCACCAAGCCACAGTAGGACTCATCTTCAGGAGAGTCCATTTCAACTCTCCCCTCTGGGTAGCTCACCCAGGAGCCCGCAGATTGAGCCTGCCTTGTCCTGACTAAAGTGTGGGAATATGAGGTGGCGTTCCCAGGCATCCATGCTTAGACACCTGCTCTCGAGTCTTTCCATATGGGGCCTCTTGGAACCATCCAATAGGACTCGACTGTCGTGCAGAAGGTAACCTTCAGTTTTGGAGCAGTTCACAAATCCCATCGTAGCCAAAACTTTCTGGCCTCATGAAGCCCCCACACCATTCAGGAAGAGGCCATGCTGGACAAAAACTCTAGCCTGAGGCACGTCTCATAGTTGACATGACCTCAGTGCAGGAGATCTCGATTCAGCCTCTGCAGAGTGGGCCTGCCGTGCCCTCGGTCCCAAACCTCACGCTAGCTTGTGTTTTCCGACTTCCTTCCTCACACTCCTGGCAAACAAGCCCTCCGGACTAGGAACTTCGGAACCAAAACCCAGCCCAGTGTCTGCCCAATGGAAGAAAAACGTTTCCCTGTGGGGCTCTCCAGAAAACCCAGATGAGGATCAACCTGCTCGGGCCTCGACGGTACCCGAACTGGATAGGCTGCTCTGGGCACTCATGCTCTGCCTGACACAGCCTGAAGCCAGACGTCCAGACAGACAAGGAGACAGCTGGCCGCACACCCAGCACTTCGGACAGGCCATGGTCTTATGCCGTCACCTCATCCTAACCTTGGTTTTCAGATATCTGAAACTAGACATTATATCAATTCTCCACACAGCTGGGTATAGCAAGCACAAAACAGAACTCCTCCTTCCCCATGGCTGTCAAGCTTGCTCTTGGCATGGAGTCACACCTTCTGGGTGGGAGAAACCTTCATGGCCCCTGATGCCACGCCCAAACTTGAGTGCTGCTTGGGCACAAATTCACACTGTGACCCTCAGCATGAGCCCCATGTCAAAGAAAGGCCTGTCAGGGCCTGGACCAAGAGCCCACATATGGGGCTTGCCGAGCCCCTATGCACCCAATCCTCACCACGGTTTGAATTTTCCAGTCGCCCCGCCCGTACCTGGAGCTCTGCTCTGGAATCCCTTTCTTGGAGAGACCCATGAGCCAGACAACACGACTCCACCCTTCCCACAAAATGACCCCAAACTCTTGGGAGCTGGGACAAATCCCCAGAGAGGGATACTCGTCCACAGTACCTGAGGCCACCGCTCCAATCCACGGCTATCCCGGACACAACATCCAGAGACAAAAGCCTGAAGGAACGCCTCCCACTCGCCCTTGTTTCAGAGGCCCAGGAGCTCACTCTCGAGCTGTACATCCGGCCTGCCATACCCTAGGCGCCACTCATAAGCTTAGTTTGTGTATTCAGACTTCTGTGCCCACAGCCTGGACCCACACAACATCCAGGCTAGGGCCTCTGGACCAAACACCGAAAGATTGTGCCTGCCCTCTCCAAGGAAAGTGTGCCCAATCCATTGACCACAACCCTACAGGTTAGGGAAAAGCTCCAAGGTCCCTGAGGCCATCAATAGTATAGGCCACCCTGGACTAAGAGGGGCTCTCTGACACCAGCGGAGCAACTATCTCCACTTAGACTCTCAGACAGTGTCCCCGGAGACAGAAGGTTGAAATGGACAGGCCCCCAGGCCCTAATCTGAACCTTAGCTTTGGTTTCCATGTTTCCGTTCTCAGAGGACTGTTTTCGTAGACCAGCACCTGGGGCTTTTCTGAGGCACCAAACCAAACCTCTCTCATCTCCACATGGGCAGCTTTCTTACTGGGATGTATCAAACACTTCAGGTAGGAGAGTTCCGCAGGGCCACTGAACAACCAGCACATTGCAAGGTCTCCATGGACCCAAACGCACATTATGACGCATCCTCAGGAGAGGCCATTTCATCTCAGCCCCCTGGGTCGCGTGTTCCAGAGGCAGCAGATCAAACATATCTTGTCGCTAATAGCCAATGGGAATGCGAGGCATGCAGTACAGGGATCCATCCTTCGAACCCTGCTCTCCAGTCCTTCCATATGGTATGTCCTGGAGCCATGCAACAGGACTCGAATGTTCCGCAGAAGGAAACCTTGTGGTTTGGGGCAACCTCCAAACTCAGCGTGGGAAAACTTCCTTGGCCTCATGAGGCCCCCACTTCATGAAGTTGCCATCATGGACACATACTCCAGCCTCAGCCAAAGTCTGATCCTCAGCCTGACTTCAGATGCAGGAGATTTTGATTCAGCCTCTGCAAAGTGGGCCTGCTCTGCCCTTGGCTCCAATCCTCACACTAGCTTGTGTTTTCAGACTTCCGTCCTCACACTCCAGGCCCACAAACCCTCCCTACTGGGAATTCTGGGGCCACAATGAAGCACTGTGCCTGCCCCCCAGGAGAAAAACCTTGTCTATGGCGCTGCCCAGAAACCCCAAATGAGGATCAAACTGCTTGGCCCTCGGCAACACCCCAATTGCATAGGCTACCTTAAACAGTGGTGCTCTGTCGCAAATAGCCTGAGCCCATACCTTCCAACAGACACCGACACAGCTGGCTGCACACCCAGCACATTGGACCCGCCACTGCCTTAGGCCACCATCCATTCCCAACCTGGGTTTTCAGTCATCAGAACCTAGACATTAACTCCAATCCCTGCACAGGGGGGAACCTGATGCACAAGTCAGAACCCCTCCTTCCCCATGGCAAGAAACCTTGCTGCTGGCGTGAGTCAAACCTTCAGTGTAGGAGAAAACGGCAAAGCCCATGAGGCCACGTCCAAGTGTGAGGGCCGCCTTGGGCACAAACACACATTGTGACCCTCAGCGTGAGTACCTTATTCAAGTAACGCCTCTCAGTGACTGGACCAAGAGCCCGCATATGTGGCTTGCCATGCCCATAGGCACCCAGGACTAACTAGGTGGTGTGTATTCCAGTTGAGGGAACCCACTGCTGTGCTCTAGAGTCCCTCTCCTGGGGGGTCCCCTGTGGCAGAAAACAGTACTCTTCATTCCCACAGACTGAAAACAAACACTTGGGTGCTTGGACAATCCCCCGAGAGGAAGGCTCTTCCTCGGCCTCTGAGACAACCCCTACCCTGACCGGACACTGTAAACGCAACACCCAGAGACAAAATCCTGAGACTGCCTCCCACTTGCCCTACTTTGATTTCCAGAGGATCTCCCCTCACGGACTAGAGATCAGGCCTGCCATTACATTGGCACCTAGCTGAGCCAAGTTTGCTTTTTCAGACATCTGTCCCCACAGCCCTGGCAAACACAGCCTCTAGGCTGGGTCCTCTGGAGCCATACCACAGGACCGTGCCTGCTCTCTCCTGGGAAACTGTGTCCATTCCTTTGGCCACACAACTCCAGAATATGAGAAACCTCAAGGCCTCCGAGGACATCCCACTACTGGGAGCCTCACTGGACTCACAGGGGCATTCGGACACAAGCTGAGCAGCTACATCCATGAATGCATGCACACAGATGTCAACAGAGATAGAAGGATGAGCCGGACAGGCCTTTAGGCCGTAGTCTCAACTCTTGCTTTGGTTTCCAGGTGTCACTCCTCAGAGGCTTTGGTTCGAAGAACAGGGTATGGGGCTTTCCTGAGGCACGGAACAGAACTCCTCTCGTCTCCACATGGGAAGTTTCCTTGTTGGAGCCGTGTCAAACACCTCATGTTGGAGAATCCTGCAGAGTCCCTGAGCCACCTCCACATTCGAAGGTCTCCCAGGCCACCAAGCCACAGTAGGACTCATCTTCAGGAGAGTCCATTTCAACTCTCCCCTCTGGGTAGCTCACCCAGGAGCCCGCAGATTGAGCCTGCCTTGTCCTGACTAAAGTGTGGGAATATGAGGTGGCGTTCCCAGGCATCCATGCTTAGACACCTGCTCTCGAGTCTTTCCATATGGGGCCTCTTGGAACCATCCAATAGGACTCGACTGTCGTGCAGAAGGTAACCTTCAGTTTTGGAGCAGTTCACAAATCCCATCGTAGGCAAAACTTTCTGGCCTCTTGAAGCCCCCACACCCTTCAGGAAGAGGCCATGCTGGACAAGAACTCTAGCCTGAGGCACGTCTCATAGTTGACATGACCTCAGTGCAGGAGATCTCGATTCAGCCTCTGCAGAGTGGGCCTGACGTGCCCTCGCTCCCAAACCTCACGCTAGCTTGTGTTTTCCGAATTCCTTCCTCACACTCCTGGCAAACAAGCCCTCCGGACTAGGAACTCCAGAACCAAAACCCAGCCCAGTGTCTGTCCAACGGAAGAAAAACGTTTCCCTGTGGGGCTCTCCAGAAAACCCAGATGAGGATCAACCTGCTCGGGCCTCGACGGTACCTGAACTGGATAGGCTGCTCTGGGCACTCATGCTCTGCCTGACACAGCCTGAAGCCAGACGTCCAGACAGACAAGGAGACAGCTGTCCGCACACCCAGCACTTCGGACACGCCATGGTCTTATGCCGTCACCTCATCCTAACCTTGGTTTTCAGATATCTGAACCTAGACATTATATCAATTCTCCACACAGCTGGGTATAGCAAGCACAAAACAGAACTCCTCCTTCCCCATGGCTGTCAAGCTTGCTCTTGGCATGGAGTCACACCTTCAGGGTGGGAGAAACCTTCATGGCCCCTGAAGCCACGCCCAAACTTGAGTGCTGCTTGGGCACAAATTCACACTGGGACCCTCAGCATGAGCCCCATGTAAAAGAAAGGCCTGTCAGGGCCTGGACGAAGAGCCCACGTATGGGGCTTGCCAAGCCCCTATGCACCCAGTCCTCACCACGGTTTGAATTTTCCAGTTGCCCCGCCCGTACCTGGAGCTCTGCTCTGGAATCCCTTTCTTGGAGAGACCCATGAGCCAGACAACACGACTCCACCCTTCCCACAAAATGACCCCAAACTCTTGGGAGCTGGGACAAATCCCCAGAGAGGGATACTCGTCCACAGTACCTGAGGCCACCGCTCCAATCCACGGCTATCCCGGCACAACATCCAGAGACAAAAGCCTGAAGGAACGCCTCCCACTCGCCCTTGTTTCAGAGGCCCAGGAGCTCCCTCTCGGGCTGTACATCCGGCCTGCCATACCCTAGGCGCCACTCATAAGCTGAGTTTGTGTATTCAGACTTCTGTGCCCACAGCCTGGACCCACACAACATCCAGGCTAGGGCCTCTGGACCAAACAGCGAAAGATTGTGCCTGCCCTCTCCAAGGAAAGTGTGCCCAATCCATTGACCACAACCCTACAGGTTAGGGAAAAGCTCCAAGGTCCCTGAGGCCATCAATAGTATAGGCCACCCTGGACTAAGAGGGGCTCTCTGACACCAGCGGAGCAACTATCTCCACTTAAACTCTCAGACAGTGTCCCCAGAGACAGAAGGTTGAAATGGACAGGCCCCCAGTCCCTAATCTGAACCTTAGCTTTGGTTTCCATGTTTCCGTTCTCAGAGGACTGTTTTCGTAGACCAGCACCTGGGGCTTTTCTGAGGCACCAAACCAAACCTCTCTCATCTCCACATGGGCAGCTTTCTTACTGGGATGTATCAAACACTTCAGGTAGGAGAGTTCCGCAGGGCCACTGAACAACCAGCACATTCCAAGGTCTCCATGGACCCAAACGCACATTATGACGCATCCTCAGGAGAGGCCATTTCATCTCAGCCCCCTGGGTCGCGTGTTCCAGAGGCAGCAGATCAAACATACCTTGTCGCTAATAGCCAATGGGAATGCGAGACATGCTGTACAGGGATCCATCCTTCGAACCCTGCTCTCCAGTCCTTCCATATGGTATGTCCTGGAGCCATGCAACAGGACTCGAATGTCCCGCAGAAGGAAACCTTGTGGTTTGGGGCAACCTCCAAACTCAGCGTGGGAAAACTTCCTTGGCCTCATGAGGCCCCCACTTCATGAAGTTGCCATCATGGACACATACTCCAGCCTCAGCCAAAGTCTGATCCTCAGCCTGACTTCAGATGCAGGAGATTTTGATTCAGCCTCTGCAAAGTGGGCCTGCTCTGCCCTTGGCTCCAATCCTCACACTAGCTTGTGTTTTCAGACTTCCGTCCTCACACTCCTGGCCCACAAACCCTCCCTACTGGGAATTCTGGGGCCACAATGAAGCACTGTGCCTGCCTCCCAGGAGAAAAACATTGTCTATGGCGCTGCCCAGAAACCACAAATGAGGATCAAACTGCTTGGCCCTCGGCAACACCCCAATTGCATAGGCTACCTTAAACAGTGGTGCTCTGTCACAAATAGCCTGAGCCCAGACCTTCCAACAGACACCGACACAGCTTGCTGCACACCCAGCACATTGGACCCGCCACTTCCTTAGGCCACCATCCATTCCCAACCTGGGTTTTCAGTCATCGGAACGTAGACCTTATCTCCAATCCCTGCACAGGGGGGAACCTGATGCACAAGTCAGAACCCCTCCTTCCCCATGGCAAGAAACTTTGCTGCTGGCAGTGAGTCAAACCTTCAGTGTAGGAGAAAACGGCATGGCCCATGAGGCCACGCACAAGCGTGAGGGCCGCCTTGGGCACAAACACACATTGTGACCCTCAGCGTGAGTACCTTATTCAAGTAACGCCTCTCAGTGACTGGACCAAGAGCCCGCATATGTGGCTTGCCATGCCCATAGGCACCCAGGACTAACTAGATGGTGTGTATTCCAGTTGAGGGAACCCACTGCTGTGCTCTAGAGTCCCTCTATTGGGGGGTCCCCTGTGGCAGAAAACAGTACTCTTCATTCCCACAGAATGAACACAAACACTTGGGAGCTTGGACAATCCCCCGAGAGGAAGGCTCTTCCTCGGCCTCTGAGACAACCCCTACCCTGACCGGACACTGTAAACGCAACACCCAGAGACAAAATCCTGAGTGACTGCCTCCCACTTGCCCTACTTTGATTTCCAGAGGATCTCCCCTCACGGACTAGAGATCAGGCCTGCCATTACATTGGCCCCTAGCTGAGCCAAGTTTGCTTTTTCAGACATCTGTCCCCACAGCCCTGGCAAACACAGCCTCTAGGCTGTGTCCTCTGGAGCCATACCACAGGAACGTGCCTGCTCTCTCCTGGGAAACTGTGTCCATTCCTTTGGCCACACACCTCCAGAATATGAGAAACCTCAAGGCCTCCGAGGACATCCCACTACTGGGAGCCTCACTGGACTCACAGGGGCATTCGGACACAAGCTGAGCAGCTACATCCATGAATGCATGCACACAGATGTCAGCAGAGATAGAAGGATGAGCCGGACAGTCCTTTAGGCCGTAGTCTCAACTCTTGCTTTGGTTTCCAGGTGTCACTCCTCAGAGGCTTTGGTTCGAAGAACAGGGTATGGGGCTTTCCTGAGGCACGGAACAGAACTCCTCTCGTCTCCACATGGGAAGTTTCCTTGTTGGAGCCGTGTCAAACACCTCATGTTGGAGAATCCTGCAGAGTCCCTGAGCCACCTCCACATTCGAAGGTCTCCCAGGCCACCAAGCCACAGTAGGACTCATCTTCAGGAGAGTCCATTTCAACTCTCCCCTCTGGGTAGCTCACCCAGGAGCCCGCAGATTGAGCCTGCCTTGTCCTGACTAAAGTGTGGGAATATGAGGTGGCGTTCCCAGGCATCCATGCTTAGACACCTGCTCTCGAGTCTTTCCATATGGGGCCTCTTGGAACCATCCAATAGGACTCGACTGTCGTGCAGAAGGTAACCTTCAGTTTTGGAGCAGTTCACAAATCCCATCGTAGCCAAAACTTTCTGGCCTCATGAAGCCCCCACACCATTCAGGAAGAGGCCATGCTGGACAAAAACTCTAGCCTGAGGCACGTCTCATAGTTGACATGACCTCAGTGCAGGAGATCTCGATTCAGCCTCTGCAGAGTGGGCCTGCCGTGCCCTCGGTCCCAAACCTCACGCTAGCTTGTGTTTTCCGACTTCCTTCCTCACACTCCTGGCAAACAAGCCCTCCGGACTAGGAACTTCGGAACCAAAACCCAGCCCAGTGTCTGCCCAATGGAAGAAAAACGTTTCCCTGTGGGGCTCTCCAGAAAACCCAGATGAGGATCAACCTGCTCGGGCCTCAACGGTACCCGAACTGGATAGGCTGCTCTGGGCACTCATGCTCTGCCTGACACAGCCTGAAGCCAGACGTCCAGACAGACAAGGAGACAGCTGGCCGCACACCCAGCACTTCGGACACGCCATGGTCTTATGCCGTCACCTCATCCTAACCTTGGTTTTCAGATATCTGAAACTAGACATTATATCAATTCTCCACACAGCTGGGTATAGCAAGCACAAAACAGAACTCCTCCTTCCCCATGGCTGTCAAGCTTGCTCTTGGCATGGAGTCACACCTTCTGGGTGGGAGAAACCTTCATGGCCCCTGATGCCACGCCCAAACTTGAGTGCTGCTTGGGCACAAATTCACACTGTGACCCTCAGCATGAGCCCCTTGTCAAAGAAAGGCCTGTCAGGGCCTGGACCAAGAGCCCACATATGGGGCTTGCCGAGCCCCTATGCACCCAATCCTCACCACGGTTTGAATTTTCCAGTCGCCCCGCCCGTACCTGGAGCTCTGCTCTGGAATCCCTTTCTTGGAGAGACCCATGAGCCAGACAACACGACTCCACCCTTCCCACAAAATGACCCCAAACTCTTGGGAGCTGGGACAAATCCCCAGAGAGGGATACTCGTCCACAGTACCTGAGGCCACCGCTCCAATCCACGGCTATCCCGGACACAACATCCAGAGACAAAAGCCTGAAGGAACGCCTCCCACTCGCCCTTGTTTCAGAGGCCCAGGAGCTCCCTCTCGAGCTGTACATCCGGCCTGCCATACCCTAGGCGCCACTCATAAGCTGAGTTTGTGTATTCAGACTTCTGTGCCCACAGCCTGGACCCACACAACATCCAGGCTAGGGCCTCTGGACCAAACACCGAAAGATTGTGCCTGCCCTCTCCAAGGAAAGTGTGCCCAATCCATTGACCACAACCCTACAGGTTAGGGAAAAGCTCCAAGGTCCCTGAGGCCATCAATAGTATAGGCCACCCTGGACTAAGAGGGGCTCTCTGACACCAGCGGAGCAACTATCTCCACTTAGACTCTCAGACAGTGTCCCCGGAGACAGAAGGTTGAAATGGACAGGCCCCCAGGCCCTAATCTGAACCTTAGCTTTGGTTTCCATGTTTCCGTTCTCAGAGGACTGTTTTCGTAGACCAGCACCTGGGGCTATTCTGAGGCACCAAACCAAACCTCTCTCATCTCCACATGGGCAGCTTTCTTACTGGGATGTATCAAACACTTCAGGTAGGAGAGTTCCGCAGGGCCACTGAACAACCAGCACATTCCAAGGTCTCCATGGACCCAAACGCACATTATGACGCATCCTCAGGAGAGGCCATTTCATCTCAGCCCCCTGGGTCGCGTGTTCCAGAGGCAGCAGATCAAACATATCTTGTCGCTAATAGCCAATGGGAATGCGAGGCATGCAGTACAGGGATCCATCCTTCGAACCCTGCTCTCCAGTCCTTCCATATGGTATGTCCTTGAGCCATGCAACAGGACTCGAATGTTCCGCAGAAGGAAACCTTGTGGTTTGGGGCAACCTCCAAACTCAGCGTGGGAAAACTTCCTTGGCCTCATGAGGCCCCCACTTCATGAAGTTGCCATCATGGACACATACTCCAGCCTCAGCCAAAGTCTGATCCTCAGCCTGACTTCAGATGCAGGAGATTTTGATTCAGCCTCTGCAAAGTGGGCCTGCTCTGCCCTTGGCTCCAATCCTCACACTAGCTTGTGTTTTCAGACTTCCGTCCTCACACTCCTGGCCCACAAACCCTCCCTACTGGGAATTCTGGGGCCACAATGAAGCACTGTGCCTGCCTCCCAGGAGAAAAACATTGTCTATGGCGCTGCCCAGAAACCCCAAATGAGGATCAAACTGCTTGGCCCTCGGCAACACCCCAATTGCATAGGCTACCTTAAACAGTGGTGCTCTGTCGCAAATAGCCTGAGCCCAGACCTTCCAACAGACACCGACACAGCTGGCTGCACACCCAGCACATTGGACCCGCCACTGCCTTAGGCCACCATCCATTCCCAACCTGGGTTTTCAGTCATCAGAACCTAGACATTAACTCCAATCCCTGCACAGGGGGGAACCTGATGCACAAGTCAGAACCCCTCCTTCCCCATGGCAAGAAACCTTGCTGCTGGCGTGAGTCAAACCTTCAGTGTAGGAGAAAACGGCAAAGCTCATGAGGCCACGTCCAAGTGTGAGGGCCGCCTTGGGCACAAACACACATTGTGACCCTCAGCGTGAGTACCTTATTCAAGTAACGCCTCTCAGTGACTGGACCAAGAGCCCGCATATGTGGCTTGCCATGCCCATAGGCACCCAGGACTAACTAGGTGGTGTGTATTCCAGTTGAGGGAACCCACTGCTGTGCTCTAGAGTCCCTCTCCTGGGGGGTCCCCTGTGGCAGAAAACAGTACTCTTCATTCCCACAGACTGAAAACAAACACTTGGGTGCTTGGACAATCCCCCGAGAGGAAGGCTCTTCCTCGGCCTCTGAGACAACCCATACCCTGACCGGACACTGTAAACGCAACACCCAGAGACAAAATCCTGAGACTGCCTCCCACTTGCCCTACTTTGATTTCCAGAGGATCTCCCCTCACGGACTAGAGATCAGGCCTGCCATTACATTGGCACCTAGCTGAGCCAAGTTTGCTTTTTCAGACATCTGTCCCCACAGCCCTGGCAAACACAGCCTCTAGGCTGGGTCCTCTGGAGCCATACCACAGGAACGTGCCTGCTCTCTCCTGGGAAACTGTGTCCATTCCTTTGGCCACACACCTCCAGAATATGAGAAACCTCAAGGCCTCCGAGGACATCCCACTACTGGGAGCCTCACTGGACTCACAGGGGCATTCGGACACAAGCTGAGCAGCTACATCCATGAATGCATGCACACAGATGTCAACAGAGATAGAAGGATGAGCCGGACAGGCCTTTAGGCCGTAGTCTCAACTCTTGCTTTGGTTTCCAGGTGTCACTCCTCAGAGGCTTTGGTTCGAAGAACAGGGTATGGGGCTTTCCTGAGGCACGGAACAGAACTCCTCTCGTCTCCACATGGGAAGTTTCCTTGTTGGAGCCGTGTCAAACACCTCATGTTGGAGAATCCTGCAGAGTCCCTGAGCCACCTCCACATTCGAAGGTCTCCCAGGCCACCAAGCCACAGTAGGACTCATCTTCAGGAGAGTCCATTTCAACTCTCCCCTCTGGGTAGCTCACCCAGGAGCCCGCAGATTGAGCCTGCCTTGTCCTGACTAAAGTGTGGGAATATGAGGTGGCGTTCCCAGGCATCCATGCTTAGACACCTGCTCTCGAGTCTTTCCATATGGGGCCTCTTGGAACCATAAATAGGACACGACTGTCGTGCAGAAGGTAACCTTCAGTTTTGGAGCAGTTCACAAATCCCATCCTAGGCAAAACTTTCTGGCCTCATGAAGCCCCCACACCCTTCAGGAAGAGGCCATGCTGGACAAGAACTCTAGCCTGAGGCACGTCTCATAGTTGACATGACCTCAGTGAAGGAGATCTCGATTCAGCCTCTGCAGAGTGGGCCTGCCGTGCACTCGGTCCCAAACCTCACGCTAGCTTGTGTTTTCCGACTTCCTTCCTCACACTCCTGGCAAACAAGCCCTCCGGACTAGGAACTTCGGAACCAAAACCCAGCCCAGTGTCTGCCCAATGGAAGAAAAACGTTTCCCTGTGGGGCTCTCCAGAAAACCCAGATGAGGATCAACCTGCTCGGGCCTCGACGGTACCCGAACTGGATAGGCTGCTCTGGGCACTCATGCTCTGCCTGACACAGCCTGAAGCCAGACGTCCAGACAGACAAGGAGACAGCTGTCCGCACACCCAGCACTTCGGACACGCCATTGTCTTATGCCGTCACCTCATCCTAACCTTGGTTTTCAGATATCTGAAACTAGACATTATATCAATTCTCCACACAGCTGGGTATAGCAAGCACAAAACAGAACTCCTCCTTCCCCATGGCTGTCAAGCTTGCTCTTGGCATGGAGTCACACCTTCAGGGTGGGAGAAACCTTCATGGCCCCTGATGCCACGCCCAAACTTGAGTGCTGCTTGGGCACAAATTCACACTGTGACCCTCAGCATGAGCCCCATGTCAAAGAAAGGCCTGTCAGGGCCTGGACCAAGAGCCCACATATGGGGCTTGCCAAGCCCCTATGCACCCAATCCTCACCACGGTTTGAATTTTCCAGTCGCCCCGCCCGTACCTGGAGCTCTGCTCTGGAATCCCTTTCTTGGAGAGACCCATGAGCCAGACAACACGACTCCACCCTTCCCACAAAATGACCCCAAACTCTTGGGAGCTGGGACAAATCCCCAGAGAGGGATACTCGTCCACAGTACCTGAGGCCACCGCTCCAATCCACGGCTATCCCGGACACAACATCCAGAGACAAAAGCCTGAAGGAACGCCTCCCACTCGCCCTTGTTTCAGAGGCCCAGGAGCTCCCTCTCGAGCTGTACATCCGGCCTGCCATACCCTAGGCGCCACTCATAAGCTTAGTTTGTGTATTCAGACTTCTGTGCCCACAGCCTGGACCCACACAACATCCAGGCTAGGGCCTCTGGACCAAACAGCGAAAGATTGTGTCTGCCCTCTCCAAGGAAAGTGTGCCCAATCCATTGACCACAACCCTACAGGTTAGGGAAAAGCTCCAAGGTCCCTGAGGCCATCAATAGTATAGGCCACCCTGGACTAAGAGGGGCTCTCTGACACCAGCGGAGCAACTATCTCCACTTAGACTCTCAGACAGTGTCCCCAGAGACAGAAGGTTGAAATGGACAGGCCCCCAGGCCCTAATCTGAACCTTAGCTTTGGTTTCCATGTTTCCGTTCTCAGAGGACTGTTTTCGTAGACCAGCACCTGGGGCTTTTCTGAGGCACCAAACCAAACCTCTCTCATCTCCACATGGGCAGCTTTCTTACTGGGATGTATCAAACACTTCAGGTAGGAGAGTTCCGCAGGGCCACTGAACAACCAGCACATTCCAAGGTCTCCATGGATCCAAACGCACATTATGACGCATCCTCAGGAGAGGCCATTTCATCTCAGCCCCCTGGGTCGCGTGTTCCAGAGGCAGCAGATCAAACATATCTTGTCGCTAATAGCCAATGGGAATGCGAGGCATGCAGTACAGGGATCCATCCTTCGAACCCTGCTCTCCAGTCCTTCCATATGGTATGTCCTGGAGCCATGCAACAGGATTCGAATGTCCCGCAGAAGGAAACCTTGTGGTTTGGGGCAACCTCCAAACTCAGCGTGGGAAAACTTCCTTGGCCTCATGAGGCCCCCACTTCATGAATTTGCCATCATGGACACATACTCCAGCCTCAGCCAACGTCTGATCCTCAGCCTGACTTCAGATGCAGGAGATTTTGATTCAGCCTCTGCAGAGTGGGCCTGCTCTGCCCTTGGCTCCAATCCTCACACTAGCTTGTGTTTTCAGACTTCCGTCCTCACTCTCCTGGCCCACAAACCCTCCCTACTGGGAATTCTGGGGCCACAATGAAGCACTGTGCCTGCCTCCCAGGAGAAAAACATTGTCTATGGCGCTGCCCAGAAACCACAAATGAGGATCAAACTGCTTGGCCCTCGGCAACACCCCAATTGCATAGGCTACCTTAAACAGTGGTGCTCTGTCGCAAATAGCCTGAGCCCAGACCTTCCAACAGACACCGACACAGCTGGCTGCACACCCAGCACATTGGACCCGCCACTGCCTTAGGCCACCATCCATTCCCAACCTGGGTTTTCAGTCATCGGAACCTAGACCTTATCTCCAATCCCTGCACACGGGGGAACCTGATGCACAAGTCAGAACCCCTCCTTCCCCATGGCAAGAAACCTTGCTGCTGGCAGTGATTCAAACCTTCAGTGTAGGAGAAAACGGCATGGCCCATGAGGCCACGCCCAAGTGTGAGGGCCG
Source organism: Mustela nivalis (assembly GCF_964662115.1). Lineage (NCBI taxonomy): Eukaryota > Metazoa > Chordata > Mammalia > Carnivora > Mustelidae > Mustela > Mustela nivalis. Next base: position 216,618 of record NW_028136142.1, on the reverse strand, counting down.
CCTTGGGCACAAACACACATTGTGACCCTCAGCGTGAGTACCTTATTCAAGTAACGCCTCTCAGTGACTGGACCAAGAGCCCGCATATGTGGCTTGCCATGCCCATAGGCACCCAGGACTAACTAGGTGGTGTGTATTCCAGTTGAGGGAACCCACTGCTGTGCTCTAGAGTCCCTCTCCTGGGGGGTCCCCTGTGGCAGAAAACAGTACTCTTCATTCCCACAGAATGAACACAAACACTTGGGAGCTTGGACAATCCCCCGAGAGGAAGGCTCTTCCTCGGCCTCTGAGACAACCCCTACCCTGACCGGACACTGTAAACGCAACACCCAGAGACAAAATCCTGAGTGACTGCCTCCCACTTGCCCTACTTTGATTTCCAGAGGATCTCCCCTCACGGACTAGAGATCAGGCCTGCCATTACATTGGCCCCTAGCTGAGCCAAGTTTGCTTTTTCAGACATCTGTCCCCACAGCCCTGGCAAACACAGCCTCTAGGCTGGGTCCTCTGGAGCCATACCACAGGACCATGCCTGCTCTCTCCTGGGAATCTGTGTCCATTCTTTTGGCCACACATCTCCAGAATATGAGAAACCTCAAGGCCTCCGAGGACATCCCACTACTGGGAGCCTCACTGGACTCACAGGGGCATTCGGACACAAGCTGAGCAGCTACATCCATGAATGCATGCACACAGATGTCAACAGCGATAGAAGGTTGAGCCGGACAGGCCTTTAGGCCGTAGTCTCAACTCTTGCTTTGGTTTCCAGGTGTCACTCCTCAGAGGCTTTGGTTCGAAGAACAGGGTATGGGGCTTTCCTGAGGCACGGAACAGAACTCCTCTCGTCTCCACATGGGAAGTTTCCTTGTTGGAGCCGTGTCAAACACCTCATGTTGGAGAATCCTGCAGAGTCCCTGAGCCACCTCCACATTCCAAGGTCTCCCAGGCCACCAAGCCACAGTAGGACTCATCTTCAGGAGAGACCATTTCAACTCTCCCCTCTGGGTTACTCACCCAGGAGCCCGCAGATTGAGCCTGCCTTGTCCTGACTAAAGAGTGGCGTTCCCAGGCATCCATGCTTAGACACCTGCTCTCGAGTCTTTCCATATGGGGCCTCTTGGAACCATCCAATAGGACTCGACTGTCGTGCAGAAGGTAACCTTCAGTTTTGGAGCAGTTCACAAATCCCATCGTAGGCAAAATTTTGTGGCCTCATGAAGCCCCCACACCCTTCAGGAAGAGGCCATGCTGGAAAAAAACTCTAGCCTGAGGCACGTCTCATAGTTGACATGACCTCAGTGCAGGAGATCTCGATTCAGCCTCTGCAGAGTGGGCCTGCCGTGCCCTCGGTCCCAAACCTCACGCTAGCTTGTGTTTTCCGATTTCCTTCCTCACACTCCTGGTAAACAAGCCCTCCGGACTAGGAACTCCAGAACCAAAACCCAGCCCAGTGTCTGCCCAACGGAAGAAAAATGTTTCCCTGTGGGGCTCTCCAGAAAACCCAGATGAGGATCAACCTGCTCGGGCCTCGACGGTACCCGAACTGGATAGGCTGCTCTGGGCACTCATGCTCTGCCTGACACAGCCTGAAGCCAGACGTCCAGACAGACAAGGAGACAGCTGGCCGCACACCCAGCACTTCGGACACGCCATGGTCTTATGCCGTCACCTCATCCTAACCTTGGTTTTCAGATATCTGAACCTAGACATTATATCAATTCTCCACACAGCTGGGTATAGCAAGCACAAAACAGAACTCCTCCTTCCCCATGGCTGTCAAGCTTGCTCTTGGCATGGAGTCACACCTTCAGGGTGGGAGAAACCTTCATGGCCCCTGATGCCACGCCCAAACTTGAGTGCTGCTTGCGCACAAATTCACACTGTGACCCTCAGCATGAGCCCCATGTCAAAGAAAGGCCTGTCAGGGCCTGGACCAAGAGCCCACATATGGGGCTTGCCAAACCCTATGCACCCAATCCTCACCAGGGTTTGAATTTTCCAGTCGCCCCGCCCGTACCTGGAGCTCTGCTCTGGAATCCCTTTCTTGGAGAGACCCATGAGTGAGACAACACGACTCCACCCTTCCCACAAAATGACCCCAAACTCTTGGGAGCTGGGACAAATCCCCAGAGAGGGATACTCGTCCACAGTACCTGAGGCCACCGCTCCAATCCACGGCTATCCCGGACACAACATCCAGAGACAAAAGCCTGAAGGAACGCCTCCCACTCGCCCTTGTTTCAGAGGCCCAGGAGCTCCCTCTCGGGCTGTACATCCGGCCTGCCATACCCTAGGCGCCACTCATAAGCTGAGTTTGTGTATTCAGACTTCTGTGCCCACAGCCTGGACCCACACGACCTCCAGGCTAGGGCCTCTGGACCAAACAGCGAAAGATTGTGCCTGCCCTCTCCAAGGAAAGTATGCCCAATCCATTGACCACAACCCTACAGGTTAGGGAAAAGCTCCAAGGTCCCTGAGGCCATCAATAGTATAGGCCACCCTGGACTAAGAGGGGCTCTCTGACACCAGCGGAGCAACTATCTCCACTTAGACTCTCTGACAGTGTCCCCGGAGACAGAAGGTTGAAATGGACAGGCCCCTAGGCCCTAATCTGAACCTTAGCTTTGGTTTCCATGTTTCCGTTCTCAGAGGACTGTTTTCGTAGACCAGCACATGGGGCTTTTCTGAGGCACCAAACCAAACATCTCTCATCTCCACATGGGCAGCTTTGTTACTGGGATGTATCAAACACTTCAGGTAGGAGAGTTCCGCAGGGCCACTGAACAACCAGCACATTCCAAGGTCTTCATGGACCCAAACGCAAATTATGATGCATCCTCAGGAGAGGCCATTTCATCTCAGCCCCCTGGGTCGCGTGTTCCAGAGTCAGCAGATCAAACATATCTTGTCGCTAATAGCCAATGGGAATGCGAGGCATGAAGTACAGGGATCCATCCTTCGAACCCTGCTCTCCAGTCCTTCCATATGTTATGTCCTGGAGCCATGCAACAGGACTCGATTGTCCCGCCGAAGGAAACCTTGTGGTTTGGGGCAACCTCCAAACTCAGCGTGGGAAAACTTCTTTGGCCTCATGAGGCCCCCACTTCATGAAGTTGCCATCATGGACACATACTCCAGCCTCAGCCAACGTCTGATCCTCAGCCTGACTTCAGATGCAGGAGATTTTGATTCAGCCTCTGCAGAGTGGGGCTGCTCTGCCATTGGATCCAATCCTCACACTAGCTTGTGTTTTCTGACTTCCCTCCTCACACTCCTGGCCCACAAACCCTCCCTACTGGGAATTCTGGGGCCACAATGAAGCACTGTGCCTGCCTCCCAGGAGAAAACCTTGTCTATTGCGCTGCCCAGAAACCCCAAATGAGGATCAAACTGCTTGGCCCTCGGCAACACCCCAAATGCATAGGCTACCTTAAACAGTGATGCTCTGTCGCAAATACCCTGAGCCCAGACCTTCCAACAGACACCGACACAGCTGGCTGCACACCCAGCACATTGGACCCGCCACTGCTTTAGGCCACCATCCATTCCCAACCTGGGTTTTCAGTCATCGGAACCTAGACCATATCTCCAATCCCTGCACAGGGGGGAACCTGATGCACAAGTCAGAACCCCTCCTTCCCCATGGCAAGAAACCTTGCTGCTGGCAGTGAGTCAAACCTTCAGTGTAGGAGAAAACGGCATGGCCCATGAGGCCACGCACAAGCGTGTGGGCCGCCTTGGGCACAAACACACATTGTGACCCTCAGCGTGAGTACCTTATTCAAGTAACGCCTCTCAGTGACTGGACCAAGAGCCCGCATATGTGGCTTGCCATGCCCATAGGCACCCAGGACTAACTAGATGGTGTGTATTCCAGTTGAGGGAACCCACTGCTGTGCTCTAGAGTCCCTCTCCTGGGGGGTCCCCTGTGGCAGAAAACAGTACTCTTCATTCCCACAGAATGAACACAAACACTTGGGAGCTTGGACAATCCCCCGAGAGGAAGGCTCTTCCTCGGCCTCTGAGACAACCCCTACCCTGACCGGACACTGTAAACGCAACACCCAGAGACAAAATCCTGAGTGACTGCCTCCCACTTGCCCTACTTTGATTTCCAGAGGATCTCCCCTCACGGACTAGAGATCAGGCCTGCCATTACATTGGCCCCTAGCTGAGCCAAGTTTGCTTTTTCAGACATCTGTCCCCACAGCCCTGGCAAACACAGCCTCTAGGCTGGGTCCTCTGGAGCCATACCACAGGAACGTGACTGCTCTCTCCTGGGAAACTGTGTCCATTCCTTTGGCCACACACCTCCAGAATATGAGAAACCTCAAGGCCTCCGAGGACATCCCACTACTGGGAGCCTCAATGGACTCACAGGAGCATTCGGACACAAGCTGAGCAGCTACATCCATGAATGCATGCACACAAATGTCAACAGAGATAGAAGGTTGAGCCGGACAGGCATTTAGGCCGTAGTCTCAACTCTTGCTTTGGTTTCCAGGTGTCACTCCTCAGAGGCTTTGGTTCGAAGAACAGGGTATGGGGCTTTCCTGAGGCACGGAACAGAACTCCTCTCGTCTCCACATGGGAAGTTTCCTTGTTGGAGCCGTGTCAAACACCTCATGTTGGAGAATCCCGCAGAGTCCCTGAGCCACCTCCACATTCCAAGGTCTCCCAGGCCACCAAGCCACAGTAGGACTCATCTTCAGGAGAGACCATTTCAACTCTCCCCTCTGGGTAGCTCACCCAGAAGCCCGCAGATTGAGCCTGCCTTGTCCTGACTAAAGAGTTGCGATCCCAGGCATCCATGCTTAGACACCTGCTCTCGAGTCTTTCCATATGGGGCCTCTTGGAACCATCCAATAGGACTCGACTGTCGTGCAGAAGGTAACCTTCAGTTTTGGAGCAGTTCACAAATCCCATCGTAGGCAAAACTTTCTGGCCTCATGAAGCCCCCACACCCTTCAGGAAGAGGCCATGCTGCACAAGAACTCTAGCCTGAGGCACGTCTCATAGTTGACATGAACTCAGTGTAGGAGATCTCGATTCAGCCTCTGCAGAGTGGGCCTGCCGTGCCCTCGGTCCCAAACCTCACGCTAGCTTGTGTTTTCCGACTTCCTTCCTCACACTCCTGGCAAACAAGCCCTCCGGACTAGGAACTCAGGAACCAAAACCCAGCCCAGTGTCTGCCCAACGGAAGAAAAACGTTTCCCTGTGGGGCTCTCCGGAAAACCCAGATGAGGATCAACCTTCTCAGGCCTCGACTGTACCCGAACTGGATAGGCTGCTCTGGGCACTCATGCTCTGCCTGACACAGCCTGAAGCCAGACGTCCAGACAGACAAGGAGACAGCTGGCCGCACACCCAGCACTTCGGACACGCCATGGTCTTTTGCCGTCACCTCATCCTAACCTTGGTTTTCAGATATCTGAACCTAGACATTATATCAATTCTCCACACAGCTGGGTATAGCAAGCACAAAACAGAACTCCTCCTTCCCCATGGCTGTCAAGCTTGCTCTTGGCATGGAGTCACACCTTCAGGGTGGGAGAAACCTTCATGGCCCCTGATGCCACGCCCAAACTTGAGTGCTGCTTGGGCACAAATTCACACTGTGACCCTCAGCATGAGCCCCATGTCAAAGAAAGGCCTGTCAGGGCCTGGACCAAGAGCCCATATATGGGGTTTGCCAAGCCCCTATGCACCCAATCCTCACCACGGTTTGAATTTTCCAGTCGCCCCGCCCGTACCTGGAGCTCTGCTCTGGAATCCCTTTCTTGGAGAGACCCATGAGCCAGACAACACGACTCCACCCTTCCCACAAAATGACCCCAAACTCTTGGGAGCTGGGACAAATCCCCAGAGAGGGAACTCGTCCACAGTACCTGAGGCCACCGCTCCAATCCACGGCTATCACGGACACAACATCCAGAGACAAAAGCCTGAAGGAACGCCTCCCACTCGCCCTTGTTTCAGAGGCCCAGGAGCTCACTCTCGGGCTGTACATCGGCCTGCCATACCCTAGGCGCCACTCATAAGCTGAGTTTGTGTATTCAGACTTCTGTGCCCACAGCCTGGACCCACACAACATCCAGGCTAGGGCCTCTGGACCAAACACCGAAAGATTGTGCCTGCCCTCTCCAAGGAAAGTGTGCCCAATCCATTGACCACAACCCTACAGGTTAGGAAAAGCTCCATGGTCCCTGAGGCCATCAATAGTATAGGCCACCCTGGACTAAGAGTGGCTCTCTGACATCAGCGGAGCAACTATCTCCACTTAGACTCTCAGACAGTGTCCCCAGAGACAGAAGGTTGAAATGGACAGGCCCCCAGGCCCTAATCTGATCCTTAGCTTTGGTTTCCATGTTTCCGTTCTCAGAGGACTGTTTTCGTAGACCAGCACATGGGGCTTGTCTGAGGCACCAAACCAAAACTCTCTCATCTCCACATGGGCAGCTTTCTTACTGGGATGTATCAAACACTTCAGGTAGGAGAGTTCCGCAGGGCCACTGAACAACCAGCACATTCCAAGGTCTCCATGGACCCAAACGCACATTATGACGCATCCTCAGGAGAGGCCATTTCATCTCAGCCCCCTGGGTCGCGTGTTCCAGAGGCAGCAGATCAAACATATCTTGTCGCTAATAGCCAATGGGAATGCGAGGCATGCAGTACAGGGATCCATCCTTCGAACCCTGCTCTCCAGTCCTTCCATATGGTATGTCCTGGAGCCATGCAACAGGACTCGAATGTCCCGCAGAAGGAAACCTTGTGGTTTGGGGCAACCTCCAAACTCAGAGTGGGAAAACTTCCTTGGCCTCATGAGACCCCCACTTCATGAAGGTGCCATCATGGACACATACTCCAGCCTCAGTCAACGTCTGATCCTCAGCCTGACTTCAGATGCTGGAGTTTTTGATTCAGCCTCTGCAGAGTGGGCCTGCTCTGCCCTTGGCTCCAATCCTCACACTAGCTTGTGTTTTCAGACTTTCGTCCTCACACTCCTGGCCCACAAACCCTCCCTACTGGGAATTCTGGGGCCACAATGAAGCACTGTGCCTGCCTCCCAGGAGAAAAACATTGTCTATGGCGCTGCCCTGAAACCCCAAATGAGGATCAAACTGCTTGGCCCTCGGCAACACCCCAATTGCATAGGCTACCTTAAACAGTGATGCTCTGTCGCAAATAGCCTGAGCCCAGACCTTCCAACAGACACCGACACAGCTGGCTGCACACCCAGCACATGGGACCCACCACTGCCTTAAACCACCATCCATTCCCAAACTGGGTTTTCAGTCATCGGAACCTAGACCTTATTTCCAATCCCTGCACAGGGGGGAACCTGATGCACAAGTTAGAACCCCTCCTTCCCCATGGCCAGAAACCTTGCTGCTGGCAGTGAGTCAAACCTTCAGTGTAGGAGAAAACCCCATGGCCCATGAGGCCACGCCCAAGCGTGAGGGCCGCCTTGGGCACAAACACACATTGTGACCCTCAGCGTGAGTACCTTATTCAAGTAACGCCTCTCAGTGACTGGACCAAGAGCCCGCATATGTGGCTTGCCATGCCCATAGGCACCCAGGACTAACTAGATGGTGTGTATTCCAGTTGAGGGAACCCACTGCTGTGCTCTAGAGTCCCTCTCCAGGGGGGTCCCCTGTGGCAGAAAACAGTACTCTTCATTCCCACAGAATGAACACAAACACTTGGGAGCTTGGACAATCCCCCGAGAGGAAGGCTCTTCCTCGGCCTCTGAGACAACCCCTACCCTGACCGGACACTGTAAACGCAACACCCAGAGACAAAATCCTGAGTGACTGCCTTCCACTTGCCCTACTTTGATTTCCAGAGGATCTCCCCTCACGGACTAGAATCAGGCCTGCCATATATTGGCCCCTAGCTGAGCCAAGTTTGCTTTTTCAGACATCTGTCCCCACAGCCCTGGCAAACACAGCCTCTAGGCTGGGTCCTCTGGAGCCATACCTCATGACCGTGCCTGCTCTCTCCTGGGAAACTGTGTCCATTCCTTTGGCCACACACCTCCAGAATATGAGAATCCTCAAGGCCTTCGAGGACATCCCACTACTGGGAGCCTCACTGGACTCACAGGGGCATTCGGACACAAGCTGAGCAGCTACCTCCATGAATGCATGCACAGAGATGTCAACAGAGATAGAAGGTTGAGCCGGACAGGCCTTTAGGCCGTAGTCTCAACTCTTGCTTTGGTTTCCAGGTGTCACTCCTCAGAGGCTTTGGTTCGAAGAACAGGGTATGGGGCTTTCCTGAGGCACGGAACAGAACTCCTCTCGTCTCCACATGGGAAGTTTCCTTGTTGGAGCCGTGTCAAACACCTCATGTTGGAGAATCCTGCAGAGTCCCTGAGCCACCTCCACATTCCAAGGTCTCCCAGGCCACCAAGCCACAGTAGGACTCATCTTCAGGAGAGTCCATTTCAACTCTCCCCTCTGGGTAGCTCACCCAGGAGCCCGCAGATTGAGCCTGCCTTGTCCTGACTAAAGAGTGGGAATATGAGGTGGCGTTCCCAGGCATCCATGCTTAGACACCTGCTCTCGAGTCTTTCCATATGGGGCCTCTTGGAACCATCCAATAGGACTCGACTGTCGTGCAGAAGGTAACCTTCAGTTTTGGAGCAGTTCACAAATCCCATCGTAGGAAAAACTTTCTGGCCTCATGAAGCCCCCACACCCTTCAGGAAGAGGCCATGCTGCACAAGAACTCTAGCCTGAGGCACGTCTCATAGTTGACAGGACCTCAGTGCAGGAGATCTCGATTCAGCCTCTGCAGAGTGGGCCTGCCGTGCCCTCGCTCCCAAACCTCACGCTAGCTTGTGTTTTCAGACTTCCTTCCTCACACTCCTGGCAAACAAGCCCTCCGGACTAGGAACTCCGGAACCAAAACCCAGCCCAGTGTCTGCCCAACGGAAGAAAAACGTTTCCCTGTGAGGCTCTCCAGAAAACCCAGATGAGGATCAACCTGCTCGGGCCTCGACGGTACCCGAACTGGATAGGCTGCTCTGGGCACTCATGCTCTGCCTGACACAGCCTGAAGCCAGACGTCCAGACAGACAAGGAGACAGCTGGCCGCACACCCAGCACTTCGGACACGCCATGGTCTTATGCCGTCACCTCATCCTAACCTTGGTTTTCAGATATCTGAACCTAGACATTATATCAATTCTCCACACAGCTGGGTATAGCAAGCACAAAACAGAACTCCTCCTTCCCCATGGCTGTCAAGCTTGCTCTTGGCATGGAGTCACACCTTCAGGGTGGGAGAATCCTTCATGGACCCTGATGCCACGCCCAAACTTGAGTGCTGCTTGGGCACAAATTCACACTGCGACCCTCAGCATGAGCCCCATGTCAAAGAAAGGCCTGTCAGGGCCTGGACCAAGAGCCCACATATGGGGCTTGCCAAGCCCCTATGCACCCAATCCTCACCACGGTTTGAATTTTCCAGTCGCCCCGCCCGTACCTGGAGCTCTGCTCTGGAATCCCTTTCTTGGAGAGACCCATGAGCCAGACAACACGACTCCAACCTTCCCACAAAATGACCCCAAACTCTTGGGAGCTGGGAAAAATCCCCAGAGAGGGATACTCGTCCACAGTTCCTGAGGCCACCGCTCCAATCCACGGCTATCCCGGACACAACATCCAGAGACAAAAGCCTGAAGGAACGCCTCCCTCTCGCCCTTGTTTCAGAGGCCCAGGAGCTCCCTCTCGGGCTGTACATCGGCCTGCCATAGCCTAGGCGCCACTCATAAGCTGAGTTTGTGTATTCAGACTTCTGTGCCCACAGCCTGGACCCACACAACATCCAGGCTAGGGCCTCTGGACCAAACACCGAAAGATTGTGCCTGCCCTCTCCAAGGAAAGTGTGCCCAATCCATTGACGACAACCCTACAGGTTAGTGAAAAGCTCCATGGTCCCTGCGGCCATCAATAGTATAGGCCACCCTGGACTAAGAGGGGCTCTCTGACACCAGCAGAGGAACTATCTCCACTTAGACTCTCAGACAGTGTCCCCAGAGACAGAAGGTTGAAATGGACAGGCCCCCAGGCCCTAATCTGAACCTTAGCTTTGGTTTCCATGTTTCCGTTCTCAGAGGACTGTTTTCATAGACCAGGACATGGGGCTTTTCTGAGGCACAAAACCAAACCTCTCCCATCTCCACATGGGCAGCTTTCTTACTGGGATGTACAAACACTTCAGGTAGGAGAGTTCCGCAGGGCCACTGAACAACCAGCACATTCCAAGGTCTCCATGGACCAAAACGCACATTATGACGCATCCTCAGGAGAGGCCATTTCATCTCAGCCCCCTGGGTCGCGTGTTCCAGAGGCAGCAGATCAAACATATCTTGTCGCTAATAGACAATGGGAATGCGAGGCATGCTGTACAGGGATCCATCCTTCGAACCCTGCTCTCCAGTCCTTCCATATGGTATGTCCTGGAGCCATGCAACAGGACTCGAATGTCCCGCAGAAGAAAACCTTGTGGTTTGGGGCAACCTCCAAACACAGCGTGGGAAAACTTCCTTGGCCTCATGAGGCCCCCACTTCATGAAGGTGCCATCATGGACACATACTCCAGCCTCAGCCAACGTCTGATCCTCAGCCTGACTTCAGATGCAGGAGATTTTGATTCAGCCTCTGCAGAGTGGGCCTGCTCTGCCCTTGGCTCCAATCCTCACACTAGCTTGTGTTTTCAGACTTTCGTCCTCACACTCCTGGCCCACAAACCCTCCCTACTGGGAATTCTGGGGCCACAATGAAGCACTGTGCCTGCCTCCCAGGAGAAAAACATTGTCTATGGCGCTGCCCAGAAACCCCAAATGAGGATCAAACTGCTTGGCCCTCGGCAACACCCCAATTGCATAGGCTACCTTAAACAGTGATGCTCTGTCGCAAATAGCCTGAGCCCAGACCTTCCAACAGACACCGACACAACTGGCTGCACACCCAGCACATTGGACCCGCCACTGCCTTAAACCACCATCCATTCCCAACCTGGGTTTTCAGTCATCGGAACCTAGACCTTATCTCCAATCCCTGCACAGGTGGGAACCTGATGCACAAGTCAGAACCCCTCCTTCCCCATGGCAAGAAACCTTGCTGCTGGCAGTGAGTCAAACCTTCAGTGTAGGAGAAAACGGCATGGCCCATGAGGCCACGCCCAAGCGTGAGGGCCGCCTTGGGCACAAACACACATTGAGACACTCAGCGTGAGTACCTTATTCAAGTAACGCCTCTCAGTGTCTGGACCAAGAGCCCGCATATGTGGCTTGCCGTTCCCGTAGGCACCCAGGACTAACTAGATGGTGTTTATTCCAGTTGAGGGAAACCACTGCTGTGCTCTAGAGTCCCTCTATTGGGGGGTCCCCTGTGGCAGAAAACAGTACTCTTCATTCCCACAGAATGAACACAAACACTTGGGAGCTTGGACAATCCCCCGAGAGGAAGGCTCTTCCTCGGCCTCTGAGACAACCCCTACCCTGACCGGACACTGTAAACGCAACACCCAGAGACAAAATCCTGAGTGACTGCCTCCCACTTGCCCTACTTTGATTTCCAGAGGATCTCCCCTCACGGACTAGAGATCAGGCCTGCCATTACATTGGCCCCTAGCTGAGCCAAGTTTGCTTTTTGAGACATCTGTCCCCACAGCCCTGGCAAACACAGCCTCTAGGCTGGGTCCTCTGGAGCCATACCACAGGACCGTGCCTGCTCTCTCCTGGGAAACTGTGTCCATTCCTTTGGCCACACACCTCCAGAATATGAGAATCCTCAAGGCCTCCGAGGACATCCCACTATTGGGAGCCTCACTGGACTCACAGGGGCATTCGGACACAAGCTGAGCAGCTACATCCATGAATGCATGCACACAGATGTCAACAGAGATAGAAGGTTGAGCCGGACAGGCCTTTAGGCCGTAGTCTCAACTCTTGCTTTGGTTTCCAGTTGTCACTCCTCAGAGGCTTTGGTTCGAAGAACAGGGTATGGGGCTTTCCTGAGGCACGGAACAGAACTCCTCTCGTCTCCACATGGGAAGTTTCCTTGTTGGAGCCGTGTCAAACACCTCATGTTGGAGAATCCTGCCGAGTCCCTGGGCCACCTCCACATTCCAAGGTCTCCCAGGCCACCAAGCCACAGTAGGACTCATCTTCAGGAGAGTCCATTTGAACTCTCCCCTCTGGGTAGCTCACCCAGGAGCCCGCAGATTGAGCCTGCCTTGTCCTGACTAAAGAGTGGGAATATGAGGTGGCGTTCCTAGGCATCCATGCTTAGACACCTGCTCTCGAGTCTTTCCATATGGGGCCTCTTGGAACCATCCAATAGGACTCGACTGTCGTGCAGAAGGTAACCTTCAGTTTTGGAGCAGTTCACAAATCCCATCGTAGGCAAAACTTTCTGGCCTCATGAAGCCCCCACACCCTTCAGGAAGAGGCCATGCTGCACAAGAACTCTAGCCTGAGGCACGTCTCATAGTTGACAGGACCTCAGTGCAGGAAATCTCGATTCAGCCTCTGCAGAGTGGGCCTGCCGTGCCCTCGGTCCCAAACCTCACGCTAGCTTGTGTTTTCCGAATTCCTTCCTCACACTCCTGGCAAACAAGCCCTCCGGACTAGGAACTCCAGAACCAAAACCCAGCCCAGTGTCTGCCCAACGGAAGAAAAACGTTTCCCTGTGGGGCTCTCCAGAAAACCCAGATGAGGATCAACCTGCTCGGGCCTCGACGGTACCCGAACTGGATAGGCTGCTCTGGGCACTCATGCTCTGCCTGACACAGCCTGAAGCCAGACGTCCAGACAGACAAGGAGACAGCTGGCCGCACACCCAGCACTTCGGACACGCCATGGTCTTATGCCGTCACCTCATCCTAACCTTGGTTTTCAGATATCTGAACCTAGACATTATATCAATTCTCCACACAGCTGGGTATAGCAAGCACAAAACAGAACTCCTCCTTCCCCATGGCTGTCAAGCTTGCTCTTGGCATGGAGTCACACCTTCAGGGTGGGAGAATCCTTCATGGACCCTGATGCCACGCCCAAACTTGAGTGCTGCTTGGGCACAAATTCACACTGCGACCCTCAGCATGAGCCCCATGTCAAAGAAAGGCCTGTCAGGGCCTGGACCAAGAGCCCACATATGGGGCTTGCCAAGCCCCTATGCACCCAATCCTCACCACGGTTTGAATTTTCCAGTCGCCCCGCCCGTACCTGGAGCTCTGCTCTGGAATCCCTTTCTTGGAGAGACCCATGAGCCAGACAACACGACTCCACCCTTCCCACAAAATGACCCCAAACTCTTGGGAGCTGGGAAAAATCCCCAGAGAGGGATACTCGTCCACAGTTCCTGAGGCCACCGCTCCAATCCACGGCTATCCCGGACACAACATCCAGAGACAAAAGCCTGAAGGAACGCCTCCCACTCGCCCTTGTTTCAGAGGCCCAGGAGCTCCCTCTCGGGCTGTACATCGGCCTGCCATAGCCTAGGCGCCACTCATAAGCTGAGTTTGTGTATTCAGACTTCTGTGCCCACAGCCTGGACCCACACAACATCCAGGCTAGGGCCTCTGGACCAAACACCGAAAGATTGTGCCTGCCCTCTCCAAGGAAAGTGTGCCCAATCCATTGACGACAACCCTACAGGTTAGTGAAAAGCTCCATGGTCCCTGCGGCCATCAATAGTATAGGCCACCCTGGACTAAGAGGGGCTCTCTGACACCAGCAGAGGAACTATCTCCACTTAGACTCTCAGACAGTGTCCCCAGAGACAGAAGGTTGAAATGGACAGGCCCCCAGGCCCTAATCTGAACCTTAGCTTTGGTTTCCATGTTTCCGTTCTCAGAGGACTGTTTTCATAGACCAGGACATGGGGCTTTTCTGAGGCACAAAACCAAACCTCTCCCATCTCCACATGGGCAGCTTTCTTACTGGGATGTACAAACACTTCAGGTAGGAGAGTTCCGCAGGGCCACTGAACAACCAGCACATTCCAAGGTCTCCATGGACCAAAACGCACATTATGACGCATCCTCAGGAGAGGCCATTTCATCTCAGCCCCCTGGGTCGCGTGTTCCAGAGGCAGCAGATCAAACATATCTTGTCGCTAATAGACAATGGGAATGCGAGGCATGCTGTACAGGGATCCATCCTTCGAACCCTGCTCTCCAGTCCTTCCATATGGTATGTCCTGGAGCCATGCAACAGGACTCGAATGTCCCGCAGAAGAAAACCTTGTGGTTTGGGGCAACCTCCAAACACAGCGTGGGAAAACTTCCTTGGCCTCATGAGGCCCCCACTTCATGAAGGTGCCATCATGGACACATACTCCAGCCTCAGCCAACGTCTGATCCTCAGCCTGACTTCAGATGCAGGAGATTTTGATTCAGCCTCTGCAGAGTGGGCCTGCTCTGCCCTTGGCTCCAATCCTCACACTAGCTTGTGTTTTCAGACTTTCGTCCTCACACTCCTGGCCCACAAACCCTCCCTACTGGGAATTCTGGGGCCACAATGAAGCACTGTGCCTGCCTCCCAGGAGAAAAACATTGTCTATGGCGCTGCCCAGAAACCCCAAATGAGGATCAAACTGCTTGGCCCTCGGCAACACCCCAATTGCATAGGCTACCTTAAACAGTGATGCTCTGTCGCAAATAGCCTGAGCCCAGACCTTCCAACAGACACCGACACAACTGGCTGCACACCCAGCACATTGGACCCGCCACTGCCTTAAACCACCATCCATTCCCAACCTGGGTTTTCAGTCATCGGAACCTAGACCTTATCTCCAATCCCTGCACAGGTGGGAACCTGATGCACAAGTCAGAACCCCTCCTTCCCCATGGCAAGAAACCTTGCTGCTGGCAGTGAGTCAAACCTTCAGTGTAGGAGAAAACGGCATGGCCCATGAGGCCACGCCCAAGCGTGAGGGCCGCCTTGGGCACAAACACACATTGAGACACTCAGCGTGAGTACCTTATTCAAGTAACGCCTCTCAGTGTCTGGACCAAGAGCCCGCATATGTGGCTTGCCGTTCCCGTAGGCACCCAGGACTAACTAGATGGTGTTTATTCCAGTTGAGGGAAACCACTGCTGTGCTCTAGAGTCCCTCTCCCGGGGGGTCCCCTGTGGCAGAAAACAGTACTCTTCATTCCCACAGAATGAACACAAACACTTGGGAGCTTGGACAATCCCCCGAGAGGAAGGCTCTTCCTCGGCCTCTGAGACAACCCCTACCCTGACCGGACACTGTAAACGCAACACCCAGAGACAAAATCCTGAGTGACTGCCTCCCACTTGCCGTACTTTGATTTCCAGAGGATCTCCCCTCACGGACTAGAGATCAGGCCTGCCATTACATTGGCCCCTAGCTGAGCCAAGTTTGCTTTTTCAGACATCTGTCCCCACAGCCCTGGCAAACACAGCCTCTAGGCTGGGTCCTCTGGAGCCATACCACAGGACCGTGCCTGCTCTCTCCTGGGAAACTGTGTCCATTCCTTTGGCCACACACCTCCAGAATATGAGAGTCCTCAAGGCCTCCGAGGACATCCCACTATTGGGAGCCTCACTGGACTCACAGGGGCATTCGGACACAAGCTGAGCAGCTACATCCATGAATGCATGCACACAGATGTCAACAGAGATAGAAGGTTGAGCCGGACAGGCCTTTAGGCCGTAGTCTCAACTCTTGCTTTGGTTTCCAGGTGTCACTCCTCAGAGGCTTTGGTTCGAAGAACAGGGTATGGGGCTTTCCTGAGGCACGGAACAGAACTCCTCTCGTCTCCACATGGGAAGTTTCCTTGTTGGAGCCGTGTCAAACACCTCATGTTGGAGAATCCTGCCGAGTCCCTGGGCCACCTCCACATTCCAAGGTCTCCCAGGCCACCAAGCCACAGTAGGACTCATCTTCAGGAGAGTCCATTTGAACTCTCCCCTCTGGGTAGCTCACCCAGGAGCCCGCAGATTGAGCCTGCCTTGTCCTGACTAAAGAGTGGGAATATGAGGTGGCGTTCCTAGGCATCCATGCTTAGACACCTGCTCTCGAGTCTTTCCATATGGGGCCTCTTGGAACCATCCAATAGGACTCGACTGTCGTGCAGAAGGTAACCTTCAGTTTTGGAGCAGTTCACAAATCCCATCGTAGGCAAAACTTTCTGGCCTCATGAAGCCCCCACACCCTTCAGGAAGAGGCCATGCTGCACAAGAACTCTAGCCTGAGGCACGTCTCATAGTTGACAGGACCTCAGTGCAGGAAATCTCGATTCAGCCTCTGCAGAGTGGGCCTGCCGTGCCCTCGGTCCCAAACCTCACGCTAGCTTGTGTTTTCCGAATTCCTTCCTCACACTCCTGGCAAACAAGCCCTCCGGACTAGGAACTCCAGAACCAAAACCCAGCCCAGTGTCTGCCCAACGGAAGAAAAACGTTTCCCTGTGGGGCTCTCCAGAAAACCCAGATGAGGATCAACCTGCTCGGGCCTCGACGGTACCCGAACTGGATAGGCTGCTCTGGGCACTCATGCTCTGCCTGACACAGCCTGAAGCCAGACGTCCAGACAGACAAGGAGACAGCTGGCCGCACACCCAGCACTTCGGACACGCCATGGTCTTATGCCGTCACCTCATCCTAACCTTTTTTTCAGATATCTGAACCTAGACATTATATCAATTCTCCACACAGCTGGGTATAGCAAGCACAAAACAGAACTCCTCCTTCCCCATGGCTGTCAAGTTTGCTCTTGGCATGGAGTCACACCTTCAGGGTGGGAGAAACCTTCATGGCCCCTGATGCCACGCCCAAACTTGAGTGCTGCTTGGGCACAAATTCACACTGTGACCCTCAGCATGTGCCCCATGTCAAAGAAAGGCCTGTCAGGGCCTGGACCAAGAGCCCTCATATGGGGCTTGCCAAGCCCCTATGCACCCAATCCTCACCACGGTTTGAATTTTCCAGTCGCCCCGCCCGTACCTGGAGCTCTGCTCTGGAATCCCTTTCTTGGAGAGACCCATGAGCCAGACAACACGACTCCACCCTTCCCACAAAATGAACCCAAACTTTTGGGAGCTGGGACAAATCCCCAGAGAGGGATACTCGTCCACAGTACCTGAGGCCACCGCTCCAATCCACGGCTATCCCGGACACAACATCCAGAGACAAAAGCCTGAAGGAATGCCTCCCACTCGCCCTTGTTTCAGAGGCCCAGGAGCTCCCTCTCGGGCTGTACATCCGGCCTGCCATACCCTAGGCGCCACTCATAAGCTGAGTTTGTGTATTCAGACTTCTGTGCCCACAGCCTGGACCCACACAACATCCAGGCTAGGGCCTCGGGACCAAACAGCGAAAGATTGTGTCTGCCCTCTCCAAGGAAAGTGTGCCCAATCCATTGAGCACAACCCTACAGGTTAGGGAAAAGCTCCAAGGTCCCTGAGGCCATCAATAGTATAGGCCACCCTGGACTAAGAGGGGCTCTCTGACACCAGCGGAGCAACTATCTCCACTTAGACTCTCAGACAGTGTCCCCAGAGACAGAAGGTTGAAATGGACAGGCCCCCAGGCCCTAATCTGAACCTTAGCTTTGGTTTCCATGTTTCCGTTCTCAAAGGACTGTTTTCGTAGACCAGCACATGGGGCTTTTCTGAGGCACAAAACCAAACCTCTCTCATCTCCACATGGGCAGCTTTCTTACTGGGATGTATCAAAAACTTCAGCTAGGAGAGTTCCGCAGGGCCACTGAACAACCCGCACATTCCAAGGTCTCCATGGACCCAAACGCACATTATGACGCATCCTCAGGAGAGGCCATTTCAACTCAGCCCCCTGGGTCGCGTGTTCCAGAGGCAGCAGATCAAACATATCTTGTCGCTAATAGCCAATGGGAATGCGAGGCATGCAGTACAGGGATCCATCCTTCGAACCCTGCTCTCCAGTCCTTCCATATGGTATGTCCTGGAGCCATGCAACAGGACTCGAATGTCCCTCAGAAGGAAACCTTGTGGTTTGGGGCAACCTCCAAACTCAGCGTGGGAAAATTTCCTTGGCCTCATGAGGCCCCCACATCATGAAAATGACATCATGGACACATACTCCAGCCTCAGCCAACGTCTGATCCTCAGCCTGACTTCAGATGCAGGAGATTTTGATTCAGCCTCTGCAGAGTGGGCCTGCTCTGCCCTTGGCTCCAATCCTCACACTAGCTTGTGTTTTCACACTTCCGTCCTCACACTCCTGGCCCACAAACCCTCCCTTCTGGGAATTCTGGGGCCACAATGAAGCACTGTGCCTGCCTCCCAGGAGAAAAACATTGTCTATGGCGCTGCCCAGAAACCCCAAATGAGGATCAAACTGCTTGGCCCTCGGCAACACCCCAATTGCATAGGCAACCTTAAACAGTGATGCTCTGTCGCAAATAGCCTGAGCCCAGACCTTCCAACAGACACCGACACAGCTGGCTGCACACCCAGCTCATTGGACCCGCCACTGCCTTAGGCCACCATCCATTCCCAACCTGGGTTTTCAGTCATCGGAACCTAGTCCTTATCCCCAATCCCTGCACAGGGGGGAATCTGATGCCCAAGTCAGAACCCCTCCTTTCCCATGACAAGAGACCTTGCTGCTGGCAGTGAGTCAAACCTTCAGTGTAGGAGAAAACGGCATGGCCCATGAGGCCACGCCCAAGCGTGAGGGCCGCCTTGGGCACAAACACACATTGTGACCCTCAGCGTGAGTACCTTATTCAAGTAACGCCTCTCAGTGACTGGACCAAGAGCCCGCATATGTGGCTTGCCTTGACCATAGGCACCCAGGACTAACTAGATGGTGTGTATTCCAGTTGAGGGAACCCACTTCTGTGCTCTAGAGTCCCTCTACTGGGGGGTCCCCTGTGGCAGAAAACAGTACTCTTCATTCCCACAGAATGAACACAAACACTTGGGAGCTTGGACAATCCCCCGAGAGGAAGGCTCTTCCTCGGCCTCTGAGACAACCCCTACCCTGACCGGACACTGTAAACGCAACACCCAGAGACAAAATCCTGAGTGACTGCCTCCCACTTGCCCTACTTTGATTTCCAGAGGATCTCCCCTCACGGACTAGAGATCAGGCCTGCCATTACTTTGGCCCCTAGCTGAGCCAAGTTTGCTTTTTCAGACATCTGTCCCCACAGCCCTGGCAAACACAGCCTCTAGGCTGGGTCCTCTGGAGCCATACCACAGGACCATGCCTGCTCTCTCCTGGGAAACTGTGTCCATTCCTTTGGCCACACAACTCCAGAATATGAGAATCCTCAAGGCCTCCGAGGACATCCCACTATTGGGAGCCTCACTGGACTCACAGGGGCATTCGGACACAAGCTGAGCAGCTACATCCATGAATGCATGCACACAGATGTCAACAGAGATAGAAGGTTGAGCCGGACAGGCCTTTAGGCCGTAGTCTCAACTCTTGCTTTGGTTTCCAGGTGTCACTCCTCAGAGGCTTTGGTTCAAAGAACAGGGTATGGGGCTTTCCTGAGGCACGGAACAGAACTCCTCTCGTCTCCACATGGGAAGTTTCCTTGTTGGAGCCGTGTCAAACACCTCATGTTGGAGAATCCTGCCGAGTCCCTGGGCCACCTCCACATTCCAAGGTCTCCCAGGCCACCAAGCCACAGTAGGACTCATCTTCAGGAGAGTCCATTTCAGCTCTCCCCTCTGGGTAGCTCACCCAGGAGCCCGCAGATTGAGCCTGCCTTGTCCTGACTAAAGAGTGGGAATATGAGGTGGCGTTCCCAGGCATCCATGCTTAGACACCTGCTCTCGAGTCTTTCCGTATGGGGCCTCCTGGAACCATCCAATAGGACTCGACTGTCGTGCAGAAGGTAACCTTCAGTTTTGGAGCAGTTCACAAATCCCCTCGTAGGCAAAACTTTCTGGCCTCATGAAGCCCCCACACCCTTCAGGAAGAGGCCATGCTGGACAAGAACTCTAGCCTGAGGCACGTCTCATAGTTGACATGACCTCAGTGCAGGAGATCTCGATTCAGCCTCTGCAGAGTGGGCCTGCCGTGCCCTCGCTCCCAAACCTCACGCTAGCTTGTGTTTTCAGACTTCCTTCCTCACACTCGTGGCAAACAAGCCCTCCGGACTAGGAACTCCAGAACCAAAACCCAGCCCAGTGTCTGCCCAACGGAAGAAAAACGTTTCCCTGTGGGGCTCTCCAGAAAACCCAGATGAGGATCAACCTGCTCGGGCCTCGATGGTACCCGAACTGGATAGGCTGCTCTGGGCACTCATGCTCTGCCTGACACAGCCTGAAGCCAGACGTCCAGACAGACAAGGAGACAGCTGGCCGCACACCCAGCACGTCGGACACGCCATGGTCTTATGCCGTCACCTCATCCTAACCTTGTTTTTCAGATATCTGAACCTAGACATTATATCAATTCTCCACACAGCTGGGTATAGCAAGCACAAAACAGAACTCCTCCTTCCCCATGGCTGTCAAGCTTGCTCTTGGCATGGAGTCACACCTTCAGGGTGGGAGAAACCTTCATGGCCCCTGATGCCACGCCCAAACTTGAGTGCTGCTTGGGCACAAATTCACACTGTGACCCTCAGCATGAGCCCCATGTCAAAGAAAGGCCTGTCAGGGCCTGGACCAAGAGCCCTCATATGGGGCTTGCCAAGCCCCTATGCACCCAATCCTCACCACGGTTTGAATTTTCCAGTCGCCCCGCCCGTACCTGGAGCTCTGCTCTGGAATCCCTTTCTTGGAGAGACCCATGAGCCAGACAACACGACTCCACCCTTCCCACAAAATGAACCCAAACTCATGGGAGCTGGGACAAATCCCCAGAGAGGGATACTCGTCCACAGTACCTGAGGCCACCGCTCCAATCCACGGCTATCCCGGACACAACATCCAGAGACAAAAGCCTGAAGGAACGCCTCCCACTCGCCCTTGTTTCAGAGGCCCAGGAGCTCCCTCTCGGGCTGTACATCCGGCCTGCCATACCCTAGGCGCCACTCATAAGCTGAGTTTGTGTATTCAGACTTCTGTGCCCACAGCCTGGACCCACACAACATCCAGGCTAGGGCCTCTGGACCAAACAGCGAAAGATTGTGCCTGCCCTCTCCAAGGAAAGTGTGCCCAATCCATTGACCACAACCCTACAGGTTAGGGAAAAGCTCCAAGGTCCCTGAGGCCATCAATAGTATAGGCCACCCTGGACTAAGAGGGGCTCTCTGACACCAGCGGAGCAACTATCTCCACTTAGACTCTCAGACAGTGTCCCCAGAGACAGAAGGTTGAAATGGACAGGCCCCCAGGCCCTAATCTGAACCTTAGCTTTGGTTTCCATGTTTCCGTTCTCAGAGGACTGTTTTCGTAGACCAGCACATGGGGCTTTTCTGAGGCACAAAACCAAACCTCTCTCATCTCCACATGGGCAGCTTTCTTACTGGGATATATCAAAAACTTCAGCTAGGAGAGTTCCGCAGGGCCACTGAACAACCAGCACATTCCAAGGTCTCCATGGACCCAAACGCACATTATGACGCATCCTCAGGAGAGGCCATTTCAACTCAGCCCCCTGGGTCGCGTGTTCCAGAGGCTGCAGATCAAACATATCTTGTCGCTAATATCCAATGGGAATGCGAGGCATGCAGTACAGGGATCCATCCTTCGAACCCTGCTCTCCAGTCCTTCCATATGGTATGACCTGGAGCCATGCAACAGGACTCGAATGTCCCGCAGAAGGAAACCTTGTGGTTTGGGGCAACCTCCAAACTCAGCGTGGGAAAACTTCCTTGGCCTCATGAGGCCCCCACTTCATGAAGGTGCCATCATGGACACATACTCCAGCCTCAGCCAACGTCTGATCCTCAGCCTGACTTCAGATGCAGGAGATTTTGATTCAGCCTCTGCAGAGTGGGCCTGCTCTGCCCTTGGCTCCAATCCTCACACTAGCTTGTGTTTTCAGACTTCCGTCCTCACACTCCTGGCCCACAAACCCTCCCTTCTGGGAATTCTGGGGCCACAATGAAGCACTGTGCCTGCCTCCCAGGAGAAAAACATTGTCTATGGCGCTGCCCAGAAACCCCAAATGAGGATCAAACTGCTTGGCCCTCGGCAACACCCCAATTGCATAGGCTACCTTAAACAGTGATGCTCTGTCGCAAATAGCCTGAGCCCAGACCTTCCAACAGACACCGACACAGCTGGCTGCACACCCAGCACATGGGACCCGCCACTGCCTTAGGCCACCATCCATTCCCAACCTGGGTTGTCAGTCATCGGAACCTAGACCTTATCTCCAATCCCTGCACAGGGGGGAACCTGATGCACAAGTCAGAACCCCTCCTTCCCCATGGCAAGAAACCTTGCTGCTGGCTTTAGTCAAACCTTCAGTGTAGGAGAAAACGGCATGGCCCATGAGGCCACGCCCAAGCATGAGGGCCGCCTTGGGGACAACACACACATTGTGACACTCAGCGTGAGTACCTTATTCAAGTAACGCCTCTCAGTGACTGGACCAAAAGCCCGTATATGTGGCTTGCCTTGCCCATAGGCACCCAGGACTAACTAGATGGTGTGTATTCCAGTTGAGGGAACCCACTGCTGTGCTCTAGAGTCCCTCTCCTGGGGGGTCCCCTGTGGCAGAAAACAGTACTCTTCATTCCCACAGAATGAACACAAACACTTGGGAGCTTGGACAATCCCCCGAGAGGAAGGCTCTTCCTCGGCCTCTGAGACAACCCCTACCCTGACCGGACACTGTAAACGCAACACCCAGAGACAAAATCCTGAGTGACTGCCTCCCACTTGCCGTACTTTGATTTCCAGAGGATCTCCCCTCACGGACTAGAGATCAGGCCTGCCATTACATTGGCCCCTAGCTGAGCCAAGTTTGCTTTTTCAGACATCTGTCCCCACAGCCCTGGCAAACACAGCCTCTAGGCTGGGTCCTCTGGAGCCATACCACAGGACCATGCCTGCTCTCTCCTGGGAAACTGTGTCCATTCCTTTGGCCACACACCTCCAGAATATGAGAATCCTCAAGGCCTCCGAGGACATCCCACTATTGGGAGCCTCACTGGACTCACAGGGGCATTCGGACACAAGCTGAGCAGCTACATCCATGAATGCATGCACACAGATGTCAACAGAGATAGAAGGTTGAGCCGGACAGGCCTTTAGGCCGTAGTCTCAACTCTTGCTTTGGTTTCCAGGTGTCACTCCTCAGAGGCTTTGGTTCAAAGAACAGGGTATGGGGCTTTCCTGAGGCACGGAACAGAACTCCTCTCGTCTCCACATGGGAAGTTTCCTTGTTGGAGCCGTGTCAAACACCTCATGTTGGAGAATCCTGCCGAGTCCCTGGGCCACCTCCACATTCCAAGGTCTCCCAGGCCACCAAGCCACAGTAGGACTCATCTTCAGGAGAGTCCATTTCAGCTCTCCCCTCTGGGTAGCTCACCCAGGAGCCCGCAGATTGAGCCTGCCTTGTCCTGACTAAAGAGTGGGAATATGAGGTGGCGTTCCCAGGCATCCATGATTAGACACCTGCTCTCGAGTCTTTCCGTATGGGGCCTCCTGGAACCATCCAATAGGACTCGACTGTCGTGCAGAAGGTAACCTTCAGTTTTGGAGCAGTTCACAAATCCCCTCGTAGGCAAAACTTTCTGGCCTCATGAAGCCCCCACACCCTTCAGGAAGAGGCCATGCTGGACAAGAACTCTAGCCTGAGGCACGTCTCATAGTTGACATGACCTCAGTGCAGGAGATCTCGATTCAGCCTCTGCAGAGTGGGCCTGCCGTGCCCTCGCTCCCAAACCTCACGCTAGCTTGTGTTTTCAGACTTCCTTCCTCACACTCGTGGCAAACAAGCCCTCCGGACTAGGAACTCCAGAACCAAAACCCAGCCCAGTGTCTGCCCAACGGAAGAAAAACGTTTCCCTGTGGGGCTCTCCAGAAAACCCAGATGAGGATCAACCTGCTCGGGCCTCGATGGTACCCGAACTGGATAGGCTGCTCTGGGCACTCATGCTCTGCCTGACACAGCCTGAAGCCAGACGTCCAGACAGACAAGGAGACAGCTGGCCGCACACCCAGCACGTCGGACACGCCATGGTCTTATGCCGTCACCTCATCCTAACCTTGTTTTTCAGATATCTGAACCTAGACATTATATCAATTCTCCACACAGCTGGGTATAGCAAGCACAAAACAGAACTCCTCCTTCCCCATGGCTGTCAAGCTTGCTCTTGGCATGGAGTCACACCTTCAGGGTGGGAGAAACCTTCATGGCCCCTGATGCCACGCCCAAACTTGAGTGCTGCTTGGGCACAAATTCACACTGTGACCCTCAGCATGAGCCCCATGTCAAAGAAAGGCCTGTCAGGGCCTGGACCAAGAGCCCTCATATGGGGCTTGCCAAGCCCCTATGCACCCAATCCTCACCACGGTTTGAATTTTCCAGTCGCCCCGCCCGTACCTGGAGCTCTGCTCTGGAATCCCTTTCTTGGAGAGACCCATGAGCCAGACAACACGACTCCACCCTTCCCACAAAATGAACCCAAACTCATGGGAGCTGGGACAAATCCCCAGAGAGGGATACTCGTCCACAGTACCTGAGGCCACCGCTCCAATCCACGGCTATCCCGGACACAACATCCAGAGACAAAAGCCTGAAGGAACGCCTCCCACTCGCCCTTGTTTCAGAGGCCCAGGAGCTCCCTCTCGGGCTGTACATCCGGCCTGCCATACCCTAGGCGCCACTCATAAGCTGAGTTTGTGTATTCAGACTTCTGTGCCCACAGCCTGGACCCACACAACATCCAGGCTAGGGCCTCTGGACCAAACAGCGAAAGATTGTGCCTGCCCTCTCCAAGGAAAGTGTGCCCAATCCATTGACCACAACCCTACAGGTTAGGGAAAAGCTCCAAGGTCCCTGAGGCCATCAATAGTATAGGCCACCCTGGACTAAGAGGGGCTCTCTGACACCAGCGGAGCAACTATCTCCACTTAGACTCTCAGACAGTGTCCCCAGAGACAGAAGGTTGAAATGGACAGGCCCCCAGGCCCTAATCTGAACCTTAGCTTTGGTTTCCATGTTTCCGTTCTCAGAGGACTGTTTTCGTAGACCAGCACATGGGGCTTTTCTGAGGCACAAAACCAAACCTCTCTCATCTCCACATGGGCAGCTTTCTTACTGGGATATATCAAAAACTTCAGCTAGGAGAGTTCCGCAGGGCCACTGAACAACCAGCACATTCCAAGGTCTCCATGGACCCAAACGCACATTATGACGCATCCTCAGGAGAGGCCATTTCAACTCAGCCCCCTGGGTCGCGTGTTCCAGAGGCTGCAGATCAAACATATCTTGTCGCTAATATCCAATGGGAATGCGAGGCATGCAGTACAGGGATCCATCCTTCGAACCCTGCTCTCCAGTCCTTCCATATGGTATGACCTGGAGCCATGCAACAGGACTCGAATGTCCCGCAGAAGGAAACCTTGTGGTTTGGGGCAACCTCCAAACTCAGCGTGGGAAAACTTCCTTGGCCTCATGAGGCCCCCACTTCATGAAGGTGCCATCATGGACACATACTCCAGCCTCAGCCAACGTCTGATCCTCAGCCTGACTTCAGATGCAGGAGATTTTGATTCAGCCTCTGCAGAGTGGGCCTGCTCTGCCCTTGGCTCCAATCCTCACACTAGCTTGTGTTTTCAGACTTCCGTCCTCACACTCCTGGCCCACAAACCCTCCCTTCTGGGAATTCTGGGGCCACAATGAAGCACTGTGCCTGCCTCCCAGGAGAAAAACATTGTCTATGGCGCTGCCCAGAAACCCCAAATGAGGATCAAACTGCTTGGCCCTCGGCAACACCCCAATTGCATAGGCTACCTTAAACAGTGATGCTCTGTCGCAAATAGCCTGAGCCCAGACCTTCCAACAGACACCGACACAGCTGGCTGCACACCCAGCACATGGGACCCGCCACTGCCTTAGGCCACCATCCATTCCCAACCTGGGTTGTCAGTCATCGGAACCTAGACCTTATCTCCAATCCCTGCACAGGGGGGAACCTGATGCACAAGTCAGAACCCCTCCTTCCCCATGGCAAGAAACCTTGCTGCTGGCTTTAGTCAAACCTTCAGTGTAGGAGAAAACGGCATGGCCCATGAGGCCACGCCCAAGCATGAGGGCCGCCTTGGGGACAACACACACATTGTGACACTCAGCGTGAGTACCTTATTCAAGTAACGCCTCTCAGTGACTGGACCAAAAGCCCGTATATGTGGCTTGCCTTGCCCATAGGCACCCAGGACTAACTAGATGGTGTGTATTCCAGTTGAGGGAACCCACTGCTGTGCTCTAGAGTCCCTCTCCTGGGGGGTCCCCTGTGGCAGAAAACAGTACTCTTCATTCCCACAGAATGAACACAAACACTTGGGAGCTTGGACAATCCCCCGAGAGGAAGGCTCTTCCTCGGCCTCTGAGACAACCCCTACCATGACCGGACACTGTAAACGCAACACCCAGAGACAAAATCCTGAGTGACTGCCTCCCACTTGCCGTACTTTGATTTCCAGAGGATCTCCCCTCACGGACTAGAGATCAGGCCTGCCATTACATTGGCCCCTAGCTGAGCCAAGTTTGCTTTTTCAGACATCTGTCCCCACAGCCCTGGCAAACACAGCCTCTAGGCTGGGTCCTCTGGAGCCATACCACAGGACCATGCCTGCTCTCTCCTGGGAAACTGTGTCCATTCCTTTGGCCACACACCTCCAGAATATGAGAATCCTCAAGGCCTCCGAGGACATCCCACTATTGGGAGCCTCACTGGACTCACAGGGGCATTCGGACACAAGCTGAGCAGCTACATCCATGAATGCATGCACACAGATGTCAACAGAGATAGAAGGTTGAGCCGGACAGGCCTTTAGGCCGTAGTCTCAACTCTTGCTTTGGTTTCCAGGTGTCACTCCTCAGAGGCTTTGGTTCAAAGAACAGGGTATGGGGCTTTCCTGAGGCACGGAACAGAACTCCTCTCGTCTCCACATGGGAAGTTTCCTTGTTGGAGCCGTGTCAAACACATCATGTTGGAGAATCCTGCCGAGTCCCTGGGCCACCTCCACATTCCAAGGTCTCCCAGGCCACCAAGCCACAGTAGGACTCATCTTCAGGAGAGTCCATTTCAACTCTCCCCTCTGGGTAGCTCACCCAGGAGCCCGCAGATTGAGCCTGCCTTGTCCTGACTAAAGAGTGGGAATATGAGGTGGCGTTCCCAGGCATCCATGCTTAGACACCTGCTCTCGAGTCTTTCCATATGGGGCCTCTTGGAACCATCCATTAGGACTCGACTGTCGTGCAGAAGGTAACCTTCAGTTTTGGAGCAGTTCACAAATCCCCTCGTAGGCAAAACTTTCTGGCCTCATGAAGCCCCCACACCCTTCAGGAAGAGGCCATGCTGGACAAGAACTCTAGCCTGAGGCACGTCTCATAGTTGACATGACCTCAGTGCAGGAGATCTCGATTCAGCCTCTGCAGAGTGGGCCTGCCGTGCCCTCGGTCCCAAACCTCACGCTAGCTTGTGTTTTCAGACTTCCTTCCTCACACTCGTGGCAAACAAGCCCTCCGGACTAAGAACTCCAGAACCAAAACCCAGCCCAGTGTCTGCCCAACGGAAGAAAAACGTTTCCCTGTGGGGCTCTCCAGAAAACCCAGATGAGGATCAACCTGCTCGGGCCTCGATGGTACCCGAACTGGATAGGCTGCTCTGGGCACTCATGCTCTGCCTGACACAGCCTGAAGCCAGACGTCCAGACAGACAAGGAGACAGCTGGCCGCACACCCAGCACTTCGGACACGCCATGGTCTTATGCCGTCACCTCATCCTAACCTTGTTTTTCAGATATCTGAACATAGACATTATATCAATTCTCCACACAGCTGGGTATAGCAAGCACAAAACAGAACTCCTCCTTCCCCATGGCTGTCAAGCTTGCTCTTGGCATGGAGTCACATTTTCAGGGTGGGAGAAACCTTCATGGCCCCTGATGCCACGCCCAAACTTGAGTGCTGCTTGGGCACAAATTCACACTGTGACCCTCAGCATGAGCCCCATGTCAAAGAAAGGCCTGTCAGGGCCTGGACCAAGAGCCCTCATATGGGGCTTGCCAAGCCCCTATGCACCCAATCCTCACCACGGTTTGAATTTTCCAGTCGCCCCGCCCGTACCTGGAGCTCTGCTCTGGAATCCCTTTCTTGGAGAGACCCATGAGCCAGACAACACGACTCCACCCTTCCCACAAAATGAACCCAAACTCATGGGAGCTGGGACAAATCCCCAGAGAGGGATACTCGTCCACAGTACCTGAGGCCACCGCTCCAATCCACGGCTATCCCGGACACAACATCCAGAGACAAAAGCCTGAAGGAACGCCTCCCACTCGCCCTTGTTTCAGAGGCCCAGGAGCTCCCTCTCGGGCTGTACATCCGGCCTGCCATACCCTAGGCGCCACTCATAAGCTGAGTTTGTGTATTCAGACTTCTGTGCCCACAGCCTGGACCCACACAACATCCAGGCTAGGGCCTCTGGACCAAACAGCGAAAGATTGTGCCTGCCCTCTCCAAGGAAAGTGTGCCCAATCCATTGACCACAACCCTACAGGTTAGGGAAAAGCTCCAAGGTCCCTGAGGCCATCAATAGTATAGGCCACCCTGGACTAAGAGGGGCTCTCTGACACCAGCGGAGCAACTATCTCCACTTAGACTCTCAGACAGTGTCCCCAGAGACAGAAGGTTGAAATGGACAGGCCCCCAGGCCCTAATCTGAACCTTAGCTTTGGTTTCCATGTTTCCGTTCTCAGAGGACTGTTTTCGTAGACCAGCACATGGGGCTTTTCTGAGGCACAAAACCAAACCTCTCTCATCTCCACATGGGCAGCTTTCTTACTGGGATATATCAAAAACTTCAGCTAGGAGAGTTCCGCAGGGCCACTGAACAACCAGCACATTCCAAGGTCTCCATGGACCCAAACGCACATTATGACGCATCCTCAGGAGAGGCCATTTCAACTCAGCCCCCTGGGTCGCGTGTTCCAGAGGCTGCAGATCAAACATATCTTGTCGCTAATATCCAATGGGAATGCGAGGCATGCAGTACAGGGATCCATCCTTCGAACCCTGCTCTCCAGTCCTTCCATATGGTATGACCTGGAGCCATGCAACAGGACTCGAATGTCCCGCAGAAGGAAACCTTGTGGTTTGGGGCAACCTCCAAACTCAGCGTGGGAAAACTTCCTTGGCCTCATGAGGCCCCCACTTCATGAAGGTGCCATCATGGACACATACTCCAGCCTCAGCCAACGTCTGATCCTCAGCCTGACTTCAGATGCAGGAGATTTTGATTCAGCCTCTGCAGAGTGGGCCTGCTCTGCCCTTGGCTCCAATCCTCACACTAGCTTGTGTTTTCAGACTTCCACCCTCACACTCCTGGCCCACAAACCCTCCCTTCTGGGAATTCTGGGGCCACAATGAAGCACTGTGCCTGCCTCCCAGGAGAAAAACATTGTCTATGGCGCTGCCCAGAAACCCCAAATGAGGATCAAACTGCTTGGCCCTCGGCAACACCCCAATTGCATAGGCTACCTTAAACAGTGATGCTCTGTCGCAAATAGCCTGAGCCCAGACCTTCCAACAGACACCGACACAGCTGGCTGCACACCCAGCACATTGGACCCGCCACTGCCTTAGGCCACCATCCATTCCCAACCTGGGTTGTCAGTCATCGGAACCTAGACCTTATCTCCAATCCCTGCACAGGGGGGAACCTGATGCACAAGTCAGAACCCCTCCTTCCCCATGGCAAGAAACCTTGCTGCTGGCTTTAGTCAAACCTTCAGTGTAGGAGAAAACGGCATGGCCCATGAGGCCACGCCCAAGCATGAGGGCCGCCTTGGGGACAACACACACATTGTGACACTCAGCGTGAGTACCTTATTCAAGTAACGCCTCTCAGTGACTGGACCAAAAGCCCGTATATGTGGCTTGCCTTGCCCATAGGCACCCAGGACTAACTAGATGGTGTGTATTCCAGTTGAGGGAACCCACTGCTGTGCTCTAGAGTCCCTCTCCTGGGGGGTCCCCTGTTGCAGAAAACAGTACTCTTCATTCCCACAGAATGAACACAAACACTTGGGAGCTTGGACAATCCCCCGAGAGGAAGGCTCTTCCTCGGCCTCTGTGACAACCCCTACCCTGACCGGACACTGTAAACGCAACACCCAGAGACAAAATCCTGAGTGACTGCCTCCCACTTGCCCTACTTTGATTTCCAGAGGATCTCCCCTCACGGACTAGAGATCAGGCCTGCCATTACATTGGCCCCTAGCTGAGCCAAGTTTGCTTTTTCAGACATCTGTCCCCACAGCCCTGGCAAACACAGCCTCTAGGCTGGGTCCTCAGGAGCCATACCACAGGACCATGCCTGCTCTCTCCTGGGAAACTGTGTCCATTCCTTTGGCCACACACCTCCAGAATATGAGAAACCTCAAGGCCTCCGAGGACATCCCACTACTGGGAGCCTCACTGGACTCACAGGGGCATTCGGACACAAGCTGAGCAGCTACATCCATGAATGCATGCACACAGATGTCAACAGAGATAGAAGGTTGAGCCGGACAGGCCTTTAGGCCGTAGTCTCAACTCTTGCTTGGGTTTCCAGGTGTCACTCCTCAGAGGCCTTGGTTCGAAGAACAGGGTATGGGGCTTTCCTGAGGCACGGAACAGAACTCCTCTCGTCTCCACATGGGAAGTTTCCTTGTTGGATCCGTGTCAAACACCTCATTTTGGAGAATCCTGCAGAGTCCCTGAGCCACCTCCACATTCCAAGGTCTCCCAGGCCACCAAGCCACAGTAGGACTCATCTTCAGGAGAGTCCATTTCAACTCTCCCCTCTGGGTAGCTCACCCAGGAGCCCGCTGATTGAGCCTGCCTTGTCCTGACTAAAGAGTGGGAATATGAGGTGGCGTTCCCAGGCATCCATGCTTAGACACCTACTCTCGAGTCTTTCCATATGGGGCCTCTTGGAACCATCCAATAGGACACGACTGTCGTGCAGAAGGTAACCTTCAGTTTTGGAGCAGTTCACAAATCCCATCCTAGGCAAAACTTTCTGGCCTCATGAAGCCCCCACACCCTTCAGGAAGAGGCCATGCTGGACAAGAACTCTAGCCTGAGGCACGTCTCATAGTTGACATGACCTCAGTGCAGGAGATCTCGATTCAGCCTCTGCAGAGTGGGCCTGCCGTGCCCTCGGTCCCAAACCTCACGCTAGCTTGTGTTTTCAGACTTCCTTCCTCACACTCCTGGCAAACAAGCCCTCCGGACTAGGAACTCCGGAACCAAAACCCAGCCCAGTGTCTGCCCAACGGAAGAAAAACGTTTCCCTGTGGGGCTCTCCAGAAAACCCAGATGAGGATCAACCTGCTCGGGCCTCGATGGTACCCGAACTGGATAGGCTGCTCTGGGCACTCATGCTCTGCCTGACACAGCCTGAAGCCAGACGTCCAGACAGACAAGGAGACAGCTGGCCGCACACCCAGCACTTCGGACACGCCATGGTCTTATGCCGTCACCTCATCCTAACCTTGGTTTTCAGATATCTGAACCTAGACATTATATCAATTCTCCACACAGCTGGGTATAGCAAGCACAAAACAGAACTCCTCCTTCCCCATGGCTGTCAAGCTTGCTCTTGGCATGGAGTCACACCTTCAGGGTGGGAGAAACCTTCATGGCCCCTGATGCCACGCCCAAACTTGAGTGCTGCTTGGGCACAAATTCACACTGTGACCCTCAGCATGAGCCCCATGTCAAAGAAAGGCCTGTCAGGGCCTGGACCAAGAGCCCACATATGGGGCTTGCCAAGCCCCTATGCACCCAATCCTCACCACGGTTTGAATTTTCCAGTCGCCCCGCCCGTACCTGGAGCTCTGCTCTGGAATCCCTTTCTTGGAGAGACCCATGAGCCAGACAACACGACTCCACCCTTCCCACAAAATGACCCCAAACTCTTGGGAGCTGGGATAAATCCCCAGAGAGGGATACTCGTCCACAGAACCTGAGGCCACCGCTCCAATCCACGGCTATCCCGGACACAACATCCAGAGACAAAAGCCTGAAGGAACGCCTCCCACTCGCCCTTGTTTCCGAGACCCAGGAGCTCCCTCTCGGGCTGTACATCAGGCCAGCCATACCCTAGGCGCCACTCATAAGCTGAGTTTGTGTATTCAGACTTCTGTGCCCACAACCTGGACCCACACAACATCCAGGCTAGGGCCTCTGGACCAAACAGCGAAAGATTGTGCCTGCCCTCTCCAAGGAAAGTGTGCCCAATCCATTGAGCACAACCCTACAGGTTAGGGAAAAGCTCCAAGGTCCCTGAGGCCATCAATAGTATAGGCCACCCTGGACTAAGAGGGGCTCTCTGACACCAGAGGAGCAACTATCTCCACTTAGACTCTCAGACAGTGTCCCCAGAGACAGAAGGTTGAAATGGACAGGCCCCCAGGCCCTAATCTGAACCTTAGCTTTGGTTTCCATGTTTCCGTTCTCAGAGGACTGTTTTCGTAGACCAGCACATGGGGCTTTTCTGAGGCACCAAACCAAACATCTCTCATCTCCACACGGGCAGCTTTCTTACTGGGATGTATCAAACACATCAGGTAGGAGAGTTCTGTAGGGCCACTGAACAACCAGCACATTCCAAGGTCTCCATGGACCCAAACGCACATTATGACGCATCCTCAGGAGAGGCCATTTCAACTCAGCCCCCTGAGTCGCGTGTTCCAGAGGCAGCAGATCAAACATATCTTGTCGCTAATAGCCAATGGGAATGCGAGGCATGCAGTACAGGGATCCATCCTTCGAACCCTGCTCTCCAGTCCTTCCATATGGTATGTCCTGGAGCCATGCAACAGGACTCGAATGTCCCGCAGAAGGAAACCTTGTGGTTTGGGGCAACCTCCAAACTCATCGTGGTAAAATTTCCTTGTCCTCATGAGGCCCCCACTTCATGAAGGTGCCATCATGGACACATACTCCAGCCTCAGCCAACGTCTGATCCTCAGCCTGACTTCAGATGCAGGAGATTTTGATTCAGCCTCTGCAGAGTGGGCCTGCTCTGCCCTTGGCTCCAATCCTCACACTAGCTTGTGTTTTCAGACTTTCGTCCTCACACTCCTGGCCCACAAACCCTCCCTTCTGGGAATTCTGGGGCCACAATGAAGCACTGTGCCTGCCTCCCAGGAGAAAAACATTGTCTATGGCGCTGCCCAGAAACCCCAAATGAGGATCAAACTGCTTGGCCCTCGGCAACACCCCAATTGCATAGGCTACCTTAAACAGTGATGCTCTGTCGCAAATAGCCTGAGCCCAGACCTTCCAACAGACACCGACACAGCTGGCTGCACACCCAGCACATTGGACCCGCCACTGCCTTAGGCCACCATCCATTCCCAACCTGGGTTTTCAGTCATCGGAACCTAGTCCTTATCCCCAATCCCTGCACAGGGGGGAATCTGATGCCCAAGTCAGAACCCCTCCTTTCCCATGACAAGAGACCTTGCTGCTGGCAGTGAGTCAAACCTTCAGTGTAGGAGAAAACGGCATGGCCCATGAGGCCACGCCCAAGCGTGAGGGCCGCCTTGGGCACAAACACACATTGTGACCCTCAGCGTGAGTACCTTTTTCAAGTAACGCCTCTCAGTGACTGGACCAAGAGCCCGCATATGTGGCTTGCCTTGCCCATAGGCACCCAGGACTAACTAGATGGTGTGTATTCCAGTTGAGGGAACCCACTTCTGTGCTCTAGAGTCCCTCTCCTGGGGGGTCCCCTGTGGCAGAAAACAGGACTCTTCATTCCCACAGAATGAACACAAACACTTGGGAGCTTGGACAATCCCCCGAGAGGAAGGCTCTTCCTCGGCCTCTGAGACAACCCCTACCCTGAACGGACACTGTAAACGCAACACCCAGAGACAAAATCCTGAGTGACTGCCTCCCACTTGCCCTACTTTGATTTCCAGAGGATCTCCCCTCACGCACTAGAGATCAGGCCTGCCATTACATTGGCCCCTAGCTGAGCCAAGTTTGCTTTTTCAGACATCTGTCCCCACAGCCCTGGCAAACACAGCCTCTAGGCTGGGTCCTCTGGAGCCATACCACAGGACCATGCCTGCTCTCTCCTGGGAAACTGTGTCCATTCCTTTGGCCACACACCTCCAGAATATGAGAATCCTCAAGGACTCCGAGGACATCCCACTATTGGGAGCCTCACTGGACTCACAGGGGCATTCGGACACAAGCTGAGCAGCTACATCCATGAATGCATGCACACAGATGTCAACAGAGATAGAAGGTTGAGCCGGACAGGCCTTTAGGCCGTAGTCTCAACTCTTGCTTTGGTTTCCAGGTGTCACTCCTCAGAGGCTTTGGTTCGAAGAACAGGGTATGGGGCTTTCCTGAGGCATGGAACAGAACTCCTCTCGTCTCCACATGGGAAGTTTCCTTGTTGGAGCCGTGTCAAACACCTCATGTTGGAGAATCCTGCAGAGTCCCTGAGCCACCTCCACATTCCAAGGTCTCCCAGGCCACCAAGCCACAGTAGGACTCATCTTCAGGAGAGACCATTTCAACTCTCCCCTCTGGGTAGCTCACCCAGGAGCCCGCAGATTGAGCCTGCCTTGTCCTGACTAAAGAGTGGGAATATGAGGTGGCGTTCCCAGGCATCCATTCTTAGACACCTGCTCTCGAGTCTTTCCATATGGGGCCTCTTGTAACAATCCAATAGGACTCGACTGTCGTGCAGAAGGTAACCTTCAGTTCTGGAGCAGTTCACAAATCCCCTCGTAGGCAAAACTTTCTGGCCTCATGAAGCCCCCACACCCTTCAGGAAGAGGCCATGCTGGACAAGAACTCTAGCCTGAGGCACGTCTCATAGTTGACATGACCTCAGTGCAGGAGATCTCGATTCAGCCTCTGCAGAGTGGGCCTGCCGTGCCCTCGGTCCCAAAACCTCACGCTAGCTTGTGTTTTCAGACTTCCTTCCTCACACTCCTGGCAAACAAGCCCTCCGGACTAGGAACTCCAGAACCAAAATGCAGCCCAGTGTCTGCCCAACGGAAGAAAAACGTTTCCCTGTGGGGCTCTCCAGAAAACCCAGATGAGGATCAACCTGCTCGGGCCTCGAAGGTACCCGAACTGGATAGGTTGCTCTGGGCACTCATGCTCTGCCTGACACAGCCTGAAGCCAGACGTCCAGACAGACAAGGAGACAGCTGGCCGCACACCCAGCACTTCGGACAAGCTATGGTCTTATGCCGTCACCTCATCCTAACCTTGTTTTTCAGATATCTGAACCTAGACATTATATCAATTCTCCACACAGCTGGGTATAGCAAGCACAAAACAGAACTCCTCCTTCCCCATGGCTGTCAAGCTTGCTCTTGGCATGGAGTCACACCTTCAGGGTGGGAGAAACCTTCATGGCCCCTGAAGCCACGCCCAAACTTGAGTGCTGCTTGGGCACAAATTCACACTGTGACCCTCAGCATGAGCCCCATGTCAAAGAAAGGCCTGTCAGGGCCTGGACCAAGAGCCCTCATATGGGGCTTGCCAAGCCCCTATGCACGCAATCCTCACCACGGTTTGAATTCTCCAGTCGCCCCGCCCGTACCTGGAGCTCTGCTCTGGAATCCCTTTCTTGGAGAGACCCATGAGCCAGACAACACGACTCCACCCTTCCCACAAAATGACCCCAAACTCTTGGGAGCTGGGACAAATCCCCAGAGAGGGATACTCGTCCACAGTACCTGAGGCCACCGCTCCAATCCACGGCAATCCCGGACACAACATCCAGAGACAAAAGCCTGAAGGAACGCCTCCCACTCGCCCTTGTTTCAGAGGCCCAGGAGCTCCCTCTCGGGCTGTACATCCGGCCGGCCATACCCTAGGCGCCACTCATAAGCTGAGTTTGTGTATTCAGACTTCTGTGCCCACAGCCTGGACCCACACAAGTTTGTGCCTGCCCTCTCCAAGGAAAGTGTGCCCAATCCATTGAGCACAACCCTACAGGTTATGGAAAAGCTCCAAGGTCCCTGAGGCCATCAATAGTATAGGCCACCCTGGACTAAGAGGGGCTCTCTGACACCAGCGGAGCAACTATCTCCACTTAGACTCTCAGACAGTGTCCCCAGAGACAGAAGGTTGAAATGGACAGGCCCCCAGGCCCTAATCTGAACCTTAGCTTTGGTTTCCATGTTTCCGTTCTCAGAGGACTGTTTTCGTAGACCAGCACATGGGGCTTTTCTGAGGCACAAAACCAAACCTCTCTCATCTCCACATGGGCAGCTTTCTTACTGGGATGTATCTAAAACTTCAGCTAGGAGAGTTCCGCAGGGCCACTGAACAACCAGCACATTCCAAGGTCTCCATGGACCCAAACGCACATTATGACGCATCCTCAGGAGAGGCCATTTCAACTCCGCCCCCTGGGTCGCGTGTTCCAGAGGCAGCAGATCAAACATATCTTGTCGCTAATAGCCAATGGGAATGCGAGGCATGCAGTACAGGGATCCATCCTTCGATCCCTGCTCTCCAGTCCTTCCATATGGTATGACCTGGAGCCATGCAACAGGACTCGAATGTCCCGCAGAAGGAAACCTTGTGGTTTGGGGCAACCTCCAAACAAATCGTGGGAAAACTTCCTTGGCCTCATGAGGCCCCCACTTCATGAAGGTGCCATCATGGACACATACTCCAGCCTCAGCCAACGTCTGATCCTCAGCCTGACTTCAGATGCAGGAGATTTTGATTCAGCCTCTGCAGAGTGGGCCTGCTCTGCCCTTGGCTCCAATCCTCACACTAGCTTGTGTTTTCAGACTTCCGTCCTCACACTCCTGGCCCACAAACCCTCCCTACTGGCAATTCTGGGGCCACAATGAAGCACTGTGCCTGCCTCCCAGGAGAAAAACATTGTCTATGGCGCTGCCCAGAAACCCCAAATGAGGATCAAACTGCTTGGCCCTCGGCAACACCCCAATTGCATAGGCTACCTTAAACAGTGATGCTCTGTCGCAAATAGCCTGAGCCCAGACCTTCCAACAGACACCGACACAGCTGGCTGCACACCCAGCACATTGGACCCCCCACTGCCTTAGGCCACCATCCATTCCCAACCTGGGTTGTCAGTCATCGGAACCTAGACCTTATCTCCAATCCCTGCACAGGGGGGAACCTGATGCACAAGTCAGAACCCCTCCTTCCCCATGGCAAGAAACCTTGCTGCTGGCAGTGAGTCAAACCTTCAGTGTAGGAGAAAACGGCATGGCCCATGTGGCCACGCCCAAGTGTGAGGGCCGCCTTGGGCACAAACACACATTGTGACACTCAGCGTGAGTACCTTATTCAAGTAACGCCTCTCAGTGACTGGACCAAGAGCCCGCATATGTGGCTGCCGTGCCCGTAGGCACCCAGGACTAACTAGATGGTGTTTATTCCAGTTGAGGGAAACCACTGCTGTGCTCTAGAGTCCCTCTCCTGGGGGGTCCCCTGTGGCAGATAACAGTACTCTTCATTCCCACAGAATGAAAACAAACACTTGGGTGCTTGGACAATCCCCCGAGAGGAAGGCTCTTCCTCGGCCTCTGAGACAACCCCTAACCTGACCGGACACTGTAAACGCAACACCCAGAGACAAAATCCTGAGTGACTGCCTCCCACTTGCCCTACTTTGATTTCCAGAGGATCTCCCCTCACGCACTAGAGATCAGGCCTGCATTACATTGGCCCCTAGCTGAGCCAAGTTTGCTTTTTCAGACATCTGTCCCCACAGCCCTGGCAAACACAGCCTCTAGGCTGGGTCCTCTGGAGCCATACCACAGGACCGTGCCTGCTCTCTCCTGGGAAAATGTGTCCATTCCTTTAGCCACACACCTCCAGAATATGAGAAACCTCAAGGACTCCGAGGACATCCCACTACTGGGAGCCTCACTGGACTCACAGGGGCATTCGGACACAAGCTGAGCAGCAACATCCATGAATGCATGCACACAGATGTCAACAGAGATAGAAGGTTGAGCCGGACAGGCCTTTAGGCCGTAGTCTCAACTCTTGCTTGGGTTTCCAGGTGTCACTCCTCAGAGGCCTTGGTTCGAAGAACAGGGTATGGGGCTTTCCTGAGGCACGGAACAGAACTCCTCTCGTCTCCACATGGGAAGTTTCCTTGTTGGATCCGTGTCAAACACCTTATTTTGGAGAATCCTGCAGAGTCCCTGAGCCACCTCCACATTCCAAGGTCTCCCAGGCCACCAAGCCACAGTAGGACTCATCTTCAGGAGAGTCCATTTCAACTCTCCCCTCTGGGTAGCTCACCCAGGAGCCCGCTGATTGAGCCTGCCTTGTCCTGACTAAAGAGTGGGAATATGAGGTGGCGTTCCCAGGCATCCATGCTTAGACACCTACTCTCGAGTCTTTCCATATGGGGCCTCTTGGAACCATCCAATAGGACACGACTGTCGTGCAGAAGGTAACCTTCAGTTTTGGAGCAGTTCACAAATCCCATCCTAGGCAAAACTTTCTGGCCTCATGAAGCCCCCACACCCTTCAGGAAGAGGCCATGCTGGACAAGAACTCTAGCCTGAGGCACGTCTCATAGTTGACATGACCTCAGTGCAGGAGATCTCGATTCAGCCTCTGCAGAGTGGGCCTGCCGTGCCCTCGGTCCCAAACCTCACGCTAGCTTGTGTTTTCAGACTTCCTTCCTCACACTCCTGGCAAACAAGCCCTCCGGACTAGGAACTCCGGAACCAAAACCCAGCCCAGTGTCTGCCCAACGGAAGAAAAACTTTTCCCTGTGGGGCTCTCCAGAAAACCCAGATGAGGATCAACCTGCTCGGGCCTCGATGGTACCCGAACTGGATAGGCTGCTCTGGGCACTCATGCTCTGCCTGACACAGCCTGAAGCCAGACGTCCAGACAGACAAGGAGACAGCTGGCCGCACACCCAGCACTTCGGACACGCCATGGTCTTATGCCGTCACCTCATCCTAACCTTGGTTTTCAGATATCTGAACCTAGACATTATATCAATTCTCCACACAGCTGGGTATAGCAAGCACAAAACAGAACTCCTCCTTCCCCATGGCTGTCAAGCTTGCTCTTGGCATGGAGTCACACCTTCAGGGTGGGAGAAACCTTCATGGCCCCTGATGCCACGCCCAAACTTGAGTGCTGCTTGGGCACAAATTCACACTGTGACCCTCAGCATGAGCCCCATGTCAAAGAAAGGCCTGTCAGGGCCTGGACCAAGAGCCCACATATGGGGCTTGCCAAGCCCCTATGCACCCAATCCTCACCACGGTTTGAATTTTCCAGTCGCCCCGCCCGTACCTGGAGCTCTGCTCTGGAATCCCTTTCTTGGAGAGACCCATGAGCCAGACAACACGACTCCACCCTTCCCACAAAATGACCCCAAACTCTTGGGAGCTGGGATAAATCCCCAGAGAGGGATACTCGTCCACAGTACCTGAGGCCACCGCTCCAATCCACGGCTATCCCGGACACAACATCCAGAGA
Organism: Mustela nivalis; assembly: GCF_964662115.1. Taxonomy (NCBI): domain Eukaryota; kingdom Metazoa; phylum Chordata; class Mammalia; order Carnivora; family Mustelidae; genus Mustela; species Mustela nivalis. The sequence goes on along the minus strand of NW_028136142.1, from coordinate 176,975 downwards.
CAAAAGCCTGAAGGAACGCCTCCCACTCGCCCTTGTTTCCGAGACCCAGGAGCTCCCTCTCGGGCTGTACATCAGGCCAGCCATACCCTAGGCGCCACTCATAAGCTGAGTTTGTGTATTCAGACTTCTGTGCCCACAGCCTGGACCCACACAACATCCAGGCTAGGGCCTCTGGACCAAACAGCGAAAGATTGTGCCTGCCCTCTCCAAGGAAAGTGTGCCCAATCCATTGAGCACAACCCTACAGGTTAGGGAAAAGCTCCAAGGTCCCTGAGGCCATCAATAGTATAGGCCACCCTGGACTAAGAGGGGCTCTCTGACACCAGCGGAGCAACTATCTCCACTTAGACTCTCAGACAGTGTCCCCGGAGACAGAAGGTTGAAATGGACAGGCCCCCAGGCCCTAATCTGAACCTTAGCTTTGGTTTCCATGTTTCCGTTCTCAGAGGACTGTTTTCGTAGACCAGCACATGGGGCTTTTCTGAGGCACCAAACCAAACATCTCTCATCTCCACACGGGCAGCTTTCTTACTGGGATGTATCAAACACATCAGGTAGGAGAGTTCTGTAGGGCCACTGAACAACCAGCACATTCCAAGGTCTCCATGGACCCAAACGCACATTATGACGCATCCTCAGGAGAGGCCATTTCAACTCAGCCCCCTGAGTCGCGTGTTCCAGAGGCAGCAGATCAAACATATCTTGTCGCTAATAGCCAATGGGAATGCGAGGCATGCAGTACAGGGATCCATCCTTCGAACCCTGCTCTCCAGTCCTTCCATATGGTATGTCCTGGAGCCATGCAACAGGACTCGAATGTCCCGCAGAAGGAAACCTTGTGGTTTGGGGCAACCTCCAAACTCATCGTGGTAAAATTTCCTTGTCCTCATGAGGCCCCCACTTCATGAAGGTGCCATCATGGACACATACTCCAGCCTCAGCCAACGTCTGATCCTCAGCCTGACTTCAGATGCAGGAGATTTTGATTCAGCCTCTGCAGAGTGGGCCTGCTCTGCCCTTGGCTCCAATCCTCACACTAGCTTGTGTTTTCAGACTTCCGTCCTCACACTCCTGGCCCACAAACCCTCCCTTCCTGGAATTCTGGGGCCACAATGAAGCACTGTGCCTGCCTCCCAGGAGAAAAACATTGTCTATGGCGCTGCCCAGAAACCCCAAATGAGGATCAAACTGCTTGGCCCTCGGCAACACCCCAATTGCATAGGCTACCTTAAACAGTGATGCTCTGTCGCAAATAGCCTGAGCCCAGACCTTCCAACAGACACCGACACAGCTGGCTGCACACCCAGCACATTGGACCCGCCACTGCCTTAGGCCACCATCCATTCCCAACCTGGGTTTTCAGTCATCGGAACCTAGTCCTTATCCCCAATCCCTGCACAGGGGGGAATCTGATGCCCAAGTCAGAACCCCTCCTTTCCCATGACAAGAGACCTTGCTGCTGGCAGTGAGTCAAACCTTCAGTGTAGGAGAAAACGGCATGGCCCATGAGGCCACGCCCAAGCGTGAGGGCCGCCTTGGGCACAAACACACATTGTGACCCTCAGCGTGAGTACCTTTTTCAAGTAACGCCTCTCAGTGACTGGACCAAGAGCCCGCATATGTGGCTTGCCTTGCCCATAGGCACCCAGGACTAACTAGATGGTGTGTATTCCAGTTGAGGGAACCCACTTCTGTGCTCTAGAGTCCCTCTCCTGGGGGGTCCCCTGTGGCAGAAAACAGGACTCTTCATTCCCACAGAATGAACACAAACACTTGGGAGCTTGGACAATCCCCCGAGAGGAAGGCTCTTCCTCGGCCTCTGAGACAACCCCTACCCTGAACGGACACTGTAAACGCAACACCCAGAGACAAAATCCTGAGTGACTGCCTCCCACTTGCCCTACTTTGATTTCCAGAGGATCTCCCCTCACGCACTAGAGATCAGGCCTGCCATTACATTGGCCCCTAGCTGAGCCAAGTTTGCTTTTTCAGACATCTGTCCCCACAGCCCTGGCAAACACAGCCTCTAGGCTGGGTCCTCTGGAGCCATACCACAGGACCATGCCTGCTCTCTCCTGGGAAACTGTGTCCATTCCTTTGGCCACACACCTCCAGAATATGAGAATCCTCAAGGACTCCGAGGACATCCCACTATTGGGAGCCTCACTGGACTCACAGGGGCATTCGGACACAAGCTGAGCAGCTACATCCATGAATGCATGCACACAGATGTCAACAGAGATAGAAGGTTGAGCCGGACAGGCCTTTAGGCCGTAGTCTCAACTCTTGCTTTGGTTTCCAGGTGTCACTCCTCAGAGGCTTTGGTTCGAAGAACAGGGTATGGGGCTTTCCTGAGGCACGGAACAGAACTCCTCTCGTCTCCACATGGGAAGTTTCCTTGTTGGAGCCGTGTCAAACACCTCATGTTGGAGAATCCTGCAGAGTCCCTGAGCCACCTCCACATTCCAAGGTCTCCCAGGCCACCAAGCCACAGTAGGACTCATCTTCAGGAGAGACCATTTCAACTCTCCCCTCTGGGTAGCTCACCCAGGAGCCCGCAGATTGAGCCTGCCTTGTCCTGACTAAAGAGTGGGAATATGAGGTGGCGTTCCCAGGCATCCATTCTTAGACACCTGCTCTCGAGTCTTTCCATATGGGGCCTCTTGGAACAATCCAATAGGACTCGACTGTCGTGCAGAAGGTAACCTTCAGTTCTGGAGCAGTTCACAAATCCCCTCGTAGGCAAAACTTTCTGGCCTCATGAAGCCCCCACACCCTTCAGGAAGAGGCCATGCTGGACAAGAACTCTAGCCTGAGGCACGTCTCATAGTTGACATGACCTCAGTGCAGGAGATCTCGATTCAGCCTCTGCAGAGTGGGCCTGCCGTGCCCTCGGTCCCAAAACCTCACGCTAGCTTGTGTTTTCAGACTTCCTTCCTCACACTCCTGGCAAACAAGCCCTCCGGACTAGGAACTCCAGAACCAAAATGCAGCCCAGTGTCTGCCCAACGGAAGAAAAACGTTTCCCTGTGGGGCTCTCCAGAAAACCCAGATGAGGATCAACCTGCTCGGGCCTCGAAGGTACCCGAACTGGATAGGTTGCTCTGGGCACTCATGCTCTGCCTGACACAGCCTGAAGCCAGACGTCCAGACAGACAAGGAGACAGCTGGCCGCACACCCAGCACTTCGGACAAGCCATGGTCTTATGCCGTCACCTCATCCTAACCTTGTTTTTCAGATATCTGAACCTAGACATTATATCAATTCTCCACACAGCTGGGTATAGCAAGCACAAAACAGAACTCCTCCTTCCCCATGGCTGTCAAGCTTGCTCTTGGCATGGAGTCACACCTTCAGGGTGGGAGAAACCTTCATGGCCCCTGAAGCCACGCCCAAACTTGAGTGCTGCTTGGGCACAAATTCACACTGTGACCCTCAGCATGAGCCCCATGTCAAAGAAAGGCCTGTCAGGGCCTGGACCAAGAGCCCTCATATGGGGCTTGCCAAGCCCCTATGCACGCAATCCTCACCACGGTTTGAATTCTCCAGTCGCCCCGCCCATACCTGGAGCTCTGCTCTGGAATCCCTTTCTTGGAGAGACCCATGAGCCAGACAACACGACTCCACCCTTCCCACAAAATGACCCCAAACTCTTGGGAGCTGGGACAAATCCCCAGAGAGGGATACTCGTCCACAGTACCTGAGGCCACCGCTCCAATCCACGGCTATCCCGGACACAACATCCAGAGACAAAAGCCTGAAGGAACGCCTCCCACTCGCCCTTGTTTCAGAGGCCCAGGAGCTCCCTCTCGGGCTGTACATCCGGCCGGCCATACCCTAGGCGCCACTCATAAGCTGAGTTTGTGTATTCAGACTTCTGTGCCCACAGCCTGGACCCACACAAGTTTGTGCCTGCCCTCTCCAAGGAAAGTGTGCCCAATCCATTGAGCACAACCCTACATGTTAGGGAAAAGCTCCAAGGTCCCTGAGGCCATCAATAGTATAGGCCACCCTGGACTAAGAGGGGCTCTCTGACACCAGCGGAGCAACTATCTCCACTTAGACTCTCAGACAGTGTCCCCAGAGACAGAAGGTTGAAATGGACAGGCCCCCAGGCCCTAATCTGAACCTTAGCTTTGGTTTCCATGTTTCCGTTCTCAGAGGACTGTTTTCGTAGACCAGCACATGGGGCTTTTCTGAGGCACAAAACCAAACCTCTCTCATCTCCACATGGGCAGCTTTCTTACTGGGATGTATCTAAAACTTCAGCTAGGAGAGTTCCGCAGGGCCACTGAACAACCAGCACATTCCAAGGTCTCCATGGAACCAAACGCACATTATGACGCATCCTCAGGAGAGGCCATTTCAACTCCGCCCCCTGGGTCGCGTGTTCCAGAGGCAGCAGATCAAACATATCTTGTCACTAATAGCCAATGGGAATGCGAGGCATGCAGTACAGGGATCCATCCTTCGATCCCTGCTCTCCAGTCCTTCCATATGGTATGACCTGGAGCCATGCAACAGGACTCGAATGTCCCGCAGAAGGAAACCTTGTGGTTTGGGGCAACCTCCAAACAAATCGTGGGAAAACTTCCTTGGCCTCATGAGGCCCCCACTTCATGAAGGTGCCATCATGGACACATACTCCAGCCTCAGCCAACGTCTGATCCTCAGCCTGACTTCAGATGCAGGAGATTTTGATTCAGCCTCTGCAGAGTGGGCCTGCTCTGCCCTTGGCTCCAATCCTCACACTAGCTTGTGTTTTCAGACTTCCGTCCTCACACTCCTGGCCCACAAACCCTCCCTACTGGCAATTCTGGGGCCACAATGAAGCACTGTGCCTGCCTCCCAGGAGAAAAACATTGTCTATGGCGCTGCCCAGAAACCCCAAATGAGGATCAAACTGCTTGGCCCTCGGCAACACCCCAATTGCATAGGCTACCTTAAACAGTGATGCTCTGTCGCAAATAGCCTGAGCCCAGACCTTCCAACAGACACCGACACAGCTGGCTGCACACCCAGCACATTGGACCCCCCACTGCCTTAGGCCACCATCCATTCCCAACCTGGGTTGTCAGTCATCGGAACCTAGACCTTATCTCCAATCCCTGCACAGGGGGGAACCTGATGCACAAGTCAGAACCCCTCCTTCCCCATGGCAAGAAACCTTGCTGCTGGCAGTGAGTCAAACCTTCAGTGTAGGAGAAAACGGCATGGCCCATGTGGCCACGCCCAAGTGTGAGGGCCGCCTTGGGCACAAACACACATTGTGACACTCAGCGTGAGTACCTTATTCAAGTAACGCCTCTCAGTGACTGGACCAAGAGCCCGCATATGTGGCTGCCGTGCCCGTAGGCACCCAGGACTAACTAGATGGTGTTTATTCCAGTTGAGGGAAACCACTGCTGTGCTCTAGAGTCCCTCTCCTGGGGGGTCCCCTGTGGCAGAAAACAGTACTCTTCATTCCCACAGAATGAAAACAAACACTTGGGTGCTTGGACAATCCCCCGAGAGGAAGGCTCTTCCTCGGCCTCTGAGACAACCCCTACCCTGACCGGACACTGTAAACGCAACACCCAGAGACAAAATCCTGAGTGACTGCCTCCCACTTGCCCTACTTTGATTTCCAGAGGATCTCCCCTCACGCACTAGAGATCAGGCCTGCCATTACATTGGCCCCTAGCTGAGCCAAGTTTGCTTTTTCAGACATCTGTCCCCACAGCCCTGGCAAACACAGCCTCTAGGCTGGGTCCTCTGGAGCCATACCACAGGACCGTGCCTGCTCTCTCCTGGGAAACTGTGTCCATTCCTTTGGCCACACACCTCCAGAATATGAGAAACCTCAAGGACTCCGAGGACATCCCACTACTGGGAGCCTCACTGGACTCACAGGGGCATTCGGACACAAGCTGAGCAGCAACATCCATGAATGCATGCACACAGATGTCAACAGAGATAGAAGGTTGAGCCGGACAGGCCTTTAGGCCGTAGTCTCAACTCTTGCTTGGGTTTCCAGGTGTCACTCCTCAGAGGCTTTGGTTTGAAGAACAGGGTATGGGGCTTTCCTGAGGCACGGAACAGAACTCCTCTCGTCTCCACATGGGAAGTTTCCTTGTTGGAGCCGTGTCAAACACCTCATGTTGGAGAATCCTGCAGAGTCCCTGAGCCACCTCCACATTCCAAGGTCTCCCAGGCCAACAAGCCACAGTAGGACTCATCTTCAGGAGAGTCCATTTCAACTCTCCCCTCTGGGTAGCTCACCCAGGAGCCCGCAGATTGAGCCTGCCTTGTCCTGACTAAAGAGTGGGAATATGAGGTGGCGTTCCCAGGCATCCATGCTTAGACACCTGCTCTCGAGTCTTTCCATATGGGGCCTCTTGGAACCATAAATAGGACACGACTGTCGTGCAGAAGGTAACCTTCAGTTTTGGAGCAGTTCACAAATCCCATCCTAGGCAAAACTTTCTGGCCTCATGAAGCCCCCACACCCTTCAGGAAGAGGCCATGCTGGACAAGAACTCTAGCCTGAGGCACGTCTCATAGTTGACATGACCTCAGTGCAGGAGATCTCGATTCAGCCTCTGCAGAGTGGGCCTGCCGTGCCCTCGCTCCCAAACCTCACGCTAGCTTGTGTTTTCAGACTTCCTTCCTCACACTCCTGGCAAACAAGCCCTCCGGACTAGGAACTCCGGAACCAAAACCCAGCCCAGTGTCTGCCCAACGGAAGAAAAACGTTTCCCTGTGGGGCTCTCCAGAAAACCCAGATGAGGATCAACCTGCTCGGGCCTCGACGGTACCCGAACTGGATAGGCTGCTCTGGGCACTCATGCTCTGCCTGACACAGCCTGAAGCCAGACGTCCAGACAGACAAGGAGACAGCTGGCCGCACACCCAGCACTTCGGACAAGCCATGGTCTTATGCCGTCACCTCATCCTAACCTTGGTTTTCAGATATCTGAACCTAGACATTATATCAATTCTCCACACAGCTGGGTATAGCAAGCACAAAACAGAACTCCTCCTTCCCCATGGCTGTCAAGCTTGCTCTTGGCATGGAGTCACACCTTCAGGGTGGGAGAAACCTTCATGGCCCCTGATGCCACGCCCAAACTTGAGTGCTGCTTGGGCACAAATTCACACTGTGACCCTCAGCATGAGCCCCATGTCAAAGAAAGGCCTGTCAGGGCCTGGACCAAGAGCCCTCATATGGGGCTTGCCAAGCCCCTATGCACCCAATCCTCACCACGGTTTGAATTTTCCAGTCGCCCCGCCCGTACCTGGAGCTCTGCTCTGAAATCCCTTTCTTGGAGAGACCCATGAGCCAGACAACACGACTCCACCCTTCCCACAAAATGACCCCAAACTCTTGGGAGCTGGGACAAATCCCCAGAGAGGGATACTCGTCCACAGTACCTGAGGCCACCGCTCCAATCCACGGCTATCCCGGACACAACATCCAGAGACAAAAGCCTGAAGGAACGCCTCCCACTCGCCCTTGTTTCAGAGGCCCAGGAGCTCCCTCTCGGGCTGTACATCCGGCCTGCCATACCCTAGGCGCCACTCATAAGCTGAGTTTGTGTATTCAGACTTCTGTGCCCACAGCCTGGACCCACACAACATCCAGGCTAGGGCCTCTGGACCAAACAGCGAAAGATTGTGCCTGCCCTCTCCAAGGAAAGTGTGCCCAATCCATTGAGCACAAGCCTACAGGTTAGGGAAAAGCTCCAAGGTCCCTGAGGCCATCAATAGTATAGGCCACCCTGGACTAAGAGGGGCTCTCTGACACCAGCGGAGCAACTATCTCCACTTAGACTCTCAGACAGTGTCCCCAGAGACAGAAGGTTGAAATGGACAGGCCCCCAGGCCCTAATCTGAACCTTAGCTTTGGTTTCCATGTTTCCGTTCTCAGAGGACTGTTTTCGTAGACCAGCACATGGGGCTTTTCTGAGGCACAAAACCAAACCTCTCTCATCTCCACATGGGCAGCTTTCTTACTGGGATGTATCTAAAACTTCAGCTAGGAGAGTTCCGCAGGGCCACTGAACAACCAGCACATTCCAAGGTCTCCATGGACCCAAACGCACATTATGACGCATCCTCAGGAGAGGCCATTTCAACTCCGCCCCCTGGGTCGCGTGTTCCAGAGGCAGCAGATCAAACATATCTTGTCGCTAATAGCCAATGGGAATGCGAGGCATGCAGTACAGGGATCCATCCTTCGATCCCTGCTCTCCAGTCCTTCCATATGGTATGACCTGGAGCCATGCAACAGGACTCGAATGTCCCGCAGAAGGAAACCTTGTGGTTTGGGGCAACCTCCAAACAAATCGTGGGAAAACTTCCTTGGCCTCATGAGGCCCCCACTTCATGAAGGTGCCATCATGGACACATACTCCAGCCTCAGCCAACGTCTGATCCTCAGCCTGACTTCAGATGCAGGAGATTTTGATTCAGCCTCTGCAGAGTGGGCCTGCTCTGCCCTTGGCTCCAATCCTCACACTAGCTTGTGTTTTCAGACTTCCGTCCTCACACTCCTGGCCCACAAACCCTCCCTACTGGCAATTCTGGGGCCACAATGAAGCACTGTGCCTGCCTCCCAGGAGAAAAACATTGTCTATGGCGCTGCCCAGAAACCCCAAATGAGGATCAAACTGCTTGGCCCTCGGCAACACCCCAATTGCATAGGCTACCTTAAACAGTGATGCTCTGTCGCAAATAGCCTGAGCCCAGACCTTCCAACAGACACCGACACAGCTGGCTGCACACCCAGCACATTGGACCCCCCACTGCCTTAGGCCACCATCCATTCCCAACCTGGGTTGTCAGTCATCGGAACCTAGACCTTATCTCCAATCCCTGCACAGGGGGGAACCTGATGCACAAGTCAGAACCCCTCCTTCCCCATGGCAAGAAACCTTGCTGCTGGCAGTGAGTCAAACCTTCAGTGTAGGAGAAAACGGCATGGCCCATGTGGCCACGCCCAAGTGTGAGGGCCGCCTTGGGCACAAGCACACATTGTGACACTCAGCGTGAGTACCTTATTCAAGTAACGCCTCTCAGTGACTGGACCAAGAGCCCGCATATGTGGCTGCCGTGCCCGTAGGCACCCAGGACTAACTAGATGGTGTTTATTCCAGTTGAGGGAAACCACTGCTGTGCTCTAGAGTCCCTCTCCTGGGGGGTCCCCTGTGGCAGAAAACAGTACTCTTCATTCCCACAGAATGAAAACAAACACTTGGGTGCTTGGACAATCCCCCGAGAGGAAGGCTCTTCCTCGGCCTCTGAGACAACCCCTACCCTGACCGGACACTGTAAACGCAACACCCAGAGACAAAATCCTGAGTGACTGCCTCCCACTTGCCCTACTTTGATTTCCAGAGGATCTCCCCTCACGCACTAGAGATCAGGCCTGCATTACATTGGCCCCTAGCTGAGCCAAGTTTGCTTTTTCAGACATCTGTCCCCACAGCCCTGGCAAACACAGCCTCTAGGCTGGGTCCTCTGGAGCCATACCACAGGACCGTGCCTGCTCTCTCCTGGGAAACTGTGTCCATTCCTTTGGCCACACACCTCCAGAATATGAGAAACCTCAAGGACTCCGAGGACATCCCACTACTGGGAGCCTCACTGGACTCACAGGGGCATTCGGACACAAGCTGAGCAGCAACATCCATGAATGCATGCACACAGATGTCAACAGAGATAGAAGGTTGAGCCGGACAGGCCTTTAGGCCGTAGTCTCAACTCTTGCTTGGGTTTCCAGGTGTCACTCCTCAGAGGCTTTGGTTTGAAGAACAGGGTATGGGGCTTTCCTGAGGCACGGAACAGAACTCCTCTCGTCTCCACATGGGAAGTTTCCTTGTTGGAGCCGTGTCAAACACCTCATGTTGGAGAATCCTGCAGAGTCCCTGAGCCACCTCCACATTCCAAGGTCTCCCAGGCCAACAAGCCACAGTAGGACTCATCTTCAGGAGAGTCCATTTCAACTCTCCCCTCTGGGTAGCTCACCCAGGAGCCCGCAGATTGAGCCTGCCTTGTCCTGACTAAAGAGTGGGAATATGAGGTGGCGTTCCCAGGCATCCATGCTTAGACACCTGCTCTCGAGTCTTTCCATATGGGGCCTCTTGGAACCATAAATAGGACACGACTGTCGTGCAGAAGGTAACCTTCAGTTTTGGAGCAGTTCACAAATCCCATCCTAGGCAAAACTTTCTGGCCTCATGAAGCCCCCACACCCTTCAGGAAGAGGCCATGCTGGACAAGAACTCTAGCCTGAGGCACGTCTCATAGTTGACATGACCTCAGTGCAGGAGATCTCGATTCAGCCTCTGCAGAGTGGGCCTGCCGTGCCCTCGGTCCCAAACCTCACGCTAGCTTGTGTTTTCAGACTTCCTTCCTCACACTCCTGGCAAACAAGCCCTCCGGACTAGGAACTCCGGAACCAAAACCCAGCCCAGTGTCTGCCCAACGGAAGAAAAACGTTTCCCTGTGGGGCTCTCCAGAAAACCCAGATGAGGATCAACCTGCTCGGGCCTCGACGGTACCCGAACTGGATAGGCTGCTCTGGGCACTCATGCTCTGCCTGACACAGCCTGAAGCCAGACGTCCAGACAGACAAGGAGACAGCTGGCCGCACACCCAGCACTTCGGACAAGCCATGGTCTTATGCCGTCACCTCATCCTAACCCTGGTTTTCAGATATCTGAACCTAGACATTATATCAATTCTCCACACAGCTGGGTATAGCAAGCACAAAACAGAACTCCTCCTTCCCCATGGCTGTCAAGCTTGCTCTTGGCATGGAGTCACACCTTCAGGGTGGGAGAAACCTTCATGGCCCCTGATGCCACGCCCAAACTTGAGTGCTGCTTGGGCACAAATTCACACTGTGACCCTCAGCATGAGCCCCATGTCAAAGAAAGGCCTGTCAGGGCCTGGACCAAGAGCCCACATATGGGGCTTGCCAAGCCCCTATGCACCCAATCCTCACCACGGTTTGAATTTTCCAGTCGCCCCGCCCGTACCTGGAGCTCTGCTCTGGAATCCCTTTCTTGGAGAGACCCATGAGCCAGACAACACGACTCCACCCTTCCCACAAAATGACCCCAAACTCTTGGGAGCTGGGACAAATCCCCAGAGAGGGATACTCGTCCACAGTACCTGAGGCCACCGCTCCAATCCACGGCTATCCCGGACACAACATCCAGAGACAAAAGCCTGAAGGAACGCCTCCCACTCGCCCTTGTTTCAGAGGCCCAGGAGCTCCCTCTCGGGCTGTACATCCGGCCTGCCATACCCTAGGCGCCACTCATAAGCTGAGTTTGTGTATTCAGACTTCTGTGCCCACAGCCTGGACCCACACAACATCCAGGCTAGGGCCTCTGGACCAAACAGCGAAAGATTGTGCCTGCCCTCTCCAAGGAAAGTGTGCCCAATCCATTGACCACAACCCTACAGGTTAGGGAAAAGCTCCAAGGTCCCTGAGGCCATCAATAGTATAGGCCACCCTGGACTAAGAGGGGCTCTCTGACACCAGCGGAGCAACTATCTCCACTTAGACTCTCAGACAGTGTCCCCAGAGACAGAAGGTTGAAATGGACAGGCCCCCAGGCCCTAATCTGAACCTTAGCTTTGGTTTCCATGTTTCCGTTCTCAGAGGACTGTTTTCGTAGACCAGCACATGGGGCTTTTCTTAGGCACCAAACCAAACATCTCTCATCTCCACATGGGCAGCTTTCTTACTGGGATGTATCAAACACTTCAGGTAGGAGAGTTCCGTAGGGCCACTGAACAACCAGCACATTCCAAGGTCTCCATGGACCCAAACGCACATTATGACGCATCCTCAGGAGAGGCCATTTCAACTCAGCCCCCTGGGTCGCGTGTTCCAGAGGCAGCAGATCAAACATATCTTGTCGCTAATAGCCAATGGGAATGCGAGGCATGCAGTACAGGGATCCATCCTTCGAACCCTGCTCTCCAGTCCTTCCATATGGTATGTCCTGGAGCCATGCAAAAGGACTCGAATGTCCCGCAGAAGGAAACCTTGTGGTTTGGGGCAACCTCCAAACTCAGCGTGGGAAAACTTCCTTGGCCTCATGAGGCCCCCACTTCATGAAGGTGCCATCATGGACACATACTCCAGCCTCAGCCAACGTCTGATCCTCAGCCTGACTTCAGATGCAGGAGATTTTGATTCAGCCTCTGCAGAGTGGGCCTGCTCTGCCCTTGGCTCCAATCCTCACACTAGCTTGTGTTTTCAGACTTCCGCCCTCACACTCCTGGCCCACAAACCCTCCCTACTGGGAATTCTGGGGCCACAATGAAGCACTGTGCCTGCCTCCCAGGAGAAAAACATTGTCTATGGCGCTGCCCAGAAACCCCAAATGAGGATCAAACTGCTTGGCCCTCGGCAACACCCCAATTGCATAGGCTACCTTAAACAGTGATGCTCTGTCGCAAATAGCCTGAGCCCAGACCTTCCAACAGACACCGACACAGCTGGCTGCACACCCAGCACATTGGACCTGCCACTGCCTTAGGCCACCATCCATTCCCAACCTGGGTTTTCAGTCATCGGAACCTAGACCTTATCTCCAATCCCTGCACAGGGGGGAATCTGATGCACAAGTCAGAACCCCTCCTTTCCCATGGCAAGAGACCTTGCTGCTGGCAGTGAGTCAAACCTTCAGTGTAGGAGAAAACGGCATGGCCCATGAGGCCACGCCCAAGCGTGAGGGCCGCCTTGGGCACAAACACACATTGTGACCCTCAGCGTGAGTACCTTTTTCAAGTAACGCCTCTCAGTGACTGGACCAAGAGCCCGCATATGTGGCTTGCCTTGACCATAGGCACCCAGGACTAACTAGATGGTGTGTATTCCAGTTGAGGGAACCCACTTCTGTGCTCTAGAGTCCCTCTCCTGGGGGGTCCCCTGTGGCAGAAAACAGTACTCTTCATTCCCACAGAATGAACACAAACACTTGGGAGCTTGGACAATCCCCCGAGAGGAAGGCTCTTCCTCGGCCTCTGAGACAACCCCTACCCTGACCGGACACTGTAAACGCAACACCCAGAGACAAAATCCTGAGTGACTGCCTCCCACTTGCCCTACTTTGATTTCCAGAGGATCTCCCCTCACGCACTAGAGATCAGGCCTGCCATTACATTGGCCCCTAGCTGAGCCAAGTTTGCTTTTTCAGACATCTGTCCCCACAGCCCTGGCAAACACAGCCTCTAGGCTGGGTCCTCTGGAGCCATACCACAGGACCGTGCCTGCTCTCTCCTGGGAAACTGTGTCCATTCCTTTGGCCACACACCTCCAGAATATGAGAAACCTCAAGGCCTCCGAGGACATCCCACTACTGGGAGCCTCACTGGACTCACAGGGGCATTCGGACACAAGCTGAGCAGCTACATCCATGAATGCATGCACACAGATGTCAACAGAGATAGAAGGTTGAGCCGGACAGGCCTTTAGGCCGTAGTCTCAACTCTTGCTTTGGTTTCCAGGGGTCACTCCTCAGAGGCTTTGGTTCGAAGAACAGGGTATGGGGCTTTCCTGAGGCACGGAACAGAACTCCTCTCGTCTCCACATGGGAAATTTCCTTGTTGGAGCCGTGTCAAACACCTCATGTTGGAGAATCCTGCAGAGTCCCTGAGCCACCTCCACATTCCAAGGTCTCCCAGGCCACCAAGCCACAGTAGGACTCATCTTCAGGAGAGTCCATTTCAACTCTCCCCTCTGGGTAGCTCACCCAGGAGCCCGCAGATTGAGCCTGCCTTGTCCTGACTAAAGAGTGGGAATTTGAGGTGGCGTTCCCAGGCATCCATGCTTAGACACCTGCTCTCGAGTCTTTCCATATGGGGCCTCTTGGAACCATAAATAGGACACGACTGTCGTGCAGAAGGTAACCTTCAGTTTTGGAGCAGTTCACAAATCCCATCCTAGGCAAAACTTTCTGGCCTCATGAAGCCCCCACACCCTTCAGGAAGAGGCCATGCTGGACAAGAACTCTAGCCTGAGGCACGTCTCATAGTTGACATGACCTCAGTGAAGGAGATCTCGATTCAGCCTCTGCAGAGTGGGCCTGCCGTGCCCTCGGTCCCAAAACTCACGCTAGCTTGTGTCCTCTGGATATGAAAGAAGGGTTAGAGGGAGGCAGTCGCTCAGGCTTTTGTCTCTGGATGTTTTGTCCACAATGGCCGTTTAATGTAGGAGTTGCATCATGGGTTGTAGAAGTCTCCCTCTCTGGTAGTTTGTCCAGCCTCCAAGAGTTTGGGGTCATTCTGTGGGAAGGGAAGTGTCCTGTTTTCTGCATCATGTGTCCCCAAAGTAGATTAATTCTAGAGCATAGCAGTGGGTACTGACAACTGGAATACACGCCCTCTGGTTAAGCCGGGGGCCTATGGATATAATAAGCCCCATATGCAGGATCTTAGTCCAGCCACTGAGAGGCGATATTTTAATACGGGACTCACGCTGCAGGTCACAATACATGTCTGTGCCCTAGGCGGCCCTCAAGCACTGGCGTGGCCTTTCGGACAATGCAGGTTTTCCCACATTGAACGTTGGACAACATGACAACCACAAGTTTTCTGGGCATGGGGAATGAGGAATTCTAATTTCTGCATCACTTTCACCCCTGGGCAGTGATTGGAGATAAGGTCTAGGTTCTGAAGCCTGAAAACCGAGGTTGGGAAGAAATGACGACCTACAGCCATAGCGGGTCCTATGTGTAGGTTGGGGCCAGCTTCTGGGTGTCGTTTGGGATGTCTTGTCTCAGGCTGTGCCAGACAGGGCATTAGTATACAGGGTGGGCTGTATAATTGCTTTACAATCGAGTGGCATGCATTAGAAAATCATTTGGGTTTTCTTATTAGCAGCATAGGGCAAAGTTTTTCTTCTGGAGGGCAGGCAGCATGCTGCATTGTGGCTTCGGAATTCCCAAACTGGAGGGCTTGTGGGCCAGGAGAGTGAGGACGGAAGTCTGAGAACACAAGCTAGGCTTAGGTTTCGGGGCAAGGACATGGCAGGCACACTGCGCAGAGCTGAATTGAGATCTCGTGCGTCTGAAGTCAGGTCGAGGTTCAGACTTTGGCTCAGGTTTGAGTTTCTGTCCATGTGGGCCCCTTCAGGAGGGGGCGGGCATTATGAGGCCATGGGGATTTTCCCACTATTGGAGTTGTGAGATGCTCCAAACCGCAAGGATTCCTTCTGTGGGACAATTAAGATTTGTTGGATGGCTCCAGGATGTCTTATAAGGTAATTTTCCAGAACAGCGTTCTTAGTATGGATGCCTGGGCAGCCAGCCTCACATTCCAATTGTCTCCTAGCAACAAGAAACGTTTGATCTGCTGGCTTGGGGTAGCAACAGAGGGGGCTGAGTTGAAATGGACTTTCCTGAGGATGGTCTTAATGGTGGTTTGAGTCCATGGAGACCTTGGTATGGGGCAGTGGCACCAGGGCCCTGAAGGATTCTCCTAACCAGAGGTTATGACAAAGCTCCAATGAGCAAGTTTTCCATGGGGAGACAAGATTTGTTCTTATTGGTGCCTCAGGAAACCACCATATGCTGGTATTGGAAACGAGGCCTCTGAGGAGACATGCCTGGAAACCAAAGCAATGGATCTGATTAGGGCCTAGGGGCCTGTCCGGTTCAATATTCTTCTCTGGGGACATCTGTTGTCTGAGTGGAGGTAGTTGCTCAGCTGGTTTGAGATCACCCCTGTTTGTCCTGGGCGGCATACACTATTGGGATAGCCTCGGTGACGTTGGAGGTTTTTCCTCATTTGCAAGGTTGTGGCCAATGGAATGGGAAGAATTCCCTTGAAGGGCAAGCACAGTCCTGAGGTTTGGCTCCAGGGACCCAAGTGGGGAGCGTGTGTGGTCCAGGGCTATTTGGACAAAAGTCTGAAAACACAAACTCCACTTAGGTTGGGGGATGTAGGTATGGCCGGCCCGATCTATAGACCGTAAGGAGAACTCTTCGGGCGAATGTGAGGTGCTTGCTCATGCTTTTTTTTTTTTTTTTTTCTGGAAATGTGTCACCGATTGCCATGGAATGTCGGGGTGTCCTCATGGGCCTTCGATGAGGCTCCCTTTCTGGGGATTTGACCTGATCCCAAGAGTTTGGGGTCATTCTCTGGGAAGGGAGGAGGCCTTTCTGTTTTTTTTGTTTATTTTTTTTTTTTTTTTTTTTTTTACCTCAGGTGGACCCCCAAAAGAGAATTTCCAGAGCAGAGTCGTGGGTTGGGGCAACTGGACAACCAGAACTCTGGTTAACATTGGGGCCTAAGAACATGGCAAGCCCCATATGTGGGCTCTTGTTCCAGACACTGAGAGGCCTTTCTTGAGGATAGGTCTCACACTGAGTTTCACAATGTGTTTTTGTGCCCAAGGAGCCCCTCAAGTCAGGGCGTGGCCTAATGTACCATGCTGGTTTCTCCTACACTGAATGTTGCACATATGGCAACCACAAGTTTTCTGGCCATGGGGAAGATGGAGTTCTAATTTCTGCAACACTTTCACTCCTGGACTGTGATTGGATTTAAGGTCTAGGTTCTGAAGCCTGAAAACTGAGGTTGGGAAGAGATGAGGACCTAAGGCCATGGTGTGTCTGATGTGCTCAGTGTTCGGCCAGCTGTTGAGTGTGGGTTGGGAGGTGCAGGCTCAGGCTGTGGCAGTCAGGGAATTAGTGCCCAGGCTAGACTCTATCATTGGGGTGCAGTCGAGTTTCGTGCAGGATGGTACTCATTTGTGGTTACTGGGTAGCCCCAGAGGGCAACGTTTTTCTTCTGGAGGGGAGACACAGTGCCACATATTGGATCCGGAATTCCCAAACTGGAAGGCTTGAAGGCCAGGAGTGTGAGGAAAAAATTCTGAGAACACAAGCCAGACTTAGATTTCCGGGTGAGGGGACGGCAGGCACCCTCTGCAGAGATGATTTGAGATCCTGTATACCTGAAGACAGAGCTAGGATCAGACGTTGGCTTAGGTCGGATTTTCTGTCCATGACGGCCCCTTCATGAAGGGGAGGGTGTCACGAGGACATGGAGGTTTTCCCACGATGGGAATTGTGAGATGCTCCAAACCGCAATGATTCCTTCTGTGGGACAGTCGAGACCTGTTGGATGGCTCCAGGACATCCCATAAGGAAGTTATCCAGAGCAGGGTTCTAAGGATGGATGCCTGGGCAGCCTGCCTCCCATTCCAGGTGTCTCATAGCGCCAAGGCAAGTTGGATCTGCTGGATCTACGGGTGCAACCGAGGGGGGTGTGTTGAAATGGGTGAGATGAGGATGGGTCATAATGTGCATTTGTGTCCATGTAGACCTTGGAATGGGGTGCTTGAACCGGGGCCTTGAGGGATGTTCATAACCGGAGTTTTTGATGGAGCTCTAAAGAGTATGTTTCCTATGTAGAGAAGAGAATTGTTTTGATGAGTGCCTAAGTAATCTCCCATATGCTGGTATTGGAAACCAGTCCTCTGAGGAGAGATGACTGGAATCAAAAGCAATGGATCTGATTAGGGCCTAAGTGCCTGTCCAGTTCAATCTTATTCTATGGGGATATCTGTCTCTGGGTCTGAGTGGAGGTAATTTCCTAATTTGTGAAAGATCATCCCAGTGTGTTCTGGGCAGCCAACACTATTCTGATGGCCTCGGGGAGTTCGGAGGATTCTCCTAATCTATAGGGTTGTGGCCAATGGAAATGGCAGAATTCCCCTAGAGAGGGAAGCCACAGTCCTGAGGTGTGGCTCCAGGGCCCCAGCTAAGATGGTGTGTGGGCCAGGCCTGTGGGGACAGAAGTCTGAAAACACAAACTCAGCTTAGGATTGGGGATGTATGTATGAAGGCTCGATCTACAGACCGTGAGAATTTTCCGGGCTATGAACAAAGGGCGAGTATGTGGCGCTTGCTCAGGCTTTTGTCTCTGGTTTTTGTGTCAACGGTGGCTGTGGAATGTCGGGATGTCCTCAAGGACCATAGACAATTCTTTCTCTGGTGATATGGCCTGACCCAAGTGGTTCGGATCATTCTGTGGATTGGAAGAGTCCTTTCTGTGTGTGTGTATATATATATATATATATATATATATATATATATATATATATATATATATATTTTTTTTTTTTTTTACCTCAGGTGTCCCACCAAAGAGGGATTCCAGAGTAGAGCCCTGAGTAGGGGTGACTAGTCATCTCGAACTCTGGTTGAGATTGGGGGACTAGGTGCTTGGCAAGCCCCATAAGTAGGCTGTTGTTCCAGTCACTAAGAGGCTTTACATGAGGATAGGGCTCACACTGAGGGTCACAATGTGTGTTTGTGCAAATTGTGGCCCTCAGGGATAGGTGGGGCCTCATAGTCCATGCTGCTTTCTTCTACAATGAACATTGGACAACATGCCAACCACTAGGTTACTTGCCAAGGCGAAGGAGAAGTTCTGATTCTTGCATCACGTTCACTCTTGAGCAGTGAGTGGAGATAAGGTCTAGGTTCTGAAGGTGAAAACTGAGGTTGGGTAGAGATGATGGTCTAAAGCCATTGTGGGTGTGATATGCTCTGAGTACGGCCAGCTGTCTGGGTGTTGGACTGGAGGTCTGCACTTAGGCTGTGTCAGACAGGGCTTTAGTGCACAGGCTAGACTCTATAATTGGGGTATGGTCGAGTGGCATGCAGGTTGTTACTCATTTGGCGTTTCTGGTTAGCCCTATAGGGCAACATTTTTCTTTTGGAGGGCAGGCAGAGTGCTGCATTGTGTCTCCAGAATTGCCAAACTGGAGGGGTGTGGCCAGGATTGTGAGGAAGGAAGTCTGAAAACACAAGCTAGCACGAGTTTTGGGGCCAAGAGCATGGCAGGCCCACTCTGCAGTGGCTGAATCGAGATCTCCTGCAGGTGAGGTCAGGGCGAGTATCAGATGTTGCCTCAAGCTGGAGTTTGTGTCCATGATGGCCCCTTCCTGAAGGGGGTGGGTGCGTCATGAGGCCAGGGAGGTTTCCCTACGCTCGGAGTTGTGAGCTGCTCCAAACTTCAAAGTTTCCTTCTTCAGGACAGTCGAGTACTATTGGATGGTTCCAGGATGCCCCATACAGAAAGACTCGAGAGCAGGGGCCTAAGCATGGATGCCGAGACACGCCAACTCCCCTTCCCATTGCCTGGTCGAGACAAGGCACGCTCAATCTGCGGGCTCTTGGGTGAGCTACCCAGAAGGCTGAGTTTAAATGGACTCTCCTGAGGATGAGTCATAATGTGGGTTGGTGGCCATGGAGACCTTGGAATGTGGCAGTAGCTAAGGGACTCTGCAGGATTCTCCAACCCGATGAGCTTGACACATCTCCAACAAGGAAGCATCCATTGTGGAGATGAGAGGTCTTCTCTCTGGTGCCTCAGGAAAGCCCTGTATGCTGGTCTTCGAACCCAGGCCTCTGAGGAGTGATACCTGGACACCAAAGCAAGAGTTCATAATAGGGCCTAGGGGCCTGTCTGGTTCAATCTTCTGTCTCTGCGGATATCTGTCTGTGTGTCTGCATGGAGGTAGTAGTTGCTCAGCTTGTGTCATAATGCCCCTATTTGTCCAGTGCGGCTTGCGGTAGTGGGATGTCCTTGGGAACATTGAGGTTTCTACTATATTGTAGAGTTGTGGCCAATGGAATGGGCAGTTTCTTAGGAGAGAGCATGCAGAGTTCTGTGGTGTGGCTCCAGAGACCCCAGACTGGAGGCTGTGTGGGCCATGGCTGTGCAGACAGACATCCAAAAACCCTAACTCAGCTCAGGTTTGGGGCCCAGGTTACGGCAGGCCTGATCTACAGTCCATGAGGGGAGCTCCTCTGGATATGAAAGAAGGGTGAGTGGGAGGCAGTCGCTCAGGCTTTTGTCTCTGGATGTTTTGTCCACAACGGCCGTTTAATGTAGGAGTTGCCTCATGGGTCGTAGAAGTCTCCCTCTCTGGTAGTTTGTCCAGCCCCCAAGAGTTTGGGGTCATTCTGTGGGAAGGGAAATGTCCTGTTTTCTGCTTCATGTGTCCCCCCAGTAGAGGGATTCTAGAGCTAGCAGTGGATACTGACAACTGGAATACCGCCATCTGTTTAAGCCTGGGGGCCTATGGATATGACAAGCCCCATATGCAGGATCTTGGTCCAGCCACTGAGAGGCGTTACTTCAATACGGGACTCACGCTGCAGGTCACAATACATGTCTGTGCCCTAGGCGGCCCTCAAGCACTGGCGTGGCCTTTCGGACAATGTAGGTTTCCTTACATTGAACGTTGGACGACATGCCAACCACAAGGTTTCTGGCCATGGGGAAGGAGGAATTCTAATTTCTGCATTACGTTCACCCCTGGGCAGTGATTGGAGATAAGGTCTAGGTTCTGAAGCCTGAAAACCGAGGTTGGGAATAGATGACGACCTACAGCCTTAGCGGGTCCTATGTGTCCATGTTGGGGCCAGCTGTCTGGGTGTTGTTTGGGATGTCTTGTCTCAGGCTGTGCCAGACAGGGCATTAGTATACAGGGTAGGCTGTATAATTGCTTTACAATCGAATGGCATGCATTAGAAAATCATTTGGCGTTTCTTATTAGCAGCATAGGGCAAAGTTTTTCTTCTGGAGGGCAGGCAGCATGCTGCATTGTGGCTTCGGAATTCCCAAACTGGAGGGCTTGTGGGCCAGGAGATTGAGGACGGAAGTCTGAGAACACAAGCTAGGCTTAGGTTTCGGGGCAAGGACATGGCAGGCACACTCTGCAGAGCTGAATTGAGATCTCATGCGTCTGAAGTCAGGTCGAGGTTCAGACTTTGGCTCAGGTTTGAGTTTCTGTCCATGTTGGCCCCTTCAGGAAGGGGGGGCATTATGAGGCCATGGGGGTTTTCCCACTATTGGAGTTGTGAGATGCTCCAAACCGCAAGGATTCCTTCTGTGGGACAATTAAGATTTGTTGGATGGCTCCAGGACGTCTTATGAGGTATTTTTCCAGAACAGGGTTCTATGTATGGATGACTGGGCAGCCAGCCTCACATTCCAATTGTCTCCTAGCAACAAGAAACGTTTGATCTGCTGGCTTGGGGTAGCAACAGAGGGGGCTGAGTTTAAATGGACATTCCTGAAGATAGTCTTAATGTTGGTTTGAGTCCATGGAGACCTTGGTATGGCGCAGTGGCACCAAGGCCCTGAAGGATTCTCCTAACCAGAGGTTATGACAAAGCTCCAATGAGCAAGTTTTCCATGGGGAGACGGGATTTGTTCTTATTGGTGCCTCAGGAAACAACCACATGCTGGTATTGGAAACAAGGCCTCTGAGGAGAGATGCCTGGAAACCAAAGCAATGGATCTGATTAGGGCCTAGGGGCCTGTCCGGTTCAATATTCTTCTCTGGGGTTATCTGTTGTCTGAGTGGAGGTAGTTGCTCAGCTGGTTTGAGATCACGCCTGTTTGTCCTGGGCGGCCTACACTATTGGGATAACCTCGGTGACGTTGGAGGTTTTTCCTCATTTGCAAGGTTGTGGCCAATGGAATGGGAAGAATTCCCTTGAAAGGGAAGCACAGTCCTGAGGTGTGGCTCCAGGGACCCAAGTGTGGAGCGTGTGTGGTCCAGGGCTATTTGGACAAAAGTCTGAAAACACAAACTCCACTTAGGTTGGGGGATGTAGGTATGGCCGGCCCGATCTATAGACCTTGAGGAAAACTCTTCGGGATATGAACAAAGGGCGAATGTGAGGTGCTTGCTCATGCTTTTTTTTTTTTTTTTTTCTGGAAATGTGTCACCGATTGTCATGGAATGTCGGGGTGTCCTCATGGGCCATCGATGAGGCTCCCTTTCTGGGGATTTGACATGATCCCAAGAGTTTGGGGTCATTCTGTGGGAAGGGAGGAGGCCTTTCCGGTTTTTTTGTATATATATATATATATATATATATATATATATATATATATATTTTTTTTTTTTTTTTTTTTTTTTTTACCTCAGGTGGACCACCAAAAGAGGGATTCCAGAGCAGAGACGTGGGTTGGGGCAACTGGACAACCAGACCTCTGGTTAACATTGGGACCTAAGAACATGGCAAGCCCCATATGTGGGCTCTTGTTCCAGACACTGAGAGGCCTTTCTTGAGGATAGGTCTCACACTGAGTTTCACAATGTGTTTTTGTGCCCAAGGAGCCCCTCAAGTCAGGGCGTGGCCTAATGTACCATGCTGGTTTCTCCTACACTGAACGTTGCACAATATGGCAACCACAAGTTTTCTGGCCATGGGGAAGATGGAGTTCTAATTTCTGCAACACTTTCACTCCTGGACTGTGATTGGATTTAAGGTCTAGGTTCTGAAGCCTGAAAACTGAGTTTGGGAAGAGATGAAGACCTAAGGCCGTGGTGTGTCTCATGTGCTCAGTGTTCAGCCAGCTGTTGAGTGTGGGTTGGGAGGTGCAGGCTCAGGCTGTGGCAGACAGGGAATTAATGCCCAGGCTAGACTGTATCATTGGGGTGCAGTCGAGTTTCGTGCAGGATGGTACTCATTTGTGGTTACTGGGTAGCCCCAGAGGTCAAAGTTTTTCTTCTGGAGGGAAGACAGAGTGCCACATAGTGGATCCAGAATTCCCAAACTGGAAGGCTTGTGGGCCAGGAGTGTGAGGAAAAAATTCTGAGAACACAAG
This sequence comes from Mustela nivalis, assembly GCF_964662115.1. Classification (NCBI taxonomy): domain Eukaryota; kingdom Metazoa; phylum Chordata; class Mammalia; order Carnivora; family Mustelidae; genus Mustela; species Mustela nivalis. The sequence goes on along the minus strand of NW_028136142.1, from coordinate 154,327 downwards.
CCAGACTTAGATTTCGGGGTGAGGGGACGGCAGGCACCCTCTGCAGAGATGATTCGAGATCCTGTATACCTGAAGACAGAGCTAGGATCAGACGTTGGCTTAGGTCGGAGTTTCTGTCCATGACGGCCCCTTCATGAAGGGGAGGGTGTCACGAGGATATGGAGGTTTTCCCACGATGGGAATTGTGAGATGCTCCAAACCGCAATGATTCCTTCTGTGGGACAGTCGAGACCTGTTGGATGGCTCCAGGACATCCCATAAGGAAGTTATCCAGAGCAGGGTTCTAAGTATGGATGCCTGGGCAGCCTGCCTCCCATTCCAGGTGTCTCACAGAGCCAAGGCAAGTTCGATCTGCTGGATCTAGGGGAGCAACCGAGGCGGGTGTTTTGAAATGGGTGAGTTGAGAATGGGTCATAATGTGCATTTGTGTCCATGTAGACCTTGGAATGGGGTGCTTGAACCGGGGCCTTGAGGGATGTTCATAACCAGAGTTTTTGATGGAGCTCTAAAGAGTATGTTTCCTATGTAGAGAAGAGAATTGTTTTGATGAGTGCCTAAGGAATCTCCCATATGCTGGTATTGGAAACCAGTCCTCTGAGGAGAGATGACTGGAATCAAAAGCAATGGATCTGATTAGGGCCTAAGTGCCCGTCCAGTTCAATCTTATTCTATGGGGATATCTGTCTCTGGGTCTGAGTGGAGGTAGTTTCCTAACTTGTGAAAGATTATCCCTGTGTGTCCTGGGCAGCCAAACTATTCGGATGGACTCGGGGAGTTTGGCAGATTCTCCTAATCTATATGGTTGTGGCCAATGGAAATGGCAGAATTCCCCTGGAGAGTGAAGCCACAGTCCTGAGGTGTGGCTCCAGGGGCTCCAGGTTGGATGGTGTGTGGGCCAGGCCTGTGGGGACAGAAGTCTGAAAACACAAACTCAGCTTAGGTCTGGGGATGTATGTATGAAGGCTCGATCTACAGACTGTGAGAATTTTCCGGGCTATAAACAAAGGGCGAGTATGTGGCGCATGCTCAGGCTTTTGTCTCTGGATTTTGTGTCAACGGTGGCCGTGGAATGTCGGGATGTCCTCAAGGGCCATGGACAATTCTTTCTCTGGTAATTTGGCCTGATCTTAAGTGGTTGGGATCATTCTGTGGATTGGAAGAGTCCTTTCTGTATTTTTTTTTTTTTTTACCTCAGGTGTCCCATCAAAGAGGGATTCTCGAGTAGAGCCCTGAGTAGGGGTGACTAGACATCTCGAACTCTGGTTGAGATTGGGGGACTAGGGGCTTGGCAACCCCATATGTGGGCTGTTGTTCCAGTCACTAAGAGGCTTTACATGAGGTTAGGTCTCACGCTGAGGGTCACAATGTGTGTTTGTGCAAATTGTGGCCCTCAGGGATAGGTGGGGCCTCATAGTCCATGCTGCTTTCTCCTACAATGAACATTGGACAATATGCCAACCACTAGGTTTCTTGCCAAGGCGAAGGAGAAGTTCTGATTCTTGCATCACGTTCACTCCTGAGCAGTGAGTGGAGATAAGGTCTAGGTTCTGAAGGTGAAAACTGAAGTTGGGTAGAGATGATGGCCTAAAGCTATTGTGGGTGTGATATGCTCAGTTTACGGCAAGCTTTCTGGTTGTTGGACTGGAGGTCTGCCCTCAGGCTGTGTCAGACAGGGCTTTAGAGCACAGGCTAGACTGTATAATTGGGTATGGTCTTGTGGCATGCAGGTTGTTACTAATTTGGCGTTTCTGGTTAGCTCTATAGGGCAACATTTTTCTTCTGGAGGGCAGGCAGAGTGCTGCATTGTGTCTCCAGAATTGCCAACTGGAAGGGTTTGGCCAGGATTGTGAGGAAGGAAGTCTGAAAACACAAGCTAGCACGAGTTTTGGGGCCAAGAGCTTGGCAGGCCCACTCTGCAGTGGCTGAATCGAGATCTCCTGCAGGTGAGGTCAGGGCGAGTATCAGATGTTGCCTCAAGCTGGAGTTTGTGTCCATGACGGCCCCTTCCTGAAGGGGGTGGGGGCGTCATGAGGCCAAGGAGGTTTCCCTACGCTGGGAGTTGTGAGCTGCTCCAAACCTCAAAGTTTCCTTCTTCACGACAGTCGAGTACTATTGGATGGTTCCAGGATGCCCCATACAGAAAGACTGGAGAGCAGGGGCCTCAGCATGGATGCCCAGAAACGCCAACTCACCTTCCCATTGCCTGGTCGAGACAAGGCACGCTCAATCTGCGCGCTCTTGGGTGAGCTACCCAGAAGGCTGAGTTTAAATGGACTCCCCTAGGATGAGTCATAATGTGGGTTGGTGGCCATGGAGACCTTGGAATGTGGCAGTAGCTAAGGGACTCTGCAGGTTCTCCAACCCGAAGGGCTTGACACAACTTCAACAAGGAAGCTTCAAATGTGGAGATGAGAGGTCTTCTGTCTGGTGCCTCAGGAAAGCCCGTATGCTGGTCTTCGAACCCAGGCCTCTGAGGAGTGATACCTGGACACCAAAGCAAGAGTTTATAATACGGCCTAGGGGCCTGTCTGGTTCCATCTTCTGTCTCTGCGGATATCTGTCTGTGTGTCTGCATGGAGGTAGTAGTTGCTCAGCTTGTGTCATAATGCCCCTATTTGTCCAGTGCGGCTTGAGGTAGTGGGATGTCCTTGGGGACCTTGAGGTTTCTACTATTTTGTAGAGTTGTGGCCAATGGAATGGGCAGTTTCTTAGGAGAGAGCAGGCACAGTTCTGTGGTGTGGCTCCAGAGACTCCAACCTGGAGGCTGTGGGGGCCATGGCTGTGCAGACAGACATCCAAAACCCTAACTCAGCTCAGGTTTGGGGCCGAGGTTACGGCAGGCCTGATCTACAGTCCATGAGGGGAGCTCCTCTGGATATGAAAGAAGGGTGAGAGGGAGGCAGTCGCTCAGGCTTTTGTCTCTGGATGTTTTGTCCACAATGGCCGTTTAATGTAGGAGTTGCCTCATGGGTCGTAGAAGTCTCCCTCTCTGGTAGTTTGTCCAGCCCCCAAGAGTTTGGGGTCATTCTGTGGGAAGGGAAGTGTCCTGTTTTCTGCTTCATGTGTCCCCCCAGTAGAGGGATTCTAGAGCATAGCAGTGGGTACTGACAAGTGGAATACTCGCCCTCTGGTTAAGCCTGGGGGCCTATGGATATGACAAGCCCCATATGCAGGATCTTGGTCCAGCCACTGAGAGGCGTTACCTTAATACGGGACTCACGCTGCAGGTCACAATGCATGTCTGTACCCTAGGCGGCCCTCAAGCACTGGCGTGGCCTTTCGGACAATGCAGGTTTTCCCACATTGAACGTTGGACAACATGCCAACCACAAGGTTTCTGGCCATGGGGAAGGAGGAATTCTAATTTCTGCATCACGTTCACCCCTGGGCAGTGATTGGAGATAAGGTCTAGGTTCTGAAGCCTGAAAACCGAGGTTGGGAAGAGATGACGACCTACAGCCATAGCGGGCCCTATGTGTCCAGGTTGGGGCCAGCTGTCTGGGTGTCGTTTGGGATGTCTTGTCTCAGGCTGTGCCAGACAGGGCATTAGAATACAGGGTGGGCTGTATAATTGCTTTACAATCGAGTGGCATGCATTAGAAAATCATTTGGGATTTCTTTTTAGCATCATAGGGCAAAGTTTTTCTTCTGGAGGGCAGGCAGAGTGCTGCATTGTGGCTTCGGAATTCCCAAACTGGAGGGCTTGTGGGCCAGGAGAGTGAGGACGGAAGTCTGAGAACACAAGCTAGGCTTAGGTTTCCGGGCAAGGACATGGCAGGCACACTCTGCAGAGCTGAATTGAGATCTCATGCGTCTATAGTCAGGTCGAGGTTCAGACTTTGGCTCAGGTTTGAGTTTCTGTCCATGTGGGCCCCTTCAGGAAGGGGGGGCATTATGAGGCCATGGGGGTCTTCCCACTATTGGAGTTGTGAGATGCTCCAAACCGCAAGGATTCCTTCTGTGGGACAATTAAGATTTGTTGGATGGCTCCAGGACGTCTTATAAGGTATTTTTCCAGAACAGCGTTCTAAGTATGGATGCCTGGGCAGCCAGCCTCACATTCCAATTGTCTCCTAGCAACAAGGAACGTTTGATCTGCTGGCTTGGGGTAGCAACAGAGGGGGCTGAGTTGAAATGGACTTTCCTGAGGATGGTCTTAATGGTGGTTTGAGTCCATGGAGACCTTGGTATGGGGCAGTGGCACCAGGGCCCTGAAGGATTCTCCTAACCAGAGGTTATGACAAAGCTCCAATGAGCAAGTTTTCCATGAGGAGACGAGATTTGTTCTTATTGGTGCCTCAGGAAACCACCATATGCTGGTATTGGAAACGAGGCCTCGGAGGAGAGATGTCTGGAAACCAAAGCAATGGATCTGATTAGGGCCTAGAGGCCTGTCCGGTTCAATATACTTCTCTGGGGACATCTGTTGTCTGAGTGGAGGTAGTTGCTCAGCTGGTTTGAGATCACCCCTGTTTGTCCTGGGCGGCCTACACTATTGGGATGGCCTCGGTGACTTTGGAGGTTTTTCCTCATTTGCAAGGTTGTGGCCAATGGAATGGGAAGGATTCCCTTGAAAGGAAAGCACAGTCCTGAGGTGTGGCTCCAGGGACCCAAGTGTGGAGCGTGTGTGGTCCAGGGCTATTTGGACAAAAGTCTGAAAACACAAACTCCACTTAGGTTGGGGGTTGTAGGTATGGCCGGCCCGATCTATAGACCGTGGGGAGAATTCTTCGGGATATGAACAAAGGGCGAATGTGAGGTGCTTGCTCATGCTTTTTTTTTTTTTTTCTGGAAATGTGTCACCTATTGCCATGGAATGTCGAGGGGTCCTCATGGGCCATCGATGAGGCTCCCTTTCTGGGGATTTGACCCAATCCTAAGATTTTGGGGTCATTCTGTGGGAAGGGAGGAGGCCTTTCTGTTTTTTTTTTTTTTGTTTATTTTTTTTTGTTTTTTGTTTTTGTTTTTTTTTCTTTTTTACCTCAGGTGGACCACCAAAAGAGGGATTCCAGAGCAGAGTCGTGGGTGCGGGCAACTAGACAACCAGACTTCTGGTTAACATTGGGACCTAAGAACATGGCAAGCCCCATATGTGTGCTCTTGGTCAAGACACTGAGAGGCCTTCCTTAAGGATAGGTCTAACACTGAGTTTCACAATGTGTTTTTGTGCCCAAGGAGCCACTCAAGTCAGGCGTGGCCTAATGTAACATGCTGGTGCCTCCTACACTGAACGTTGCACAGTATGGGAACCACAAGTTTTCTGGCCATGGGGAAGATGGAGTTCTAATTTCTGCATCACTTTCACTCCTGGACTGTGATTGGATTTAAGGTCTAGGTTCTGAAGCCTGAAATCTGAGGATGGGAAGAGATGAAGACCTAAGGCCATGGTGTGTCTGATGTGCTCAGTGTTCGGCCAGCTGTTGAGTGTGGGTTGGGAGGTGCAGGCTCAGGCTATGGCAGACAGGGAATAAGTGCCCAGGCTAGACTGTATCATTGGGGTGCAGTCGAGTTTCGTGCAGGATGGTACTCATTTGTGGTTACTGGGTAGCCCCAGAGGGCAACGTTTTTCTTCTGGAGGGAAGACAGAGTGCCACATAGTGGCTCCAGAATTCCCAAACTGGAAGGCTTGTGGGCCAGGAGTGTAAGGAAAAAATTCTGAGAACACAAGCCAGACTTAGATTTTGGGGTGAGGGGAAGGCAGGCACCCTCTGCAGAGATGATTCGAGATCCCATATACCTGAAGACAGAGCTAGGATCAGACGTTGGCTTAGGTCGGAGTTTCTGTCCATGACGGCCCCTTCATGAAGAGGAGGGTGTCACGAGGACATGGAGGTTTTCCCACGATGGGAATTGTGAGATGCTCCAAACCGCAATGATTCCTTCTGTGGGACAGTCGAGACCTGTTGAATGGCTCCAGCACATCCCATAAGGAAGTTATCCAGAGCAGGGTTCTAAGGATGGATGCCTGGGCAGCCTGCCTCCCATTCCCGGTGTCTAATAGAGGCAAGGCACGTTCGATCCGCTGGATCTAGGGGAGCAACCGAGGCGGGTGTGTTGAAATGGGTGAGTTGAGGATGGGTCATAATGTGCATTTGTGTCCATGTAGACATTGGAATGGGGTGCTTGATCCAGGGCCTTTACGGATGTTCATAACCGGAGGTTTTGATGGAGCTCTAAAGAGTATGTTTCCTATGTAGAGAAGAGAATTGTTTTGATGAGTGCCTAAGGAATCTCCCATATGCTGGTATTGGAAACCAGGCCTCTGAGGAGAGATGACTGGAATCAAAAGCTATGGATCTGATTAGGGCCTAAGTGACCTTCCAGTTCAATCTTATTCTATGAGATATCTGTTTCTGGGTCTGAGTGGAGGTGGTTTCCTAACTTGTGAAAGATCATCCCTGTTTGTCCTGGGCAGCCAACACAAATCGAATGGCCTGGGGGAGTTTGGAGGATTCTCCTAATCTATAGGGTTGTGGCCAATGGAAATGGCAGAATTCCCCTGGAGATGTAAGCCACAGTCCTGAGGTGTGGCTCCAGGGTCCCCAGCTTGGATGGTGTGTGGGCCAGGCCTGTGGGGACAGAAGTCTGAAAACACAAACTCAGCTTAGGTTTGGGGATGTATGTATGAAGGCTCGATCTACAGACCGTGAGAATTTTCCAGGCTATGAACAAAGGGTGAGTATGTGGCGCTTGCTCAGGCTTTTGTCTCTGGATTTTGTGTCAACGGTGGCCGTGGAATGTCGGGATGTCCTCAAGGGCCATGGTCAATTCTTTCTCTGGTGATATGGCCTGATCCCAAGTGGTTGGGATCATTCTGTGGATTGGAATAGTCCTTTATTTATTTATTTTTTTTTACCTCAGGTGTCCCATCAAAGAGTGATTCCCGAGTAGAGCCCTGAGTAGGGGTGACTAGACATCTCGAACTCTGGTTGAGATTGGGGGACTAGTGGCTTGGAAAGCCCCATATGTGGGCTGTTGTTCCAGTCACTAAGAGGCTTTACATGATGATAGGGCTCACGCTGAGGGTCACAATGTGTGTTTGTGCAAATTGTGGCCCTCAGGGATAGGTGGGGCCTCATAGTCCATGCTTCTTTCTCCTACAATGAACATTGGACAACATGCCAACCACTAGGTTATTTGCCAAGGCGAAGGAGAAGTTCTGATTCTTGCATCACGTTCACTCCTGAGCAGTGAGTGGAGATAAGGTCTAGGTTCTGAAGGTGAAAACTGAGGTTGGGTAGAGATGATGGCCTAAAGCCATTGTGGGTGTGATATGCTCTGTGTTCGGCCAGCTGTCTGGGTGTTGGACTGGAGGTCTGCCCTCAGGCTGTGTCAGACAGGGCTTTAGTGCACAGGCTAGACTGTAAATTGGGGTATGGTAGAGTGGCATGCAGGTTGTAACTCATTTGGCGTTTCTGGTTAGTCCTATAGGGCAACATTTTTCTTCTGGAGGGCAGGCAGAGTGCTGCATTGTGTCTCCAGAATTGCCAAACTGGAGCGGTGTGGCCAGGTTTGTGAGGAAGGAAGTCTGAAAACACAAGCTAGCACGAGTTTTGGGGCCAAGAGCATGGCAGTCCCACTCTGCAGAGGCTGAAAAGAGATCTCCTGCAGGTGAGGTCAGGGGGAATATCAGATGTTGCCTCAAGCTGGAGTTTGTGTCCATGACGGCCCCTTCCTGAAGGGGGTGGGGGCGTCATGAGGCCAGGGAGGTTTCCCTACGCTGGGAGTTGTGAGCTGCTCCAAACTTCAAAGTTTCCTTCTATAGGACAGTTGAGTACTATTGGATGGTTCCAGGATGCCCCATACAGAAAGACTCGAGAGCAGGGCCCTAAGTATGGAAGCCGAGAAACGCCAACTCCCCTTCCCATTGCCTGGTCGAGACAAGGCACGCTCAATCTGCGGGCTCTTGGGTGAGCTACCCAGAAGGCTGAGTTTAAATGGACTCTCCTGAGGATGAGTCATAATGTGGGTTGTTGGCCATGGAGACCTTGGAATATGGCAGTAGCTAAGGGACTCTGCAGGATTCTCCAACCCGAAGGGCTTGACACAACTCCAACAAGGAAGCTTCCCATGTGGAGATGAGAGGTCTTCTGTCTGGTGCCTCAGGAAAGCCCCGTATGCTGGTCTTCGAACCCAGGCCTCTGAGGAGTGATACCTGGACACCAAAGCAAGAGTTCATAATAGGGCCTAGGGGCCTGTCTGGTTCCATCTTCTGTCTCTGCGGATATCTGTCTGTGTGTCTGCATGGAGGTAGTAGTTGCTCAGCTTGTGTCATAATGCCCCTATTTGTCCAGTGCGGCTTGTGGTAGTGGGATGTCCTTGGGGACCTTGAGGTTTCTACTATTTTGTAGAGTTGTGGCCAATGGAATGGGCAGTTTCTTAGGAGAGTTCTGTGGTGTGGCTCCGGAGACCCCAGCCTGGAGGCTGTGTGGGCCATGGCTGTGCAGACAGACATCCAAAACCCTAACTCAGCTCAGGTTTGGGGCCCAGGTTACGGCAGGCCTGATCTACAGTCCATGAGGGGAGCTCCTCTGGATATGAAAGAAGGGTGAGTGGGAGGCAGTCGCTCAGGCTTTTGTCTCTGGATGTTTTGTCCACAATGGCCGTTTAATGTAGGAGTTGCCTCATGGGTCGTAGAAGTCTCCCTCTCTGGTAGTTTGTCCAGCCCCCAAGAGTTTGGGGTCATTCTGTGGGAAGGGAAGTGTCCTGTTTTCTGCTTTATGTGTCACCCCTGTAGAGGGATTCTAGAGCATAGCAGTGGGTACTGACAACTGGAATACTCGCCCTCTGGTTAAGCCTGGGGGCCTATGGATATGACAAGCCCCATATGCAGGATCTTGGTCCAGCCACTATGAGGCGTTACTTTAATACGGGACTCACGCTGCAGGTCACAATGCATGTCTGTGCCCTAGGCGGCCCTCAAGCACTGGCGTGGCCTTTCGGACAATGCGGCTTTTCCCACATTGAACGTTGGACAACATGCCAACCACAAGGTTTCTGGCCATGGGGAAGGAGGAATTCTAATTTCTGCATCACGTTCACCCCTGGGCAGTGATTGGAGATAAGGTCTAGGTTCTGAAGCCTGAAAACCGAGGTTGGGAAGAGATGACGACCTACAGCCATAACGGGTCCTATGTGTCTAGGTTGGGGCCAGCTGTCTGGGTGTCGTTTGGGATGTCTTGTCTCAAGCTGTTCCAGATAGGGCATTAGTATACAGGGTAGGCTGTATAAATGCTTTATCATCGAGTGGCATGCATTAGAAAATCATTTGGGGTTTCTTATTAGCAGCATAGGGTAAAGTTTTTCTTCTGGAGGGCAGGCAGAGTGCTGCATTGTGGCTTCGGAATTCCCAAACTGGAGGGCTTGTGGGCCAGGAGAGTGAGGACGGAAGTCTGAGAACACAAGCTAGGCTTAGGTTTCCGGGCAAGGACATGGCAGGTGCACTGTGCAGAGCTGAATTGAGATCTCATGCGTCTGAAGTCAGGTCGAGGTTCAGACTTTGGCTCAGGTTTGAGTTTCTGTCCATGTTGGCCCCTTCAGGAAGGGGGGGCATTATGAGGCCATGGGTGTTTTCCCACTATTGGAGTTGTGAGATGCTCCAAACCGCAAGGATTCCTTCTGTGGGACAATTAAGATTTGTTGGATGGCTCCAGGACGTCTTATAAGGTATTTTTCCAGAACAGGGTTCTACGTATGGATGCCTGGGCAGCAGCCTCACATTCCAATTGTCTCCTAGCAACAAGAAACGTTTGATCTGCTGGCTTGGGGTAGCAACAGAGGGGGCTGAGTTGAAATGGACTTTCCTGAGGATGGTCTTAATGGTGGTTTGAGTCCATGGAGACCTTGGTATGGGGCAGTGGCACCAGGGCCCTGAAGGATTCTCCTAACCAGAGGTTATGACAAAGCTCCAATGAGCAAGTTTTCCATGGGGAGACGAGATTTGTTCTTATTGGTGCCTCAGGAAACCACCATATGCTGGTATTGGAAACGAGGCCTCTGAGGAGAGATGCCTGGAAACCAAAGCAATGGATCTGATTAGGGCCTAGGGGCCTGTCCGGTTCAATATTCTTCTCTGGGGACATCTGTTGTCTGAGTGGAGGTAGTTGCTCAGCTGGTTTGAGATCACCCCTGTTTGTCCTGGGCGGCCTACACTATTGGGATGGCCTCGGTGACTTTGGAGGTTTTTCCTCATTTGCAAGGTTGTGGCCAATGGAATGGGAAGAACTTCCTTGAAAGGGAAGCACAGTCCTGAGATGTGGCTCCAGGGACCCAAGTGTGGAGCGTGTGTGTTCCCGGGCTATTTGGACAAAAGTCTGAAAACACAAACTCCACTTAGGTTGGGGGTTGTAGGTATGGCCGGCCCGATCTATAGACCGTGAGGAGAACTCTTCGGGATATGAACAAAGGGCGAATGTGAGGTGCTTGCTCATGCTTTTTTTTTTTTTCTGGAAATGTGTCACCGATTGCCATGGAATGTCGGGGTGTCCTCATGGGCCATCGAAGAGGCTCCCTTTTTGGGGATTTGACCCAATCCTAAGAGTTTGGGGTCATTCTGTCGGAAGTGAGGAGGTCTTTCTGGTTTTTTTTTTTTTTTTTTTTTTTTTTTTTTTTTTTTTTACCTCAGGTGGACCACCAAAAGAGGCATTCCAGAGCAGAGTCCTGCGGAGGGGCGACTGGACAACCAGACCTCTGGTTAACATTGGGACCTAAGAACATGGCAAGCCCCATATGTGGGCTCTTTGTCCAGACACTGAGAGGCCTTCCTTGAGGATAGGTCTCACACAGAGTTTCACAATGTGTTTTTGTGCCCAAGGAGCCCCTCAAGTCAGGTCGTGGCCTAATGTAGCATGCTGGTTTCTCCTACACTGAACGTTGCACAATATGGCAACCACAAGTTTTCTGGCCATAGGGAAGAAGGAGTTCTAATTTCTGCAACAATTTCACTCCTGGACTGTGATTGGATTTAAGGTCTAGGTTCTGAAGCCTGAAAACTGAGGTTGGGAAGAGATGAAGCCCTTAGGCCATGGTGTGTCTGATGTGCTCAGTGTTCGGCCAGCTGTTGAGTGTGGGTTGGGAGGTGTAGGCTCAGGCTGTGGCAGACAGCGAATTAGTGCCCAGGCTAGACTGTATCATTGGGGTGCAGTCGAGTTTCGTGCAGGATGGTACTCATTTGTGGTTATTGGGTAGCCCCAGAGCGCAACGTTTTTCTTCTGGAGGGAAGACACAGTGTCACATAGTGGCTCCAGAATTCCCACACTGGAATGCTTGTGGGCCAGGAGTGTGAGGAAAAAATTCTGAGAACACAAGCCAGACTTAGATTTTGGGGTGAAGGGACGGCAGGCACCCTCTGCAGAGATGATTCGAGATCCCGTATACCTGAAGACAGAGCTAGGATCAGACGTTGTCTTAGGTCGGAGTTTCTGTCCATGACGGCCCCTTCATGAAGGGGAGGGTGTCACGAGGACATGGAGGTTTTCCCACGATTGGAATTGTGAGATGCTCCAAATCGCAATGATTCCTTCTGTGGGACAGGTGAGACCGGTGGATGGCTCCAGGATATCCCATAAGGAAGTTATCCAGAGCAGGGTTCTAAGGATGGATGCCTGTGCAGCCTGCCTCCCATTCCAGGTGTCTTATAAAGCTAAGGCAAGTTCGATCTGCCTGATCTAGGGGAGCAACCGAGGCGGGTGTGTTGAAATGGGTGAGTTGAGGATGGGTCATAATGTGCATTTGTGTCCATGTAGACCTTGGAATGGGGTCTTGATCCGGGTCTTTGAGGGATGTTCATAACCGGAGGTTTTGATGGAGCTCTAAAGAGTATGTTTCCTATGTAGAGAAGAGAATTGTTTTGATGAGTGCCTAAGGAATCTCCCATATGCTGGTATTGGAAACCAGGCCTCTGAGGCGAGATGACTGGAAACATAAGCAATGGATATGATTAGAGCCTAGGTGCCTGTCCGGTTCAATCTCTTTGCTGGGGATACGTGTCTAAGTATCTGAGGGGAGGTAGTTGCTCAGATTGTGTCAGATCGCCCCTGTTTGTCCTTGGCGGCCTATAATATTGGAATGGCCTCGGGACTTTGGAGTTTCTCCTAATCTATAGGGTTGTGGTCAATGGAATGGGCAGAAATCCCCTGGAGAGGGCAGGCAAAGTTCTGAGTTTGGCGCTAGGGGCCCAACCTTGAGGGTGTGTGGGCCAGGCCTGTGGAGAAAATATCTGAAAACACAAACTCCGCTTAGGATTGGGGATATAGTTATGGCACTCCCAATCTACAGACCGTGATAACACTTCAGGATATGAAAAAGTGTGAGTTTGAGGTGCTTGCTCAGATTTTGTCTCTGGATTTGTGTCAACAATGTGGGTGGAATGCTGGCGTGGCCTCATGGGTTGTGGACGGCTTTCCTTCTCTGAGGATTTGACCCAATCCCAAGAGTTTGGGTATGTTCTGTGGGATGGGAGGAGTCCGTTCTGTTTTTTATTTTATTTTATTTTATTTTTTGTACCTCATGTGTCCCAATAAAGGAGGGATTCCAGAGCAGAGTCCTCGGGAGGGACAACTGGACAACCCCACCACTGTTTTAGTTTGGGGGCCTAGGGGCATGGCAAGTCCAATATGTGGGCTCTTGATTCAAACACTGAGAGGCCTTCCTTGAGGACAGGGCTCATGCTGAGGGTCACAATGCCTATTTGTGCCAACAAGGCCCTCAAGCATGGGAAGGGCCTCATGGGCCACGCTGGATTCTCCGACACTGAACGTTGGAGAATATGCCAACCACAAGGTTTCTGGCCATGGCGAAGGAAGAGTTGTGACTTCTGCATCACGTTAACCCCTGGACAGTGTTTGGAGTTTAGGTCTAGGTTCTGAAACCCGAAAACCGAGGTTGGGAAGAGATGAAGACCTAAGGACCTGTTGGGTCCAATGAGCTCATTGTGCGGCCAGGTGTTGAGCATAGGTCTGGAGTTGTGGGCTCATGCTGTGTCAGACAAGGCATTAGACAGGGTAGACTGTATATTTGGGGTGCAGTCGAGTGGCGTTCAATTGATCCTCATTCAGGTCTCTAGGTAGTTCCATAAGGCAACGTTTTTTCTCTGGGAGGGCAGGCAGTGTGCTGCATTGTGGCCCCAGTATTGCCAAACTGTAGGGCTTTGGGCCAGGGGTGTGAGGACTGTAGTCTGAGAACACAAGCTAGGCTTAGTTTTTGGGGTGAGGGCACAGAAGGCACACTCTGCAGAGCTGAATCATGATCTCATGCACCTGAAGTCAGGGCGAATATCAGACGTTTGCTCAGGTTGGAGTTTCTGTCCATGATGGCCACTTTATAAAGTGGAGCGTCTCAAGAGGCCATGTAGATTTTCCCACAATGGGAGTTCTGAGATGCTCCAGACTGCAAATATTCCTTCTGTGGGACACTTGAGACCTGTTGGATGGCTCTAGGATGTCCCATATGGAATGACTCCAGAGTAGGGTTCTAAGGATTGATGCCTAGGCAGCCCACCTCCCATTCTAGTTGTCTCCTAGCGACAAGGCAGGTTTGATCTGCAGGCCCTGGGGGAGAAACCAAGGGGGTTGAGTTGACATGGACGCTCCCGAGGATAGATCATAATGTGGGTTTAAGTCCATGGAGACCTTGGAATGGGGCGCTTGATCCGGGGCCCTGAAAGATTCTCCTAAACAGAGGTTTTTATAGAGCTCCAAAGAGTACATTTCCTATGTGGAGACGAGATTTTTCTGATGAGTGCCTCAGTAATCCCCCTATGCTGGTATTGGAAACCAGGCCTCTGAGGAGAGATGCCTGGAAACAAAAGCAATGGATCTGATTAGGGCCTAAGTGCCTGTCCAGTTCAATCTTATTCTATGGAGATATCTGTCTCTGCGTCTGAGTGGAGGTAGTTTCCTAACTTGTGAAAGATCATCCCTGTTTGTCCTGGGCAGCCAACACGATTCGGATGGCCTCGGGGAGTTTGGAGGTTTCTCCTAATCTATAAGGTTGTGGCCAATGGAAATGGGAAAATTCCCCTGGAGAGGGAAGCCACAGTCCTGAGGTGTGGCTCCAGGGGCCCCAGCTTTGATGGTGTGTGGGCCAGGCCTGTGGGGACAGAAGTCTGAACACAAACTCAACTTAGGTTTGGGGATGTATGTATGAAGGCTCGATCTACAGACCGTGAGAATTTTCCAGGCTATGAACAAAGGGCGAGTATGTGGCACTTGCTCAGGCTTTTGTCTCTGGATTTTGTGTCAACGGTGGCCGTGGAATGTCGGGGTGTCCTCAAGGGCCATGGACAATTCTTTCTCTGGTATTTGGCCTGATCGCAAAGGGTTGGGATCATTCTGTGGATGGGAAAAGTCCTTTCTGTATTTTTTTTTTTTACCTCAGGTGTCCCACCAAAGAGGGATTCCAGAGCAGAGCCCTGAGTCGGGTGACTAGACATCTCGAACTCTGGTTGAGATTGGGTGACTAGGGGCATGGCAAGCCCCATATGTGGGCTGTTGTTCCAGTCACTAAGAGGCTTTACATGAGGATAGGGCTCACGCTGAGGGTCACAATATGTGTTTGTGCAAATTGTGGCCCTCAGGGATAGGTGGGACCTCATAGTCCATGCTGCTTTCTCCTACAATAAACATTGGACAACATGCCAACCACAAGGTTTCTTGCCATGGCGAAGGAGAAGTTCTGATTCTTGCATCACGTTCACTCCTGAGCAGTGAGTGAAGATAAGGTCTAGGTTCTGAAGGTGAAAATTGAGGTTGGGTAGAGATGATGGCCTAAAGCCTTTGTGGGTATGATATGCTCAGTGTACGGCCAGCTGTCCTGGTGTTGGACTGGAGGTCTGCCCTCAGGCTGTGTCAGACAGGGCTTTAGTGCACAGGCTAGACTGTATAATTGGGGTATGGTCGAGTGGCATGCAGGTTGTTACTCATTTGGCGTTTCTGGTTAGCCCTATAGGGCAACATTTTTCTTCTGGAGGCCAGGCAGAGTGCTGCATTGTGTCTCCAGAATTTCCAAACTGGAGGGGTGTGGCCAGGATTCTGAGGATGGAAGTCTGAGAACACAAGATAGGCTTAGGTTTCGGTGCGAGGGCCCAGCAGGCACACTCTCAAGTGCTGAATCGAGATCTTATGCTTCTGAATTTAGGGCGAGGATCAGACTTTGGCTTAGGATGGAGTTTCTGTCCATGATGGCCCATTTATAAAGGTGTGGGGCATCATGAGGAAATGGAGGTTTTCTCACAGTGTTATTGTGTGATGCTTCAAACCACAAGGATTCATTCTGCGAGACAGTCAAGACAGGTTGGTTGGATTCAAGACGTCCCATAAAGAAGTTCTCCAGAGCAGGGTTCTAAGGATGGATGCCTTGGCAGCCCGCCTCCCATTCTAACTGTCTCCTAGTGACAAGGAAGGTTTGATCTGCTGGCTCTGGGTGAGCAGCCGAGGGGGCTGATTTGAAATGGACTCTCCTGAGAATGGTTCATAATGTAAGTTTGTGTCCTTGGAGACCTTGGGATTGGGCCATGGTGCCAGCGCCCTGAAGGATCCTCCTAACCTGAGGTATTGACACAGCTCCAAAGAGCAAGTTTCCCATGTGGAGACATAAACATGTCCCCAGAGGTAAAAAGGAAAGAACAGGCCCCTAGGCACTAATCAGGTGCATTGCTTTGGTTTCCAGGCATCTCTCCTCAGAGGCCTGGATTTCAAAAGCAGCATATAGCTGTTTCTTGACTCACCCATCAGAAAACATCTCATCTACACATGGGAAACTTGCACGTTGGAGCTGTGTCAAAGCCTCTGTTTAGGAGAACCCTTTAGGGCCCCAGTGCCACCGCTTCATTCCAAAGTCTCCATAGACACAAAGCACATTAGGACCCATCCCCAGGGGTGTCCATTTCAACTCAGCGTCCTACGTGGATCCCCACAGATCCAGGAGATCTAACCTGTCTTGTTTCTAGGAGAAAATTGGAATGCGAGGTGGGCTACCCAGCCATCCATCCTTAGAACCCTGCTCAGAATCATTGGCCTGGAGCCAAACAACAGGTCTCAATTGTCCTGCAGAAGACTCTCTACAGTTTGGAGCTTCTCACAACTCCGATCGTGGGAAAACCCCCATGGCCTCGTGATGCCCCCCCCATTCATGAAGGGGCCATCAGGGACAGAAACTCCAACCTGAGCGATCGTCTGATACTCGCCCTGACTTCAGATGCACGAGATCTCAATTCAGGTCTGTAGATTGTGCCTGCCATGGCCTCACCCAGAAACCTAAGCCTAGCTTGTGTTCTCAGAATTTTGTCGTCAGACTATTGGCCCACAAGCCCTCCAGTTTGGCAATCCAGACCTACAATGCAGCACCCTGCCTGCCCTCTAGAAAAAAAATTATTGCCTCATGAGCTGCTCAGGCACCTTAAATGAGGATAAACCTACACAGCACTCGACTATACCCAAATTATATAGTCTAACCTGGGCACTAATGCACTGTCGAACACAACCTGAGCCCGGACCTCCTGACCAACACCCAGAAAGTTGACCGCACGCTGAGGGCATAAAACCCGCCATGGCCTTAGGTCATCATCTCTTCCCTACCTCAGTTTTCAGGCTTCAGAACCGAGACCTTATCTCCAATCACTACCCAGGGGAGAGTGTGATGAGAAATCAGAACTCCTCCTTACCCATGGCAAGAACCCTTGTGGTTGGCACGTTGTCCAACATTCAGTGTTGGAGAAACCAGCATTCAATCTGAGGCCCCGCCCATTCTTGAGTGCGACAAGGGCATACACACGCATTGTGACCCTCATCATGAGTCCTGTACTCTACTAAGCCCTCTCCTTGGCTGGACCATTACATGTCATAATCGGCTTGACATGTCACTAGACCCCAATTTTTAACCAGATTTCTGATTGTCCAGTCGCCCCTCCCCAGGGCTCTACTCTGGAATCCCTCATTTGGTGGGACACCTGAGGTTAAAAAAGAAAACAACAACAACAAAAAACGGACTTATCCCAGCCCACAGAATGACCCCAAACTCTTTGGACGGGGCCAAACCAAAAGAGAGTGAGACTCGTCCATTTCCCATGAAGTCACCCAGAAATTCCACGGCCATGAGTGACACGATATCTAGAGACAAAAACTTGAGCAAGAGCCTCACACTCGCCCTTCTTTCAAATCCCGAAGAGTTCTCCTCATGGTCTGTAGATCAGTCCTGCCATACCTATGACCCGAAACATAAGCCGAGTTTGTGTTTTCAGACAACTGTCCAAACAGCCCTGGCCTACACAACCTACAGGCTTAAGCACCTGGAGCCAAACCTGAGGACTGTACTTGCCCTCTCCAAGGGAATTGTGTGTGCCCATTCCAATGGCTACAACCCTTCTAATAGGATAAACCTCCAAAGTCCCTGATCCATCTCAATAGTGGTGGCTTCCCAGGAAAAACAGGGGCAATCTGAGCCCTACAGAGCACCTACCTGCACTCAGACCCATAGACAGATGTCCCCAGAGATAAAAAGGAAAGAACAGGCCCCTAGGCACTAATCAGATCCATTGCTTTGGTTTCCAGGCATCTCTCCTCAGAGGCCTGGATTTCAAAAGCAGCATATAGCTGTTTCTTGACTCACCCATCAGAAAACATCTCATCTACACATGGGAAACTTGCAGGTTGGAGCTGTGTCATGGCCTCTGTTTAGTAGAACTCTTTAGGCCCCAAGTGCCACCGCTTCATTCCAAGGACTCCTTAGACACAAAGGCACATTAGGACCCATCCCCAGGGGTGTCCATTTCAACGCAGCGTCCTCGGTTGCTCCCCACAGATCCAGGAGATCTAACCTATCTTGTTGCTAGGAGACAATTGGAATGCGAGGTGGGCTACCCAGCCATCCATCCTTAGAACCCTGCTCAGAATCATTGGCCTGGAGCCAAACAACAGGTCTCAATTGTCCTGCAGAAGACTCTCTGCAGTTTGGAGCTTGTCACAACTCCCATCGTGGGAAAACCCCCATGGTCTCATGATGTCCCCCCATTCATGAAGGGGCCATCAGCGACAGAAACTCCAACCTGAGCGATCGTCTGATCCTCGCCCTGACTTCAGATGCACCAGATCTCGATTCAGGTCTTTAGATTGTGCCTGCCATGGCCTCACCCAGAAACCTAAGCCTAGCTTGTGTTCTCAGACTTTTGTCATCAGACTACTGGCCCACAAGCCCTCCAGTTTGGCAATCCAGAACTACAATGCCGCACTCTGCCTGCCCGCCAGAAGAAAAACATTGTCCTCTGGGGCTATCCAGTAACCCCAAATGAGGATCAACATGCACCGACCTTGGCTGTGCCCCAAATACATAGGCTGACCAGGGCACTAATGCCCTTTCTGGCACAGCTTGAGCCTGGAGCCCCTGGCCCGTCCCAGACAGCTGGCCGCACACTGAGCACATAGAGCCGCCATGGCCTTAGGTCGTCATCTCTTCCCAACCTCGGTTTTCAGGTTTCAGAACGTAGACCTTATCTCCAATCACTGCCCAGGGTTGAAGGTGATGCTGAAATCAGAACTCCTTCTCCATGGGAAGAAACCTTGTGGTTGGCATGTTGTCCAACGTTCAGTGTAGTTGAAACCAGTGTGGCCCATGAGGCCCCACCCATGCTCGCGGGCCACATTGGTTCACAAATACACATTGTGACCCTCAGACTGAGCTCAGTCCTCAATTAAGGCCACTCAGTGACTGGATGAAGAGACAGCGTATTGGGCTTGCCATGCCCATAGGCCCCAATTTTTAACCATATTTCGGGTTGTCCCTTCAGTCTTCCCCACGGCTTAGCTTTGGAATTCCTCTTTTAGTGGGACATCTGAGGTAACAAACCTGAAAGGAGTCATCCCATCCCACAGATTGACGAAAAGCAATTGCGAATCGGGCCAAATCCTCAGAGAGGAAGATTCGTCCATGGCCCATGAGGCCTCGCCGACATTCCACGGCCATCGCTGATACAAAATCCAGAGACAAAAGCCTGAGCAAGCGCCTCAGACTCGCACTTTCTTCATATCCTGAAGAGTTCTTCTCATGGTTTGTAGATCGGGCCTGCCATACCTACGTGCCCAAACCTAAGCTGAGTTTGGGGTTTCAGACTTCTGTCCTCAAAGTCTTGGGCCACACAACCTCCAAGCTGGGCCCCTGGAGCCACACATTAGGACTGTGCCTACCAATCCATGGGAATTCTGCCCATTCCATGGTCCAAAATCGTACAAATTAGGAGAAACCTCCAAAGTCCCTGAGGCCATCCCAATAGTGTAGGTCGCCCGGAACAAAAAAGGGCTGTCTGACACCAGCTGATAATCGACCTCCACTCATACCAAAGATGGATGTCCCCAGAGAAGAAGATTGAACCAGACAGGACCCTAGGCCATAATAGGATCCATTGCTTTGGGTTACAGGCATGTGTCCTCAAAGCCTGATTCCAATACGAGCATAGGGGTTTTCCTGAGGCACCCATCAGAACTCATCCCGTCTCCACAAGGAAACCTGTGCATGGGAGCCATGTCCAAAGCTTAGGAGAATACTTCAGGGTCCTGGTGCCACCGCCCCATTCCAAGGCCCTCATGGACACAAAAACACATTAGGACCCATCCTCAGGAAAGTCCATTTCAACTCAGCCACCCTGCTTGCTCCCGCAGAGCCATCAGATGTAAACTGTCTTGTTGCTAGGAGACAATTGGAATGCGAGGCGGGCTTCCCAGGCATCCATCCGCGAACGGTGCTCTGGAGTCATTCCATATGGGATGTCCTGGAGCTGTCCAACAGGTCTCAATTGTCCCGCAGAAGGAATCCTTGAAGGGGGCATCCCAAAACTCCCAACGTGGGAAAACCTCAATGGCCTCGAGATTCCGCTCCCTTCATGAAGCGGCCGTCATGCACAGAAACTCCAACCTGAGCCAACGTCTGATCCTCGCCCTGACTTCAGATGCATGAGATATTGGGTCAGATCTGCAGGGGGTACCTGCCGTGCCCTCGCCCTGAAACCCAAGTCTAGCTTGTCTTCTCAGACTTCCGTCCTCACACTCCTGGTCCCGAAGCCCTCAAGTTTGGCAATTCCGGACCCACAATGCAGCACTCTGCCTGGCATCTAGAAAAAAAATTATTGCCTCATGAGCTGCCCAGGCACCTTAAATGAGGATAAACCTACACAGTACTCGACTTTACCCAAATTATATAGTCTAACCTGGGCACTAATGCACTGTCGAACACAACCTGAGCCCGGACCTCCTGACCAACACCCAGAAAGCTGACCGCACACTGAGCACATAAAACCCGCCATGGCCTTAGGTCATCATCTCTTCCCTACATCAGTTTTCAGGCTTCAGAACCGAGACCTTATCTCCAATCACTGCCCAGGGGTGAGTGTGATGCAGGAATCAGAACTCCTCCTTACCCATGGCAAGAACCCTTCTGGTTGGCACGTTGTCCAACGTTCAGTGTAGGAGAAACCAGCATTCACCCTGAGGCTTCGCCCATTCTTGAGTGCGACGAGGGCATACACACGCATTGTGACCCTCAGCATGAGTCCTGTCCTCTAGTAAGTCCTCTCCTTGGCTGGACCATTAGATGTCATAATGGGCTTGACATGTCCCTAGGCCCCAATTTTTAACCAGATTTCTGATTGTCCAGTCGCCCCTCCCCAGGGCTCTACTCTGGAATCCCTCATTTGGTGGGACACCTGAGGTTAAAAAAGAAAACAACAACAACAACAACAAAAAAAAAAAAACCGGACTTCTTCCAGGCCACAGAATGACCCCAAACTCTTTGGACGGGGCCAAACCACCAGAGAGTAAGACTCGTCCATTTCCCATGAAGTCACCCAGAAATTCCACGACCATGAGTGACACGATATCCAGAGACAAAAACTTGAGCAGGAGCCTCACACTCGCCCTTCTTTCAAATCCCGAAGAGTTCTCCTCATGGTCTGTAGATCAGTCCTGCCTTACCTATGACCCGAAACATAAGCCGAGTTTGTGTTTTCAGGCAACTGTCCAAACAGCCCTGGCCTACACAACCTACAGGCTCAGGCCCCTGGAGCCGAACCTGAGGACTGTACTTGCCCTCACCAAGGGAATTGTGTATGATCATTCCAATGGCCACAACCCTTCTAATAGGATAAACCTCCAAAGTCCCTGATCCATCTCAATAGTGGTGGCTTCCCAGGAAAAACAGGGGCAATCTGAGCCCAACTGAGCACCTACCTGCACTCAGACCCATAGACAGATGTCCCCAGAGGTAAACAGGAAAGAACAGGCCCCTAGGCACTCATCAGATCCATTGCTTTGGTTTCCAGGCATCTCTCCTCAGAGGCCTGGATTTCAAAAGCAGCATATAGCTGTTTCTTGACTCACCCATCAGAAAACATCTAATCTACACATGGGAAACTTGCACGATGGAGCTGTGTCAAAGCCTCTGTTTAGGAGAACCCTTTAGGGCCCCAGTGCCACCGCTTCATTCCAAGGTCTCCATAGACACAGAAGCACATTAGGACCCATCCCCAGGGGTGTCCATTTCAACTCAGCGTCCTCATTGCTCCCCACAGATCCAGGAGATCTAACCTGTCTTGTTGCTAGGAGACAATTGGAATGCGAGGTGGGCTACCCAGCCATCCATCCTTAGAACCCTGCTCAGAATCATTGGCCTGGAGCCAAACAACAGGTCTCCATTGTCCTGCAGAAGACTCTCTGCAGTTTGGAGCTTCTCACAACTCCCATCTTGGGAAAACCCCCATGGCCTCGTGATGCCCCCCCGCATTCATGAAGGGGCCATCAGGGACAGAAACTCCCACCTGAGCGATCGTCTGATCCTCGCCCTGACTACAGATGCACGAGATCTCGATTCAGGTCTGTAGATTGTGCCTGCCATGGCCTCACCCAGAAACCTAAGCCTAGCTTGTGTTCTCAGACTTTTGTCGTCAGACTACTGGCCCACAAGCCCTCCAGTTTGGCAATCCAGAACTACAATGCAGCACTCTGCCTGCCCGCCAGAAGAAATACATTGTCCTCTGGGGCTATCCAGTAACCCCAAATGAGGATCAACCTGCACCGACCTTGGCTGTGCCCCAAATACATAGGCTGACCAGGGCACTAATGCCCTTTCTGACACAGCCTGAGCCTGGACCCCCTGGCCCCTCCCAGACAGCTGGCCCCACACTGAGCACATCGAGCCGCCATGGCCTTAGGTCTTCATCGCTTCCCAACCTCGGTTTTCAGGTTTCAGAACCTAGATTTTATCTCCAATCACTGCCCCGGGTTGATGGTGATGCAGAAATCAGAACTCCTTCCCCATGGCAAGAAACCTTGTGGTTGGCATGTTGTCCAACGTTCAGTGTAGTTATAACCAGTGTGGCCCATGAGGCCCCGCCCATGCTCGGGGGCCACATTGGTCAAAAACACACATTGTGACCCTCAGGCTGAGCCCAGTCCTCAAATAAAGCCACTCAGTGGCTGGATGAAGAGACAGCATATTGGACTTGCCATGCCCCTAGGCCCCAATTTTTAACCATAGTTCGGGTTGTCCCTTCAGTCTTCCCCACGGCTTGGCTTTGGAATTCCTCTTTTGGTGGGACACCTGAGGTAACAAAACTGAAATGAGTCCTCCATTCCACAGATTGACGAAAAGCAATTGGGAATCGGGCCAAATCCTCAGAGAGGAAGATTCGTCCATGGCCCATGAGGCCTCGCCGACATTCCACGGCCATCGCTGATACAAAATCCAGAGACAAAAGCCTGAGCAAGCGCCTCAGACTCGCACTTTCTTCATATCCTGAAGAGTTCTTCTCATGGTTTTTATTTCGGGCCTGCCATACCTACGTCCCCAAACCTAAGCTGAGTTTGTGTTTTCAGACTTCTGTCCTCAAAGTCTTGGGCCACACACCCACCAAGCTGGGCCCCTGGAGCCACACATTAGGACTGTGCCTAAAAATACATGGGAATTCTGCCCATTCCATGGTCCAAAATCGTACAAATTAGGAGAAAACTCCAAAGTCCCTGAGGCCATCCCAATAGTGTAGGTCGCCCAGAACAAACAAGGGCTGTCTGACACCAGCTGATAATCGACCTCCACTCATACCATAGATGGATGTCCCCAGAGAAGAAGATTGAACCAGACAGGACCCTAGGCCATAATAGGATCCATTGCTTTGGGTAACAGGCATGTGTCCTCAAAAGCCTGATTCCAATACGAGCAGAGGGGTTTTCCTGAGGCACCCATCAGAACTCATCTCGTCTCCACAAGGAAACCTGTGCATGGGAGCCATGTCCAAAGCTTAGGAGAGTACTTCAGGGTCCCGGTGCCACCGCCCCATTCCAAGGCCCTCATGGACACAAAAACACATTAGGACCCATCCTCAGGAAAGTCCATATCAACTCAGCCACCCTGGTTGCTCCCGCAGAGCCAGCAGATCTAAACTGTCTTGTTGCTAGGAGACAATTGGAATGCGAGGCGGGCTTCCCAGGCATCCATCCGCGATCGGTGCTCTGGAGTCATTCCATATGGGATGTCCTGGAGCTGTCCAACAGGTATCAATTGTCCCGCAGAAGGAATCCTTGAAGGGGGCATCCCACAACTCCCAACGTGGGAAAACCTCCATGGCCTTGAGATTCCGCTCCCTTCATGAAGCGGCCGTCATGCACAGAAACTCCAACCTGAGCCAACGTCTGATCCTCTCCCTGACTTCAGATGCATGAGACATTGGTTCAGATCTGCAGGGGGTACCTGCCGTGCCCTCGCCCTGAAACCCAAGTCTAGCTTGTCTTCTCAGACTTCCGTCCTCACACTCCTGGTCCCGAAGCCCTCAAGTTTGGCAATTCCGGACCCACAATGCAGCACTCTGCCTGCCATCTAGAAAAAAAGTTATTGCCTCATGAGCTGCCCAGGCACCTTAAATGAGGATAAACCTACACAGCACTCGACTTTACCCAAATTATATAGTCTAACCTGGGCACTAATGCACTGTCGAACACAACCTGAGCCCGGACCTCCTGACCAACACCCAGAAAGCTGACCGCACACTGAGCACATAAAACCCGCCATGGCCTTAGGTCATCATCTCTTCCCTACCTCAGTTTTCAGGCTTCAGAACCGAGACCTTATCTCCAATCACTGCCCAGGGGTGAGTGTGATGCAGGAATCAGAACTCCTCCTTACCCATGGCAAGAACCCTGTGGTTGGCACGTTGTCCAACGTTCAGTGTAGGAGAAACCAGCATTCACCCTGAGGCTTCGCCCATTCTTGAGTGTGACGAGGGCATACACACGCATTGTGACCCTCAGCATGAGTCCTGTCCTCTAGTAAGTCCTCTCCTTGGCTGGACCATTAGATGTCATAATGGGCTTGACATGTCCCTAGGCCCCAATTTTTAACCAGATTTCTGATTGTCCAGTCGCCCCTCCCCAGGGCTCTACTCTGGAATCCCTCATTTGGTGGGACACCTGAGGTTAAAAAAGAAAACAACAACAACAACAACAACAACAACAAAAACCGGACTTCTTCCAGGCCACAGAATGACCCCAAACTCTTTGGACGGGGCCAAACCACCAGAGAGTAAGACTCGTCCATTTCCCATGAAGTCACCCAGAAATTCCACGACCATGAGTGACACGATATCCAGAGACAAAAACTTGAGCAGGAGCCTCACACTCGCCCTTCTTTCAAATCCCGAAGAGTTCTCCTCATGGTCTGTAGATCAGTCCTGCCTTACCTATGACCCGAAATATAAGCCGAGTTTGTGTTTTCAGACAACTGTCCAAACAGCCCTGGCCTACACAACCTACAGGCTCAGGCCCCTGGAGCCGAACCTGAGGACTGTACTTGCCCTCACCAAGGGAATTGTGTATGATCATTCCAATGGCCACAACCCTTCTAATAGGATAAACCTCCAAAATACCTGATCCATCTCAATAGTGGTGGCTTCCCAGGAAAAACAGGGGCAATCTGAGCCCAACTGAGCACCTACCTGCACTCAGACCCATAGACAGATGTCCCCAGAGGTAAACAGGAAAGAACAGGCCCCTAGGCACTCATCAGATCCATTGCTTTGGTTTCCAGTCATCTCTCCTCAGAGGCCTGGATTTCAAAAGCAGCATATAGCTGTTTCTTGACTCACCCATAAGAAAACATCTAATCTACACATGGGAAACTTGCACGATGGAGCTGTGTCAAAGCCTCTGTTTAGGAGAACCCTTTAGGGCCCCAGTGCCACCGCTTCATTCCAAGGTCTCCATAGACACAGAAGCACATTAGGACCCATCCCCAGGGGTGTCCATTTCAACTCAGCGTCCTCATTGCTCCCCACAGATCCAGGAGATCTAACCTGTCTTGTTGCTAGGAGACAATTGGAATGCGAGGTGGGCTACCCAGCCATCCATCCTTAGAACCCTGCTCAGAATCATTGGCCTGGAGCCAAGCAACAGGTCTCAATTGTCCTGCAGAAGACTCTCTGCAGTTTGGAGCTTCTCACAACTCCCATCTTGGGAAAACCCCCATGGCCTCGTGATGCCCCCCTGCATTCATGAAGGGGCCATCAGGGACAGAAACTCCAACCTGAGCGATCGTCTGATCCTCGCCCTGACTTCAGATGCACGAGATCTCGATTCAGGTCTGTAGATTGTGCCTGCCATGGCCTCACCCAGAAACCTAAGCCTAGCTTGTGTTCTCAGACTTTTGTCGTCAGACTACTGGCCCACAAGCCCTCCAGTTTGGCAATCCAGAACTACAATGCAGCACTCTGCCTGCCCGCCAGAAGAAATACATTGTCCTCTGGGGCTATCCAGTAACCCCAAATGAGGATCAACCTGCACCGACCTTGGCTGTACCCCAAATACATAGGCTGACCAGGGCACTAATGCCCTTTCTGACACAGCCTGAGCCTGGACCCCCTGGCCCCTCCCAGACAGCTGGCCCCACACTGAGCACATCGAGCCGCCATGGCCTTAGGTCTTCATCGCTTCCCAACCTCGGTTTTCAGGTTTCAGAACCTAGACCTTATCTCCAATCACTGCCCCGGGTTGATGGTGATGCAGAAATCAGAACTCCTTCCCCATGGCAAGAAACCTTGTGGTTGGCATGTTGTCCAACGTTCAGTGTAGTTGAAACCAGTGTGGCCCATGAGGCCCCGCCCATGCTCGGGGGCCACATTGGTCAAAAACACACATTGTGACCCTCAGGCTGAGCCCAGTGCTCAAGTAAGGCCACTCAGTGGCTGGATGAAGAGATATCATATTGGGCTTGCCATGCCCCTAGGCCCCAATTTTTAACCATAGTTCGGGTTGTCCCTTCAGTCTTCCCCACGGCTTGGCTTTGGAATTCCTCTTTTGGTGGGACACCTGAGGTAACAAAACTGAAATGAGTCCTCCATTCCACAGATTGACGAAAAGCAATTGGGAATCGGGCCAAATCCTCAGAGAGGAAGATTCGTCCATGGCCCATGAGGCCTCGCCTACATTCCACGGCCATCGCTGATACAAAATCCAGAGACAAAAGCCTGAGCAAGCGCCTCAGACTCGCACTTTCTTCATATCCTGAAGAGTTCTTCTCATGGTTTTTATTTCGGGCCTGCCATACCTACGTCCCCAAACCTAAGCTGAGTTTGTGTTTTCAGACTTCTGTCCTCAAAGTCTTGGGCCACACACCCACCAAGCTGGGCCCCTGGAGCCACACATTAGGACTGTGCCTAAAAATACATGGGAATTCTGCCCATTCCATGGTCCAAAATCGTACAAATTAGGAGAAAACTCCAAAGTCCCTGAGGCCATCCCAATAGTGTAGGTCGCCCAGAACAAACAAGGGCTGTCTGACACCAGCTGATAATCGACCTCCACTCATACCATAGATGGATGTCCCCAGAGAAGAAGATTGAACCAGACAGGACCCTAGGCCATAATAGGATCCATTGCTTTGGGTAACAGGCATGTGTCCTCAAAAGCCTGATTCCAATACGAGCAGAGGGGTTTTCCTGAGGCACCCATCAGAACTCATCTCGT
This sequence comes from Mustela nivalis, assembly GCF_964662115.1. Lineage (NCBI taxonomy): Eukaryota > Metazoa > Chordata > Mammalia > Carnivora > Mustelidae > Mustela > Mustela nivalis. Next base: position 127,337 of record NW_028136142.1, on the reverse strand, counting down.
CTCCACAAGGAAACCTGTGCATGGGAGCCATGTCCAAAGCTTAGGAGAGTACTTCAGGGTCCCGGTGCCACCGCCCCATTCCACGGCCCTCATGGACACAAAAACACATTAGGACCCATCCTCAGGAAAGTCCATATCAACTCAGCCACCCTAGTTGCTCCCGCAGAGCCAGCAGATCTAAACTGTCTTGTTGCTAGGAGACAATTGGAATGCGAGGCGGGCTTCCCAGGCATCCATCCGCGATCGGTGCTCTGGAGTCATTCCATATGGGATGTCCTGGAGCTGTCCAACAGGTCTCAATTGTCCCGCAGAAGGAATCCTTGAAGGGGGCATCCCACAACTCCCAACGTGGGAAAACCTCCATGGCCTTGAGATTCCTCTCCCTTCATGAAGCGGCCGTCATGCACAGAAACTCCAACCTGAGCCAACGTCTGATCCTCTCCCTGACTTCAGATGCATGAGACATTGGTTCAGATCTGCAGGGGGTACCTGCCGTGCCCTCGCCCTGAAACCCAAGTCTAGCTTGTCTTCTCAGACTTCCGTCCTCACACTCCTGGTCCCGAAGCCCTCAAGTTTGGCAATTCCGGACCCACAATGCAGCACTCTGCCTGCCATCTAGAAAAAAAGTTATTGCCTCATGAGCTGCCCAGGCACCTTAAATGAGGATAAACCTACACAGCACTCGACTTTACCCAAATTATATAGTCTAACCTGGGCACTAATGCACTGTCGAACACAACCTGAGCCCGGACCTCCTGACCAACACCCAGAAAGCTGACCGCACACTGAGCACATAAAACCCGCCATGGCCTTAGGTCATCATCTCTTCCCTACCTCAGTTTTCAGGCTTCAGAACCGAGACCTTATCTCCAATCACTGCCCAGGGGTGAGTGTGATGCAGGAATCAGAACTCCTCCTTACCCATGGCAAGAACCCTGTGGTTGGCACGTTGTCCAACGTTCAGTGTAGGAGAAACCAGCATTCACCCTGAGGCTTCGCCCATTCTTGAGTGTGACGAGGGCATACACACGCATTGTGACCCTCAGCATGAGTCCTGTCCTCTAGTAAGTCCTCTCCTTGGCTGGACCATTAGATGTCATAATGGGCTTGACATGTCCCTAGGCCCCAATTTTTAACCAGATTTCTGATTGTCCAGTCGCCCCTCCCCAGGGCTCTACTCTGGAATCCCTCATTTGGTGGGACACCTGAGGTTAAAAAAGAAAACAACAACAACAACAACAACAACAACAAAAACCGGACTTCTTCCAGGCCACAGAATGACCCCAAACTCTTTGGACGGGGCCAAACCATCAGAGAGTAAGACTCGTCCATTTCCCATGAAGTCACCCAGAAATTCCACGACCATGAGTGACACGATATCCAGAGACAAAAACTTGAGCAGGAGCCTCACACTCGCCCTTCTTTCAAATCCCGAAGAGTTCTCCTCATGGTCTGTAGATCAGTCCTGCCTTACCTATGACCCGAAATATAAGCCGAGTTTGTGTTTTCAGACAACTGTCCAAACAGCCCTGGCCTACACAACCTACAGGCTCAGGCCCCTGGAGCCGAACCTGAGGACTGTACTTGCCCTCACCAAGGGAATTGTGTATGATCATTCCAATGGCCACAACCCTTCTAATAGGATAAACCTCCAAAATACCTGATCCATCTCAATAGTGGTGGCTTCCCAGGAAAAACAGGGGCAATCTGAGCCCAACTGAGCACCTACCTGCACTCAGACCCATAGACAGATGTCCCCAGAGGTAAACAGGAAAGAACAGGCCCCTAGGCACTCATCAGATCCATTGCTTTGGTTTCCAGTCATCTCTCCTCAGAGGCCTGGATTTCAAAAGCAGCATATAGCTGTTTCTTGACTCACCCATAAGAAAACATCTAATCTACACATGGGAAACTTGCACGATGGAGCTGTGTCAAAGCCTCTGTTTAGGAGAACCCTTTAGGGCCCCAGTGCCACCGCTTCATTCCAAGGTCTCCATAGACACAGAAGCACATTAGGACCCATCCCCAGGGGTGTCCATTTCAACTCAGCGTCCTCATTGCTCCCCACAGATCCAGGAGATCTAACCTGTCTTGTTGCTAGGAGACAATTGGAATGCGAGGTGGGCTACCCAGCCATCCATCCTTAGAACCCTGCTCAGAATCATTGGCCTGGAGCCAAGCAACAGGTCTCAATTGTCCTGCAGAAGACTCTCTGCAGTTTGGAGCTTCTCACAACTCCCATCTTGGGAAAACCCCCATGGCCTCGTGATGCCCCCCCGCATTCATGAAGGGGCCATCAGGGACAGAAACTCCAACCTGAGCGATCGTCTGATCCTCGCCCTGACTTCAGATGCACGAGATCTCGATTCAGGTCTGTAGATTGTGCCTGCCATGGCCTCACCCAGAAACCTAAGCCTAGCTTGTGTTCTCAGACTTTTGTCGTCAGACTACTGGCCCACAAGCCCTCCAGTTTGGCAATCCAGAACTACAATGCAGCACTCTGCCTGCCCGCCAGAAGAAATACATTGTCCTCTGGGGCTATCCAGTAACCCCAAATGAGGATCAACCTGCACCGACCTTGGCTGTACCCCAAATACATAGGCTGACCAGGGCACTAATGCCCTTTCTGACACAGCCTGAGCCTGGACCCCCTGGCCCCTCCCAGACAGCTGGCCGCACACTGAGCACATCGAGCCGCCATGGCCTTAGGTCTTCATCGCTTCCCAACCTCGGTTTTCAGGTTTCAGAACCTAGACCTTATCTCCAATCACTGCCCCGGGTTGATGGTGATGCAGAAATCAGAACTCCTTCCCCATGGCAAGAAACCTTGTGGTTGGCATGTTGTCCAACGTTCAGTGTAGTTGAAACCAGTGTGGCCCATGAGGCCCCGCCCATGCTCGGGGGCCACATTGGTCAAAAACACACATTGTGACCCTCAGGCTGAGCCCAGGGCTCAAGTAAGGCCACTCAGTGGCTGGATGAAGAGATATCATATTGGGCTTGCCATGCCCCTAGGCCCCAATTTTTAACCATAGTTCGGGTTGTCCCTTCAGTCTTCCCCACGGCTTGGCTTTGGAATTCCTCTTTTGGTGGGACACCTGAGGTAACAAAACTGAAATGAGTCCTCCATTCCACAGATTGACGAAAAGCAATTGGGAATCGGGCCAAATCCTCAGAGAGGAAGATTCGTCCATGGCCCATGAGGCCTCGCCTACATTCCACGGCCATCGCTGATACAAAATCCAGAGACAAAAGCCTGAGCAAGCGCCTCAGACTCGCACTTTCTTCATATCCTGAAGAGTTCTTCTCATGGTTTTTATTTCGGGCCTGCCATACCTACGTCCCCAAACCTAAGCTGAGTTTGTGTTTTCAGACTTCTGTCCTCAAAGTCTTGGGCCACACACCCACCAAGCTGGGCCCCTGGAGCCACACATTAGGACTGTGCCTAAAAATACATGGGAATTCTGCCCATTCCATGGTCCAAAATCGTACAAATTAGGAGAAAACTCCAAAGTCCCTGAGGCCATCCCAATAGTGTAGGTCGCCCAGAACAAACAAGGGCTGTCTGACACCAGCTGATAATCGACCTCCACTCATACCATAGATGGATGTCCCCAGAGAAGAAGATTGAACCAGACAGGACCCTAGGCCATAATAGGATCCATTGCTTTGGGTAACAGGCATGTGTCCTCAAAAGCCCGATTCCAATACGAGCAGAGGGGTTTTCCTGAGGCACCCATCAGAACTCATCTCGTCTCCACAAGGAAACCTGTGCATGGGAGCCATGTCCAAAGCTTAGGAGAGTACTTCAGGGTCCCGGTGCCACCGCCCCATTCCAAGGCCCTCATGGACACAAAAACACATTAGGACCCATCCTCAGGAAAGTCCATATCAACTCAGCCACCCTGGTTGCTCCCGCAGAGCCAGCAGATCTAAACTGTCTTGTTGCTAGGAGACAATTGGAATGCGAGGCGGGCTTCCCAGGCATCCATCCGCGATCGGTGCTCTGGAGTCATTCCATATGGGATGTCCTGGAGCTGTCCAACAGGTCTCAATTGTCCCGCAGAAGGAATCCTTGAAGGGGGCATCCCACAACTCCCAACGTGGGAAAACCTCCATGGCCTTGAGATTCCGCTCCCTTCATGAAGCGGCCGTCATGCACAGAAACTCCAACCTGAGCCAACGTCTGATCCTCTCCCTGACTTCAGATGCATGAGACATTGGTTCAGATCTGCAGGGGGTACCTGCCGTGCCCTCGCCCTGAAACCCAAGTCTAGCTTGTCTTCTCAGACTTCCGTCCTCACACTCCTGGTCCCGAAGCCCTCAAGTTTGGCAATTCCGGACCCACAATGCAGCACTCTGCCTGCCATCTAGAAAAAAAGTTATTGCCTCATGAGCTGCCCAGGCACCTTAAATGAGGATAAACCTACACAGCACTCGACTTTACCCAAATTATATAGTCTAACCTGGGCACTAATGCACTGTCGAACACAACCTGAGCCCGGACCTCCTGACCAACACCCAGAAAGCTGACCGCACACTGAGCACATAAAACCCGCCATGGCCTTAGGTCATCATCTCTTCCCTACCTCAGTTTTCAGGCTTCAGAACCGAGACCTTATCTCCAATCACTGCCCAGGGGTGAGTGTGATGCAGGAATCAGAACTCCTCCTTACCCATGGCAAGAACCCTGTGGTTGGCACGTTGTCCAACGTTCAGTGTAGGAGAAACCAGCATTCACCCTGAGGCTTCGCCCATTCTTGAGTGTGACGAGGGCATACACACGCATTGTGACCCTCAGCATGAGTCCTGTCCTCTAGTAAGTCCTCTCCTTGGCTGGACCATTAGATGTCATAATGGGCTTGACATGTCCCTAGGCCCCAATTTTTAACCAGATTTCTGATTGTCCAGTCGCCCCTCCCCAGGGCTCTACTCTGGAATCCCTCATTTGGTGGGACACCTGAGGTTAAAAAAGAAAACAACAACAACAACAACAACAACAACAAAAACCGGACTTCTTCCAGGCCACAGAATGACCCCAAACTCTTTGGACGGGGCCAAACCACCAGAGAGTAAGACTCGTCCATTTCCCATGAAGTCACCCAGAAATTCCACGACCATGAGTGACACGATATCCAGAGACAAAAACTTGAGCAGGAGCCTCACACTCGCCCTTCTTTCAAATCCCGAAGAGTTCTCCTCATGGTCTGTAGATCAGTCCTGCCTTACCTATGACCCGAAATATAAGCCGAGTTTGTGTTTTCAGACAACTGTCCAAACAGCCCTGGCCTACACAACCTACAGGCTCAGGCCCCTGGAGCCGAACCTGAGGACTGTACTTGCCCTCACCAAGGGAATTGTGTATGATCATTCCAATGGCCACAACCCTTCTAATAGGATAAACCTCCAAAATACCTGATCCATCTCAATAGTGGTGGCTTCCCAGGAAAAACAGGGGCAATCTGAGCCCAACTGAGCACCTACCTGCACTCAGACCCATAGACAGATGTCCCCAGAGGTAAACAGGAAAGAACAGGCCCCTAGGCACTCATCAGATCCATTGCTTTGGTTTCCAGTCATCTCTCCTCAGAGGCCTGGATTTCAAAAGCAGCATATAGCTGTTTCTTGACTCACCCATAAGAAAACATCTAATCTACACATGGGAAACTTGCACGATGGAGCTGTGTCAAAGCCTCTGTTTAGGAGAACCCTTTAGGGCCCCAGTGCCACCGCTTCATTCCAAGGTCTCCATAGACACAGAAGCACATTAGGACCCATCCCCAGGGGTGTCCATTTCAACTCAGCGTCCTCATTGCTCCCCACAGATCCAGGAGATCTAACCTGTCTTGTTGCTAGGAGACAATTGGAATGCGAGGTGGGCTACCCAGCCATCCATCCTTAGAACCCTGCTCAGAATCATTGGCCTGGAGCCAAGCAACAGGTCTCAATTGTCCTGCAGAAGACTCTCTGCAGTTTGGAGCTTCTCACAACTCCCATCTTGGGAAAACCCCCATGGCCTCGTGATGCCCCCCCGCATTCATGAAGGGGCCATCAGGGACAGAAACTCCAACCTGAGCGATCGTCTGATCCTCGCCCTGACTTCAGATGCACGAGATCTCGATTCAGGTCTGTAGATTGTGCCTGCCATGGCCTCACCCAGAAACCTAAGCCTAGCTTGTGTTCTCAGACTTTTGTCGTCAGACTACTGGCCCACAAGCCCTCCAGTTTGGCAATCCAGAACTACAATGCAGCACTCTGCCTGCCCGCCAGAAGAAATACATTGTCCTCTGGGGCTATCCAGTAACCCCAAATGAGGATCAACCTGCACCGACCTTGGCTGTACCCCAAATACATAGGCTGACCAGGGCACTAATGCCCTTTCTGACACAGCCTGAGCCTGGACCCCCTGGCCCCTCCCAGACAGCTGGCCGCACACTGAGCACATCGAGCCGCCATGGCCTTAGGTCTTCATCGCTTCCCAACCTCGGTTTTCAGGTTTCAGAACCTAGACCTTATCTCCAATCACTGCCCCGGGTTGATGGTGATGCAGAAATCAGAACTCCTTCCCCATGGCAAGAAACCTTGTGGTTGGCATGTTGTCCAACGTTCAGTGTAGTTGAAACCAGTGTGGCCCATGAGGCCCCGCCCATGCTCGGGGGCCACATTGGTCAAAAACACACATTGTGACCCTCAGGCTGAGCCCAGGGCTCAAGTAAGGCCACTCAGTGGCTGGATGAAGAGATATCATATTGGGCTTGCCATGCCCCTAGGCCCCAATTTTTAACCATAGTTCGGGTTGTCCCTTCAGTCTTCCCCACGGCTTGGCTTTGGAATTCCTCTTTTGGTGGGACACCTGAGGTAACAAAACTGAAATGAGTCCTCCATTCCACAGATTGACGAAAAGCAATTGGGAATCGGGCCAAATCCTCAGAGAGGAAGATTCGTCCATGGCCCATGAGGCCTCGCCTACATTCCACGGCCATCGCTGATACAAAATCCAGAGACAAAAGCCTGAGCAAGCGCCTCAGACTCGCACTTTCTTCATATCCTGAAGAGTTCTTCTCATGGTTTTTATTTCGGGCCTGCCATACCTACGTCCCCAAACCTAAGCTGAGTTTGTGTTTTCAGACTTCTGTCCTCAAAGTCTTGGGCCACACACCCACCAAGCTGGGCCCCTGGAGCCACACATTAGGACTGTGCCTAAAAATACATGGGAATTCTGCCCATTCCATGGTCCAAAATCGTACAAATTAGGAGAAAACTCCAAAGTCCCTGAGGCCATCCCAATAGTGTAGGTCGCCCGGAACAAACAAGGGCTGTCTGACACCAGCTGATAATCGACCTCCACTCATACCATAGATGGATGTCCCCAGAGAAGAAGATTGAACCAGACAGGACCCTAGGCCATAATAGGATCCATTGCTTTGGGTAACAGGCATGTGTCCTCAAAAGCCTGATTCCAATACGAGCAGAGGGGTTTTCCTGAGGCACCCATCAGAACTCATCTCGTCTCCACAAGGAAACCTGTGCATGGGAGCCATGTCCAAAGCTTAGGAGAGTACTTCAGGGTCCCGGTGCCACCGCCCCATTCCAAGGCCCTCATGGACACAAAAACACATTAGGACCCATCCTCAGGAAAGTCCATTTCAACTCAGCCACCCTGCTTGCTCCCGCAGAGCCAGCAGATCTAAACTGTCTTGTTGCTAGGAGACAATTGGAATGCGAGGCGGGCTTCCCAGGCATCCATCCGCGATCGGTGCTCTGGAGTCATTCCATATGGGATGTCCTGGAGCTGTCCAACAGGTCTCAATTGTCCCGCAGAAGGAATCCTTGAAGGGGGCATCCCACAACTCCCAACGTGGGAAAACCTCAATGGCCTCGAGATTCCGCTCCCTTCAAGAAGCGGCCGTCATGCACAGAAACTCCAACCTGAGCCAACGTCGGATCCTCGCCCTGACTTCAGATGCATGAGACATTGGTTCAGATCTGCAGGGGGTACCTGCCGTGCCATCGCCCTGAAACCCAAGTCTAGCTTGTCTTCTCAGACTTCCGTCCTCACACTCCTGGTCCCGAAGCCCTCAAGTTTGGCAATTCCGGACCCACAATGCAGCACTCTGCCTGCCATCTAGAAAAAAAGTTATTGCCTCATGAGCTGCCCAGGCACCTTAAATGAGGATAAACCTACACAGCACTCGACTTTACCCAAATTATATAGTCTAACCTGGGCACTAATGCACTGTCGAACACAACCTGAGCCCGGACCTCCTGACCAACACCCAGAAAGCTGACCGCACACTGAGCACATAAAACCCGCCATGGCCTTAGGTCATCATCTCTTCCCTACCTCAGTTTTCAGGCTTCAGAACCGAGTCCTTATCTCCAATCACTGCCCAGGGGTGAGTGTGATGCAGGAATCAGAACTCCTCCTTACCCATGGCAAGAACCCTGTGGTTGGCACGTTGTCCAACGTTCAGTGTAGGAGAAACCAGCATTCACCCTGAGGCTTCGCCCATTCTTGAGTGTGACGAGGGCATACACACGCATTGTGACCCTCAGCATGAGTCCTGTCCTCTAGTAAGTCCTCTCCTTGGCTGGACCATTAGATGTCATAATGGGCTTGACATGTCCCTACGCCCCAATTTTTAACCAGATTTCTGATTGTCCAGTCGCCCCTCCCCAGGGCTCTACTCTGGAATCCCTCATTTGGTGGGACACCTGAGGTTAAAAAAGAAAACAACAACAACAACAACAACAACAACAAAAACCGGACTTCTTCCAGGCCACAGAAAGACCCCAAACTCTTTGGACGGGGCCAAACCACCAGAGAGTAAGACTCGTCCATTTCCCATGAAGTCACCCAGAAATTCCACGACCATGAGTGACACGATATCCAGAGACAAAAACTTGAGCAGGAGCCTCACACTCGCCCTTCTTTCAAATCCCGAAGAGTTCTCCTCATGGTCTGTAGATCAGTCCTGCCTTACCTATGACCCGAAATATAAGCCGAGTTTGTGTTTTCAGACAACTGTCCAAACAGCCCTGGCCTACACAACCTACAGGCTCAGGCCCCTGGAGCCGAACCTGAGGACTGTACTTGCCCTCACCAAGGGAATTGTGTATGATCATTCCAATGGCCACAACCCTTCTAATAGGATAAACCTCCAAAATACCTGATCCATCTCAATAGTGGTGGCTTCCCAGGAAAAACAGGGGCAATCTGAGCCCAACTGAGCACCTACCTGCACTCAGACCCATAGACAGATGTCCCCAGAGGTAAACAGGAAAGAACAGGCCCCTAGGCACTCATCAGATCCATTGCTTTGGTTTCCAGTCATCTCTCCTCAGAGGCCTGGATTTCAAAAGCAGCATATAGCTGTTTCTTGACTCACCCATAAGAAAACATCTAATCTACACATGGGAAACTTGCACAATGGAGCTGTGTCAAAGCCTCTGTTTAGGAGAACCCTTTAGGGCCCCAGTGCCACCGCTTCATTCCAAGGTCTCCATAGACACAGAAGCACATTAGGACCCATCCCCAGGGGTGTCCATTTCAACTCAGCGTCCTCATTGCTCCCCACAGATCCAGGAGATCTAACCTGTCTTGTTGCTAGGAGACAATTGGAATGCGAGGTGGGCTACCCAGCCATCCATCCTTAGAACCCTGCTCAGAATCATTGGCCTGGAGCCAAGCAACAGGTCTCAATTGTCCTGCAGAAGACTCTCTGCAGTTTGGAGCTTCTCACAACTCCCATCTTGGGAAAACCCCCATGGCCTCGTGATGCCCCCCCGCATTCATGAAGGGGCCATCAGGGACAGAAACTCCAACCTGAGCGATCGTCTGATCCTCGCCCTGACTTCAGATGCACGAGATCTCGATTCAGGTCTGTAGATTGTGCCTGCCATGGCCTCACCCAGAAACCTAAGCCTAGCTTGTGTTCTCAGACTTTTGTCGTCAGACTACTGGCCCACAAGCCCTCCAGTTTGGCAATCCAGAACTACAATGCAGCACTCTGCCTGCCCGCCAGAAGAAATACATTGTCCTCTGGGGCTATCCAGTAACCCCAAATGAGGATCAACCTGCACCGACCTTGGCTGTACCCCAAATACATAGGCTGACCAGGGCACTAATGCCCTTTCTGACACAGCCTGAGCCTGGACCCCCTGGCCCCTCCCAGACAGCTGGCCGCACACTGAGCACATCGAGCCGCCATGGCCTTAGGTCTTCATCGCTTCCCAACTTCGGTTTTCAGGTTTCAGAACCTAGACCTTATCTCCAATCACTGCCCCGGGTTGATGGTGATGCAGAAATCAGAACTCCTTCCCCATGGCAAGAAACCTTGTGGTTGGCATGTTGTCCAACTTTCAGTGTAGTTGAAACCAGTGTGGCCCATGAGGCCCCGCCCATGCTCGGGGGCCACATTGGTCAAAAACACACATTGTGACCCTCAGGCTGAGCCCAGTGCTCAAGTAAGGCCACTCAGTGGCTGGATGAAGAGATATCATATTGGGCTTGCTATGCCCCTAGGCCCCAATTTTTAACCATAGTTCGGGTTGTCCCTTCAGTCTTCCCCACGGCTTGGCTTTGGAATTCCTCTTTTGGTGGGACACCTGAGGTAACAAAACTGAAATGAGTCCTCCATTCCACAGATTGACGAAAAGCAATTGGGAATCGGGCCAAATCCTCAGAGAGGAAGATTCGTCCATGGCCCATGAGGCCTCGCCTACATTCCACGGCCATCGCTGATACAAAATCCAGAGACAAAAGCCTGAGCAAGCGCCTCAGACTCGCACTTTCTTCATATCCTGAAGAGTTCTTCTCATGGTTTTTATTTCGGGCCTGCCATACCTACGTCCCCAAACCTAAGCTGAGTTTGTGTTTTCAGACTTCTGTCCTCAAAGTCTTGGGCCACACACCCACCAAGCTGGGCCCCTGGAGCCACACATTAGGACTGTGCCTAAAAATACATGGGAATTCTGCCCATTCCATGGTCCAAAATCGTACAAATTAGGAGAAAACTCCAAAGTCCCTGAGGCCATCCCAATAGTGTAGGTCGCCCGGAACAAACAAGGGCTGTCTGACACCAGCTGATAATCGACCTCCACTCATACCATAGATGGATGTCCCCAGAGAAGAAGATTGAACCAGACAGGACCCTAGGCCATAATAGGATCCATTGCTTTGGGTAACAGGCATGTGTCCTCAAAAGCCTGATTCCAATACGAGCAGAGGGGTTTTCCTGAGGCACCCATCAGAACTCATCTCGTCTCCACAAGGAAACCTGTGCATGGGAGCCATGTCCAAAGCTTAGGAGAGTACTTCAGGGTCCCGGTGCCACCGCCCCATTCCAAGGCCCTCATGGACACAAAAACACATTAGGACCCATCCTCAGGAAAGTCCATTTCAACTCAGCCACCCTGCTTGCTCCCGCAGAGCCAGCAGATCTAAACTGTCTTGTTGCTAGGAGACAATTGGAATGCGAGGCGGGCTTCCCAGGCATCCATCCGCGATCGGTGCTCTGGAGTCATTCCATATGGGATGTCCTGGAGCTGTCCAACAGGTCTCAATTGTCCCGCAGAAGGAATCCTTGAAGGGGGCATCCCACAACTCCCAACGTGGGAAAACCTCAATGGCCTCGAGATTCCGCTCCCTTCAAGAAGCGGCCGTCATGCACAGAAACTCCAACCTGAGCCAACGTCGGATCCTCGCCCTGACTTCAGATGCATGAGACATTGGTTCAGATCTGCAGGGGGTACCTGCCGTGCCATCGCCCTGAAACCCAAGTCTAGCTTGTCTTCTCAGACTTCCGTCCTCACACTCCTGGTCCCGAAGCCCTCAAGTTTGGCAATTCCGGACCCACAATGCAGCACTCTGCCTGCCATCTAGAAAAAAAGTTATTGCCTCATGAGCTGCCCAGGCACCTTAAATGAGGATAAACCTACACAGCACTCGACTTTACCCAAATTATATAGTCTAACCTGGGCACTAATGCACTGTCGAACACAACCTGAGCCCGGACCTCCTGACCAACACCCAGAAAGCTGACCGCACACTGAGCACATAAAACCCGCCATGGCCTTAGGTCATCATCTCTTCCCTACCTCAGTTTTCAGGCTTCAGAACCGAGTCCTTATCTCCAATCACTGCCCAGGGGTGAGTGTGATGCAGGAATCAGAACTCCTCCTTACCCATGGCAAGAACCCTGTGGTTGGCACGTTGTCCAACGTTCAGTGTAGGAGAAACCAGCATTCACCCTGAGGCTTCGCCCATTCTTGAGTGTGACGAGGGCATACACACGCATTGTGACCCTCAGCATGAGTCCTGTCCTCTAGTAAGTCCTCTCCTTGGCTGGACCATTAGATGTCATAATGGGCTTGACATGTCCCTACGCCCCAATTTTTAACCAGATTTCTGATTGTCCAGTCGCCCCTCCCCAGGGCTCTACTCTGGAATCCCTCATTTGGTGGGACACCTGAGGTTAAAAAAGAAAACAACAACAACAACAACAACAACAACAAAAACCGGACTTCTTCCAGGCCACAGAAAGACCCCAAACTCTTTGGACGGGGCCAAACCACCAGAGAGTAAGACTCGTCCATTTCCCATGAAGTCACCCAGAAATTCCACGACCATGAGTGACACGATATCCAGAGACAAAAACTTGAGCAGGAGCCTCACACTCGCCCTTCTTTCAAATCCCGAAGAGTTCTCCTCATGGTCTGTAGATCAGTCCTGCCTTACCTATGACCCGAAATATAAGCCGAGTTTGTGTTTTCAGACAACTGTCCAAACAGCCCTGGCCTACACAACCTACAGGCTCAGGCCCCTGGAGCCGAACCTGAGGACTGTACTTGCCCTCACCAAGGGAATTGTGTATGATCATTCCAATGGCCACAACCCTTCTAATAGGATAAACCTCCAAAATACCTGATCCATCTCAATAGTGGTGGCTTCCCAGGAAAAACAGGGGCAATCTGAGCCCAACTGAGCACCTACCTGCACTCAGACCCATAGACAGATGTCCCCAGAGGTAAACAGGAAAGAACAGGCCCCTAGGCACTCATCAGATCCATTGCTTTGGTTTCCAGTCATCTCTCCTCAGAGGCCTGGATTTCAAAAGCAGCATATAGCTGTTTCTTGACTCACCCATAAGAAAACATCTAATCTACACATGGGAAACTTGCACAATGGAGCTGTGTCAAAGCCTCTGTTTAGGAGAACCCTTTAGGGCCCCAGTGCCACCGCTTCATTCCAAGGTCTCCATAGACACAGAAGCACATTAGGACCCATCCCCAGGGGTGTCCATTTCAACTCAGCGTCCTCATTGCTCCCCACAGATCCAGGAGATCTAACCTGTCTTGTTGCTAGGAGACAATTGGAATGCGAGGTGGGCTACCCAGCCATCCATCCTTAGAACCCTGCTCAGAATCATTGGCCTGGAGCCAAGCAACAGGTCTCAATTGTCCTGCAGAAGACTCTCTGCAGTTTGGAGCTTCTCACAACTCCCATCTTGGGAAAACCCCCATGGCCTCGTGATGCCCCCCCGCATTCATGAAGGGGCCATCAGGGACAGAAACTCCAACCTGAGCGATCGTCTGATCCTCGCCCTGACTTCAGATGCACGAGATCTCGATTCAGGTCTGTAGATTGTGCCTGCCATGGCCTCACCCAGAAACCTAAGCCTAGCTTGTGTTCTCAGACTTTTGTCGTCAGACTACTGGCCCACAAGCCCTCCAGTTTGGCAATCCAGAACTACAATGCAGCACTCTGCCTGCCCGCCAGAAGAAATACATTGTCCTCTGGGGCTATCCAGTAACCCCAAATGAGGATCAACCTGCACCGACCTTGGCTGTACCCCAAATACATAGGCTGACCAGGGCACTAATGCCCTTTCTGACACAGCCTGAGCCTGGACCCCCTGGCCCCTCCCAGACAGCTGGCCGCACACTGAGCACATCGAGCCGCCATGGCCTTAGGTCTTCATCGCTTCCCAACTTCGGTTTTCAGGTTTCAGAACCTAGACCTTATCTCCAATCACTGCCCCGGGTTGATGGTGATGCAGAAATCAGAACTCCTTCCCCATGGCAAGAAACCTTGTGGTTGGCATGTTGTCCAACTTTCAGTGTAGTTGAAACCAGTGTGGCCCATGAGGCCCCGCCCATGCTCGGGGGCCACATTGGTCAAAAACACACATTGTGACCCTCAGGCTGAGCCCAGTGCTCAAGTAAGGCCACTCAGTGGCTGGATGAAGAGATATCATATTGGGCTTGCTATGCCCCTAGGCCCCAATTTTTAACCATAGTTCGGGTTGTCCCTTCAGTCTTCCCCACGGCTTGGCTTTGGAATTCCTCTTTTGGTGGGACACCTGAGGTAACAAAACTGAAATGAGTCCTCCATTCCACAGATTGACGAAAAGCAATTGGGAATCGGGCCAAATCCTCAGAGAGGAAGATTCGTCCATGGCCCATGAGGCCTCGCCTACATTCCACGGCCATCGCTGATACAAAATCCAGAGACAAAAGCCTGAGCAAGCGCCTCAGACTCGCACTTTCTTCATATCCTGAAGAGTTCTTCTCATGGTTTTTATTTCGGGCCTGCCATACCTACGTCCCCAAACCTAAGCTGAGTTTGTGTTTTCAGACTTCTGTCCTCAAAGTCTTGGGCCACACACCCACCAAGCTGGGCCCCTGGAGCCACACATTAGGACTGTGCCTAAAAATACATGGGAATTCTGCCCATTCCATGGTCCAAAATCGTACAAATTAGGAGAAAACTCCAAAGTCCCTGAGGCCATCCCAATAGTGTAGGTCGCCCGGAACAAACAAGGGCTGTCTGACACCAGCTGATAATCGACCTCCACTCATACCATAGATGGATGTCCCCAGAGAAGAAGATTGAACCAGACAGGACCCTAGGCCATAATAGGATCCATTGCTTTGGGTAACAGGCATGTGTCCTCAAAAGCCTGATTCCAATACGAGCAGAGGGGTTTTCCTGAGGCACCCATCAGAACTCATCTCGTCTCCACAAGGAAACCTGTGCATGGGAGCCATGTCCAAAGCTTAGGAGAGTACTTCAGGGTCCCGGTGCCACCGCCCCATTCCAAGGCCCTCATGGACACAAAAACACATTAGGACCCATCCTCAGGAAAGTCCATTTCAACTCAGCCACCCTGCTTGCTCCCGCAGAGCCAGCAGATCTAAACTGTCTTGTTGCTAGGAGACAATTGGAATGCGAGGCGGGCTTCCCAGGCATCCATCCGCGATCGGTGCTCTGGAGTCATTCCATATGGGATGTCCTGGAGCTGTCCAACAGGTCTCAATTGTCCCGCAGAAGGAATCCTTGAAGGGGGCATCCCACAACTCCCAACGTGGGAAAACCTCAATGGCCTCGAGATTCCGCTCCCTTCAAGAAGCGGCCGTCATGCACAGAAACTCCAACCTGAGCCAACGTCGGATCCTCGCCCTGACTTCAGATGCATGAGACATTGGTTCAGATCTGCAGGGGGTACCTGCCGTGCCATCGCCCTGAAACCCAAGTCTAGCTTGTCTTCTCAGATTTCCGTCCTCACACTCCTGGCCCCGAAGCCCTCAAGTTTGGCAATTCCGGACCCACAATGCAGCACACTGCATACCCTCTAGAAAAAAAATTATTGCCTCATGAGCTGCCCAGGCAGCTTAAATGAGGATAAACCTACACAGCACTCGACTTTACCCAAATTATATAGTCTAACCTGGGCACTAATGCACTGTCGAACACAACCTGAGTCCGGACCTCCTGACCAACTCCCAGAAAGCTGACCGCACACTGAGCACATAAAACCCGCCATGGCCTTAGGTCATCATCTCTTCCCTACCTCAGTTTTCAGGCTTCAGAACCGAGACCTTATCTCCAATCACTGCCCAGGGGTGAGTGTGATGCAGGAATCAGAACTCCTCCTTACCCATGGCAAGAACCCTTGTGGTTGGCACGTTGACCAACGTTCAGTGTAGGAGAAACCAGCATTCACCCTGAGGCCTCGCCCATTCTTGAGTGCGACGAGGGCATACACACGCATTGTGACCCTCAGCATGAGTCCTGTCCTCTAGTAAGTCCTCTCCTTGGCTGGACCATTAGATGTCATAATGGGCTTGACATGTCCCTAGGCCCCAATTTTTAACCAGATTTCTGATTGTCCAGTCGCCCCTCCCCAGGGCTCTACTCTGGAATCCCTCATTTGGTGGGACACCTGAGGTTAAAAAAGAAAACAACAACAACAACAACAACAACAACAAAAAAAAAACCGGACTTCTTCCAGGCCACAGAATGACCCCAAACTCTTTGGACGGGGCCAAACCACCAGAGAGTAAGACTCGTCCATTTCCCATGAAGTCACCCAGAAATTCCACGACCATGAGTGACACGATATCCAGAGACAAAAACTTGAGCAGGAGCCTCACACTCGCCCTTCTTTCAAATCCCGAAGAGTTCTCCTCATGGTCTGTAGATCAGTCCTGCCTTACCTATGACCCGAAACATAAGCCGAGTTTGTGTTTTCAGACAACTGTCCAAACAGCCCTGGCCTACACAACCTACAGGCTCAGGCCCCTGGAGCCGAACCTGAGGACTGTACTTGCCCTCTCGAAGGGAATTGTGTGTGCCCATTCCAATGGCCACAACCCTTCTAATAGGATAAACCTCCAAAGTCCCTGATCCATCTCAATAGTGGTGGCTTCCCAGGAAAAACAGGGGCAATCTGAGCCCAACTGAGCACCTACCTGCACTCAGACCCATAGACAGATGTCCCCAGAGGTAAACAGGAAAGAACAGGCCCCTAGGCACTCATCAGATCCATTGCTTTGGTTTCCAGGCATCTCTCCTCAGAGGCCTGGATTTCAAAAGCAGCATATAGCTGTTTCTTGACTCACCCATCAGAAAACATCTAATCTACACATGGGAAACTTGCACAATGGAGCTGTGTCAAAGCCTCTGTTTAGGAGAACCCTTTAGGGCCCCAGTGCCACCGCTTCATTCCAAGGTCTCCATAGACACAAAAGCACATTAGGACCCATCCCCGGGGGTGTCCATTTCAACTCAGCGTCCTCATTGCTCCCCACAGATCCAGGAGATCTAACCTGTCTTGTTGCTAGGAGACAATTGGAATGCGAGGTGGGCTACCCAGCCATCCATCCTTAGAACCCTGCTCAGAATCATTGGCCTGGAGCCAAACAACAGGTCTCAATTGTCCTGCAGAAGACTCTCTGCAGTTTGGAGCTTCTCACAACTCCCATCTTGGGAAAACCCCCATGGCCTCGTGATGCCCCCCCGCATTCATGAAGGGGCCATCAGGGACAGAAACTCCAACCTGAGCGATCGTCTGATTCTCGCCCTGACTTCAGATGCACGAGATCTCGATTCAGGTCTGTAGATTGTGCCTGCCATGGCCTCACCCAGAAACCTAAGCCTAGCTTGTGTTCTCAGACTTTTGTCGTCAGACTACTGGCCCACAAGCCCTCCAGTTTGGCAATCCAGAACTACAATGCAGCACTCTGCCTGCCCGCCAGAAGAAATACATTGTCCTCTGGGGCTATCCAGTAACCCCAAATGAGGATCAACCTGCACCGACCTTGGCTGTACCCCAAATACATAGGCTGACCAGGGCACTAATGCCCTTTCTGACACAGCCTGAGCCTGGACCCCCTGGCCCCTCCCAGACAGCTGGCCCCACACTGAGCACATCGAGCCGCCATGGCCTTAGGTCTTCATCGCTTCCCAACCTCGGTTTTCAGGTTTCAGAACCTAGACCTTATCTCCAATCACTGCCCCGGATTGATGGTGATGCAGAAATCAGAACTCCATCCCCATGGCAAGAAACCTTGTGGTTGGCATGTTGTCCAACGTTCAGTGTAGTTGAAACCAGTGTGGCCCATGAGGCCCCGCCCATGCTCGGGGGCCACATTGGTCAAAAACACACATTTTGACCCTCAGGCTGAGCCCAGTGCTCAAGTAAGGCCACTCAGTGGCTGGATGAAGAGACAGCATATTGGACTTGCCATGCCCCTAGGCCCCAATTTTTAACCATAGTTCGGGTTGTCCCTTCAGTCTTCCCCACGGCTTGGCTTTGGAATTCCTCTTTTGGTGGGACACCTGAGGTAACAAAACTGAAATGAGTCCTCCATTCCACAGATTGACGAAAAGCAATTGGGAATCGGGCCAAATCCTCAGAGAGGAAGATTCGTCCATGGCCCATGAGGCCTCGCCGACATTCCACGGCCATCGCTGATACAAAATCCAGAGACAAAAGCCTGAGCAAGCGCCTCAGACTCGCACTTTCTTCATATCCTGAAGAGTTCTTCTCATGGTTTTTATTTCAGGCCTGCCATACCTACGTCCCCAAACCTAAGCTGAGTTTGTGTTTTCAGACTTCTGTCCTCAAAGTCTTGGGCCACACACCCACCAAGCTGGGCCCCTGGAGCCACACATTAGGACTGTGCCTACCAATCCATGGGAATTCTGCCATTCCATGGTCCAAAATCGTACAAATTAGGAGAAACCTCCAAAGTCCCTGAGGCCATCCCAATAGTGTAGGTCGCCCGGAACAAACAAGGGCTGTCTGACACCAGCTGATAATCGACCTCCACTCATACCATAGATGGATGTCCCCAGAGAAGAAGATTGAACCAGACAGGACCCTAGGCCATAATAGGATCCATTGCTTTGGGTAACAGGCATGTGTCCTCAAAAGTCTGATTCCAATACGAGCAGAGGGGTTTTCCTGAGGCACCCATCAGAACTCATCTCGTCTCCACAAGGAAACCTGTGCATGGGAGCCATGTCCAAAGCTTAGGAGAGTACTTCAGGGTCCCGGTGCCACCGCCCCATTCCAAGGCCCTCATGGACACAAAAACACATTAGGACCCATCCTCAGGAAAGTCCATTTCAACTCAGCCACCCTGGTTGCTCCCGTAGAGCCAGCAGATCTAAACTGTCTTGTTGCTAGGAGACAATTGGAAGGCGAGGCGGGCTTCCCAGGCATCCATCCGCGATCGGTGCTCTGGAGTCATTCCATATGGGATGTCCTGGAGCTGTCCAACAGGTCTCAATTGTCCCGCAGAAGGAATCCTTGAAGGGGGCATCCCACAACTCCCAACGTGGGAAAAACTCAATGGCCTCGAGATTCCTCTCCCTTCATGAAGCGGCCGTCATGCACAGAAACTCCAACCTGAGCCAACGTCGGATCCTCGCCCTGACTTCAATGCATGAGACATTGGTTCAGATCTGCAGGGGGTACCTGCCGTGCCCTCGCCCTGAAAACCAAGTCTAGCTTGTCTTCTCAGATTTCCGTCCTCACACTCCTGGCCCCGAAGCCCTCAAGTTTGGCAATTCCGGACCCACAATGCAGCACACTGCATACCCTCTAGAAAAAAAAATTATTGCCTCATGAGCTGCCCAGGCACCTTAAATGAGGATAAACCTACACAGCACTCGACTTTACCCAAATTATATAGTCTAACCTGGGCACTAATGCACAGTCGAACACAACCTGAGCCCGGACCACCTGACCAACACCCAGAAAGATGACCGCACACTGAGCACATAAAACCCGCCATGGCCTTAGGTCATGATCTCTTCCCTACCTCAGTTTTCAGGCTTCATAACCGAGACCTTATCTCCAATCACTGCCCAGGGGTGAGTGTGATGCAGAAATCAGAACTCCTCCTTACCCATGGCAAGAACCATTGTGGTTGGCACGATGTCCAACGTTCAGTGTAGGAGAAACCAGCATTCACCCTGAGGCCCCGCCCATTCTTGAGTGCGACGAGGGCATACACACGCATTGTGACCCTCAGCATGAGTCCTGTCCTCTAGTCAGTCCTCTCCTTGGCTGGACCATTAGTTGTCATAATGGGCTTGACATGTCCCTAGGCCCCAAATTTTAACCAGATTTCTGATTGTCCAGTCGCCCCTCCCCAGTGCTCTACTCTGGAATACCTCATTTGCTGGGACACCTGAGGTTAAAAAAGAAAACAACAACAACAACAACAAAAAAAAAAAAAAACGGACATCTTCCAGCCCACAGAATGACCCCAAACTCTTTGGACGGGGCCAACCACCAGAGAGTAAGACTCGTCAATTTCCCATGAAGTCACCCAGAAATTCCACGACCATGAGTGACACGATATCCAGAGACAAAAACTTGAGAAGGAATCTCACACTCGCCCTTCTTTCAAATCCCGAAGAGTTCTCCTCATGGTCTGTAGATCAGTCCTGCCATATCTATGACCCGAAACATAGGCCGAGTTTGTGTTTTCAAACAACTGTCCAAACAGCCCTGTACTACACAATCTACAGGCTCAGACCCCTGGAGCCAAACCTGAGGAGTGTACTTGCCCTCTCCAAGGAAATTGTGTGTGCACATTCCAATGGCCACAACCCTTCTAATAGGATAAACCTCCAAAGTCCCTGATCCATCTCAATAGTGGTGGCTTCCCTGGAAAAACAGGGGCAATCTGAGCCCAACTGAGCACCTACCTGCACTCAGACCCATAGTCAGATGTCCCAAGAGGTAAAAAGGAAAGAACAGGTCCCTAGGCACTAATCAGATCCATTGCTTTGGTTTCCAGGCATCTCTCCTCAGAGGCCTGGATTTCAAAAGCAGCATATAGCTGTTTCTTGACTCACCCATCAGAAAACATCTCATCTACACATGGGAAACTGGAACGTTGGAGCTGTGTCAAAGCCTCTGATTAGGAGAACCCTTTAGGACCCCAGTGCCACCGCTTCATTCCAAGGTCTCCATAGACACAAAAGCACATTAGGACCGATCGCCAGGGGTGTCCATTTCAACTCAGCATCCTCGGTTGCTCCCAACAGATCCAGGAGATCTAACCTGTCTTGTTGCTAGGAGACAATTGGAATGCGAGGTGGGCTACCCAGCCATCCATCCTTAGAACCCTGCTCAGAATCATTGGCCTGGAGCCAAAGAACAGGTCTCAATTGTCCTGCAGAAGACTCTCTGCAGTTTGGAGCTTAACACAACTCCCATCGTGGGAAAACCCCCATGGCCTCGTGATGCCCCCCCATTCATGAATGGCCACATTGGTCACAAACACACATTGTGACCCTCAGGCTGAGCCCAGTCCTCAAGTAAGGCCACTCAGTGGCTGGATGAAGAGACAGCTAATTGGGCTTGCCATGCCCCTAGGCCCCAATTTTTAACCATACTTCGGGTTGTCCCTTCAGTCATCCCCACGGCTTTGCTTTGGAATTCCACTTTTGGTGGGACAACTGAGTTAACAAAACTGAAATGAGTCCTCCCATCCCACAGATTGACGAAAAGCAATTGGGAATCGGGCCAAATCCTCAGAGAGGACGATTCGTCCATGGCCCATGAGGCTTCCCCGACATTCCACGGCCATCGCTGATACAAAATCCAGAGACAAAAGCCTGAGCAAGCGCCTCAGACTCGCACTTTCTTCATATCCTGAAGAGTCCATCTCATGGTTTTTAGTTCGGGCCTGCCATACCTACGTCCCCAAACCTAAGCTGAGTTTGGGGTTTCAGACTTCTGTCCTCAAAGTCTTCGGCCACACACCCTCCAGGCTGGCCCCCTGGAGCCACACATTAGGACTGTGCCTACCAATCCATGGGAATTCTGCCCATTCCATGGTCCAAAATCGTACAAATTAGGAGAAACCTCCAAAGTCCCTGAGGCCATCCCAATAGTGTAGGTCGCCCGGAACAAACAAGGGCTGTCTGACACCAGCTGATAATCGACCTCCACTCATACCATAGATGGATGTCCCCAGAGAAGAAGATTGAACCAGACAGGACCCTAGGCCATAATAGGATCCATTGCTTTGGGTTACAGGCATGTGTCCTCAAAAGCCTGATTCCAATACGAGCAGACGGGTTTTCCTGAGGCACCCATCAGAACTCATCTCGTCTCCACAAGGAAACCTGTGCATGGGAGACATGTCCAAAGCTTAGGAGAGTACTTCAGGGTCCCGGTGCCACCGCCCCATTCCAAGGCCCTCATGGACACAAAAACACATTAGGACCCATCCTCAGGAAAGTCCATTTCAACTCAGCCACCCTGGTTGCTCCCGCAGAGCCAGCAGATCTAAACTGTCTTGTTGCTAGGAGACAATTGGAATGCGTGGCGGGCTTCCCAGGCATCCATCCGCGAACGGTGCTCTGGAGTCATTCCATATGGGATGTCCTGGAGCTGTCCAACAGGTCTCAATTGTCCCGTAGAAGGAATCCTTGAAGGGGGCATCCCACAACTCCCAACGTGGGAAAACCTCAATGGCCTCGAGATTCCGCTCCCTTCAAGAAGCGGCCGTCATGCACAGAAACTCCAACCTGAGCCAACGTCTGATCCTCGCCCTGACTTCAGATGCATGAAATATTGGTTCAGATCTGCAGGGGGTACCTGCCGTGCCCTCGCCCTGAAACCCAAGTCTAGCTTGTCTTCTCAGACTCCGTCCTCACACTCCTGGCCCCGAAGCCCTCAAGTTTGGCAATTCCGGACCCACAATGCAGCACTCTGCCTGCCCTCTAGAAAAAAAATTATTGCCTCATGAGCTGCCCAGGCACCTTAAATGAGGGTAAACCTACACAGCACTCGACTTTACCCAAATTATATAGTCTAACCTGGGCACTAATGCACTGTCGAACACAACCTGAGCCCGGACCTCCTGACCAACACCCAGAAAGCTGACCGCACACTGAGCACATAAAACCCGACATGGCCTTAGGTCATCATCTCTTCCCTACCTCAGTTTTCAGGCTTCAAAACCGAGACCTTATCTACAATCACTGCCCAGGGGTGAGTGTGATGCAGAAATCAGAACTCCTCCTTACCCATGGCAAGAACACTTGTGGTTGGCACGTTGTCCAACGTTCAGTGTAGGAGAAACCAGCATTCACCCTGAGGCCCCGCCCATTCTTGAGTGCGACGAGGGCATACACACGCATTGTGACTCTCAGCATGAGTCCTGTCCTCTAGTAAGTCCTCTCCTTGGCTGGACCATTAGATGTCATAATGGCCTTGACATGTCCCTAGGCCCCAATTTTTAACCAGATTACTGATTGTCCAGTCACCCCTCCCCAGGGCTCTACTCTGGAATCCCTCATTTGGTGGGACACCTGAGGTTAAAAAAGAAAACAACAACAACAACAACAACAAAAAAGGGACTTTTTCCAGCCCACAGAATGACCCCAATCTCTTTGGACGGGGCCAACCACCAGAGAGTAAGACTAGTCCATTTCCCATGAAGTCACCCAGAAATTCCACGACCATGAGTGACACGGTATCCAGAGACAAAAACTTGAGAAGGAGCCTCACACTCGCCCTTCTTTCAAATCCGGAAGAGTTCTCCTCATGGTCTGTAGATCAGTCCTGCCATACCTATGACCCGAAACATAAGCCGAGTTTGTGTTTTCAGACAACTGTCCAAACAGCCCTGGCCTACACAACCTACAGGCTAAGGCCCCTGGAGCCAAACCTGAGGACTGTACTTGCCCTCTCGAAGGGAATTGTGTGTGCCCATTCCAATGGCCACAACCCTTCTAATAGGATAAACCTCCAAAGTACCTGATCCATCTCAATAGTGGTGGCTTCCCAGGAAAAACAGGGGCAATCTGAGCCCAACTGAGCACCTACCTGCACTCAGACCCATAGACAGATGTCCCCAGAGGTAAAAAGGAAAGAATAGACCCCTAGGCACTCATCAGATCCATTGCTTTGGTTTCCAGGAATCTCTCCTCAGAGGCCTGGATTTCAAAAGCAGCATATAGCTGTTTCTTGACTCACCCATCAGAAAACATCTCATCTACACATGGGAAACTTGCACGTTGGAGCTGTGTCAAAGCCTCTGTTTAGGAGAACCCTTTAGTGCCCCATTGCCACCGCTTCATTCCAAGGTCTTCATAGACACAAAAGCACATTAGGACCCATCCCCAGGGGTGTCCATTTCAACTCAGCGTCCTCGGTTGCTCCCCACAGATCCAGGAGATCTAACCTGTCTTGTTGCTAGGAGACAATTGGAATGCGAGGTGGGCTACCCAGCCGTCCATCCTTAGAACCCTGCTCAGAATCATTGGCCTGGAGCCAAAGAACAGGTCTCAATTGTCCTGCAGAAGACTCTCTGCAGTTTGGAGCTTCTCACAACTCCCATCGTGGGAAAACCCCCATGGCCTCGTGATGCCCCCCCATTCATGAAGGGGCCATCAGGGACAGAAACTCCAACCTGAGCGATCGTCTGATCCTCGCCCTGAATTCAGATGCATGAGACCTCGATTCAGATCTGTAGATTGTGCCTGCCATGGCCTCACCCAGTAAACTAAGCATAGCTGGTGTTCTCAGACTTTTGTCGTCAGACTACTGGCCCACAAGCCCTCCAGTTTGGCAATCCAGAACTACAATGCAGCACTCTGCCTGCCCACCAGAAGAAAAACATTGTCCTCTGGGGCTATCCAGTAACCCCAAATGAGGATCAACCTGCACCGACCTTGGCTGTACCTCAAATATATAGGCTGACCAGGGCACTAATGCCCTTTCTGACACAGCCTGAGCCTGGACCCCCTGGCCCCTCCCAGACAGCTGGCCGCACACTGAGCACATTGAGCCGCCATGGCCTTAGGTCGTCATCTCTTCCCAACCTCGGTTTTCAGGTTTCAGAACCTAGATCTTATCTCCAATCACTGCCCGGGGTTGAAGGTGATGCTGAAAGCAGATCTCCTTTCCCATGGCAAGAAACCTTGTGGTTGGCATGTTGTCCAACGTTCAGTGTAGTTGAAACCAGTGTGGCCCATGAGGCCCCGCCCATGCTCGCGGGCCACATTGGTCACAAACACACATTGTGACCCTCAGGCTGAGCCCAGTCCTCAGGTAAGGCCACTCAGTGGCTAGATGAAGAGACAGCTTATTGGGCTTGCCATGCCCCTAGCCCCCAATTTTTAACCATAGTTCGGGTTGTCCCTTCAGTCTTCCCCACGGCTTTGCTTTGGAATTCCTCTTTTGGTGGGACACCTGAGGTAACAAAACTGAAAGGAGTCATCCCATGCCAAGATTGACGAAAAGCAATGGGGAATCGGGCCAAATCCTCAGAGAGGAAGATTCGTCCATGGCCCATGAGGCCTCCCCGACATTCCACGGCCATCGCTGATACAAAATCCAGAGACAAAAGCCTGAGCAAGTGCCTCAGACTCGCACTTTCTTCATATCCTGAAGAGTTCTTCTCATGGTTTTTAGTTCGGGCCTGCCATACCTACGTCCCCAAACCTAAGCTGAGTTTGGGGTTTCAGACTTCTGTCCTCAAAGTCTTGGGCCACACACCCTCCAGGCTGGGCCCCTGGAGCCACACATTAGGACTGTGCCTACCAATCCATGGGAATTCTGCCCATACCATGGTCCAAAATCGTACAAATTAGGAGAAACCTCCAAAGTCCCTGAGGACATCCCAATAGTGTAGGTCGCCCGGAACAAACAAGGGCTGTCTGACACCAGCTGATAATCGACCTCCACTCATACCATAGATGGATGTCCCCAGAGAAGAAGATTGAACCAGACAGGACCCTAGGCCATAATAGGATCCATTGCTTTGGGTTACAGGCATGTGTCCTCAAAAGCCTGATTCCAATATGAGCAGAGGGGTTTTCCTGAGGCACTCATCAGAACTCATCTCGTCTCCACAAGGAATCCTGTGAATGGGAGCCATGTCCAAAGCTTCGGAGAGTACTTCAGGGTCCCGGTGCCACCGCCCCATTCCAAGGCCCTCATGGACACAAAAACACATTAGGACCCATCCTCAGGAAAGTCCATTTCAACTCAACCACCCCGGTTGCTCCGGCAGAGCCATCAGATCGAAACTGTCTTGTTGCTAGGAGACAATTGGAATGCGAGGCGGGCTTCCCAGGCATCCATCCACGAACGGTGCTCTGGAGTCATTCCATATGGGATGTCCTGGAGCTGTCCAACAGGTCTCAATTGTCCCGCAGAAGGAATCCTTGAAGGGGGCATCCCACAACTCCCAACGTGGGAAAACCTCAATGGCCTCGAGATTCCGCTCCCTTCATGAAGCCGCCGTCCTGCACAGAAACTCCAACCTGAGCCAACGTCGGATCCTCGCCCTGACTTCAGATGCATGAGACATTGGTTCAGATCTGCAGGGGGTACCTTCCGTGCCCTCGCCCTGAAACCCAAGTCTAGCTTGTCTTCTCAGACTTCCGTCCTCACACTCCTAGCCCCGAAGCCCTCAAGTTTGGCAATTCCGGAGCCACAATGCAGAACTCTGCCTGCCCTCTAGAAAAAAAATTATTGCCTCATGAGCTGCCCAGGCACCTTAAATGAGAATAAACCTACACAGCACTCGACTTTACCCAAATTATATAGTCTAACCTGGGCACTAATGCACTGTCGAACACAACCTGAGCCCGGACCTCCTGACCAACACCCCGAAAGCTGACCACACACTGAGCACATAAAACCCGCCATGGCCTTATGTCATCATCTCTTCCCTACCTCAGTTTTCAGGCTTCAGAACCGAGACCTTATCTCCAATCACTGCCCAGGGGTGAGTGTGATGGAGAAATCAGAACTCCTCCTTACCCATGGCAAGAACCCTTGTGGTTGGCACGTTGTCCAACGTTCAGTGTAGGAGAAACCAGCATTCACCCTGAGGTCCCGCCCATTCTTGAGAGCGACGAGTGCATACACACGCATTGTGACTCTCAGCATGAGTCCTGTCCTCTAGTAAGTCCTTTCCTTGGCTGGACCATTAGATGTCATAATGGGCTTGACATGTCCCTAGGCCCCAATTTTTAACCAGATTTCTGATTATCCAGTCGCCCCTCCCCAGGGCTCTACTCTGGAATCCCTCATTTGGTGGGACACCTGAGGTTAAAAAACAAAACAACAACAACAACAACAAAAAAAAAAAAAACGGACTTCTTCCAGCCCACAGAATGACCCCAAACTCTTTGGACGGGGCCAAACCACCAGAGAGTAAGACTCGTCCATTTCCCATGAAGTCACCCAGAAATTCCACGACCATGAGTGACACGATATCCAGAGACAAAAACTTGAGCAGGAGCCTCACACTCGCCCTTCTTTCAAATCCGGAAGAGTTCTCCTCATGGTCTGTAGATCAATCCTGCCATACCTATGACCCGAAACATAAGCCGAGTTTGTGTTTTCAGACAACTGTCCAAACAGCCCTGGCCTACACAACCTACAGGCTAAGGCCCCTCGAGCCAAACCTGAGGACTGTACTTGCCCTCTCGAAGGGAATTGTGTGTGCCCATTCCAATGGCCACAACCCTTCTAATAGGATAAACCTCCAAAGTCCCTGATCCATCTCAATAGTGGTGGCTTCCCAGGAAAAACAGGGGCAATCTGAGCCCAACTGAGCACCTACCTGCACTCAGACCCATAGACAGATGTCCCCAGAGGTAAAAAGGAAAGAACAGGCCCCTAGGCACTCATCAGATCCATTGCTTTGGTTTCCAGGCATCTCTCCTCAGAGGCCTGGATTTCAAAAGCAGCATATAGCTGTTTCTTGACTCACCCATCAGAAAACATCTCATCTACACATGGGAAACTTTCACGTTGGAGCTGTGTCAAAGCCTCTGTTTAGGAGAACCCTTTAGGGCCCCAGTGCCACCGCTTCATTCCAAGGTCTCCATAGACACAAAAGCACATTAGGACCCATCCCCAGGGGTGTCCATTTCAACTCAGCGTCCTCGGTTGCTCCCCACAGATCCAGGAGATCTAACCTGTCTTGTTGCTAGGAGACAATTGGAATGAGAGGTGGGCTACCCAGCCATCCATCCTTAGAACCCTGCTCAGAATCATTGGCCTGGAGCCAAACAACAGGTCTCAATTGTCCTGCAGAAGACTCTCTGCAGTTTGGAGCTTCTCACAACTCCCATCGTGGGAAAACCCCCATGGCCTCGTGATGCCCCCCCCATTCATGAAGGGGCCATCAGGGACAGAAACTCCAACCTGAGCGATCGTCTGATTCTCGCCCTGACTTCAGATGCACGAGACCTCGATTCAGATCTGTAGATTGTGCCTGCCATGGCCTCACCCAGTAAACTAAGCATAGCTGGTGTTCTCCTACTTTTGTCGTCAGACTACTGGCCCACAAGCCCTCCAGTTTGGCAATCCAGAACTACAATGCAGCACTCTGCCAGCCCGCCAGAAGAAAAACATTGTCCTCTGGGGCTATCCAGTAACCCCAAATGAGGATCAACCTGCACCGACCTTGGCTGTACCTCAAATACATAGGCTGACCAGGGCATAAATGCCCTTTCTGACACAGCCTGAGCCTGGACCCCCTGCCCCCTCCCAGACAGCTGGCCGCACACTGAGCACATCGAGCCGCCATGTCCTTAGGTCGTCATCTCTTCCCAACCACGGTTTTCAGGTTTCAGAACCTAGATCTTATCTCCAAACACTGCCCGGGGTTGAAGGTGATGCTGAAATCAGATCTCCTTCCCCATGGCAAGAAACCTTGTGGTTGGCATGTTGTCCAACGTTCAGTGTAGTTGAAACCAGTGTGGCCCATGAGTCCCCGCCCAAGCTCGGGGCCACATTGGTCACAAACACACATTGTGACCCTCAGGCTGAGCCCAGTCCTAAAGTAAGGCCACTCAGTGGCTAGATGAAGAGACAGCTTATTGGGCTTGCCATGCCCCTAGCCCCCAATTTTTAACCATAGTTCGGGTTGTCCCTTCAGTCTTCCCCATGGCTTTGCTTTGGAATTCCTCTTTTGGTGGGACACCTGAGGTAACAAAACTGAAAGGAGTCATCCCATGCCAAGATTGACGAAAAGCAATGGGGAATCGGGCCAAATCCTCAGAGAGGAAGATTCGTCCATGGCCCATGAGGCCTCCCCGACATTCCACGGCCATCGCTGATACAAAATCCAGAGACAAAAGCCTGAAGCAAGTGCCTCAGACTCGCACTTTCTTCATATCCTGAAGAGTTCTTCTCATGGTTTTTAGTTCGGGCCTGCCATACCTACGTCCCCAAACCTAAGCTGAGTTTGGGGTTTCAGACTTCTGTCCTCAAAGTCTTGGGCCACACACCCTCCAGGCTGGGCCCCTGGAGCCACACATTAGGACTGTGCCTACCAATCCATGGGAATTCTGCCCATACCATGGTCCAAAATCGTACAAATTAGGAGAAACCTCCAAAGTCCCTGAGGCCATCCCAATAGTGTAGGTCGCCCGGAACAAACAAGGGCTGTCTGACACCAGCTGATAATCGACCTCCACTCATACCATAGATGGATGTCCCCAGAGAAGAAGATTGAACCAGACAGGACCCTAGGCCATAATAGGATCCATTGCTTTGGGTTACAGGCATGTGTCCTCAAAAGCCTGATTCCAATATGAGCAGAGGGGTTTTCCTGAGGCACTCATCAGAACTCATCTCGTCTCCACAAGGAATCCTGTGAATGGGAGCCATGTCCAAAGCTTAGGAGAGTACTTCAGGGTCCCGGTGCCACCGCCCCATTCCAAGGCCCTCATGGACACAAAAACACATTAGGACCCATCCTCAGGAAAGTCCATTTCAACTCAACCACCCCGGTTGCTCCGGCAGAGCCATCAGATCGAAACTGTCTTGTTGCTAGGAGACAATTGGAATGCGAGGCGGGCTTCCCAGGCATCCATCCACGAACGGTGCTCTGGAGTCATTCCATATGGGATGTCCTGGAGCTGTCCAACAGGTCTCAATTGTCCCGCAGAAGGAATCCTTGAAGGGGGCATCCCACAACTCCCAACGTGGGAAAACCTCAATGGCCTCGAGATTCCGCTCCCTTCATGAAGCCGCCGTCCTGCACAGAAACTCCAACCTGAGCCAACGTCGGATCCTCGCCCTGACTTCAGATGCATGAGACATTGGTTCAGATCTGCAGGGGGTACCTTCCGTGCCCTCGCCCTGAAACCCAAGTCTAGCTTGTCTTCTCAGACTTCCGTCCTCACACTCCTAGCCCCGAAGCCCTCAAGTTTGGCAATTCCGGAGCCACAATGCAGAACTCTGCCTGCCCTCTAGAAAAAAAATTATTGCCTCATGAGCTACCCAGGCACCTTAAATGAGAATAAACCTACACAGCACTCGACTTTACCCAAATTATATAGTCTAACCTGGGCACTAATGCACTGTCGAACTGAACCTGAGCCCGGACCTCCTGACCAACACCCAGAAAGATGACCGCACACTGAGCACATAAAACCCGACATGGCCTTAGGTCATGATCTCTTCCCTACCTCAGTTTTCAGGCTTCAGAACCGAGACCTTATCTCCAATCACTGCCCAGGGGTGAGTGTGATGCAGAAATCAGAACTCCTCCTTACCCATGGCAAGAACCCTTGTGGTTGGCACGTTGTCCAACGTTCAGTGTAGGAGAAACCAGCATTCACCCTGAGGTCCCGCCCATTCTTGAGAGCGACGAGGGCATACACACGCATTGTGACTCTCAGCATGAGTCCTGTCCTCTAGTAAGTCCTTTCCTTGGCTGGACCATTAGATGTCATAATGGGCTTGACATGTCCCTAGGCCCCAATTTTTAACCAGATTTCTGATTGTCCAGTCGCCCCTCCCCAGGGCTCTACTCTGGAATCCCTCATTTGGTGGGACACCTGAGGTTAAAAAAGAAAACAACAAAAAAAAAAAAAAAAAAAAAAAAAAACGGACTTCTTCCAGCCCACAGAATGACCCCAAACTCTTTGGACGGGGCCAAACCACCAGAGAGTAAGACACGTCCATTTCCCATGAAGTCACCCAGAAATTCCACGACCATGAGTGACACGATA
This sequence comes from Mustela nivalis, assembly GCF_964662115.1. Lineage (NCBI taxonomy): Eukaryota > Metazoa > Chordata > Mammalia > Carnivora > Mustelidae > Mustela > Mustela nivalis. Next base: position 96,532 of record NW_028136142.1, on the reverse strand, counting down.
TCCAGAGACAAAAACTTGAGCAGGAGCCTCACACTCGCCCTTCTTTCAAATCCGGAAGAGTTCTCCTCATGGTCTGTAGATCAATCCTGCCATACCTATGACCCGAAACATAAGCCGAGTTTGTGTTTTCAGACAACTGTCCAAACAGCCCTGGCCTACACAACCTACAGGCTAAGGCCCCTGGAGCCAAACCTGAGGACTGTACTTGCCCTCTCGAAGGGAATTGTGTGTGCCCATTCCAATGGCCACAACCCTTCTAATAGGATAAACCTCCAAAGTCCCTGATCCATCTCAATAGTGGTGGCTTCCCAGGAAAAACAGGGGCAATCTGAGCCCAACTGAGCACCTACCTGCACTCAGACCCATAGACAGATGTCCCCAGAGGTAAAAAGGAAAGAACAGGCCCCTAGGCACTCATCAGATCCATTGCTTTGGTTTCCAGGCATCTCTCCTCAGAGGCCTGGATTTCAAAAGCAGCATATAGCTGTTTCTTGACTCACCCATCAGAAAACATCTCATCTACACATGGGAAACTTTCACGTTGGAGCTGTGTCAAAGCCTCTGTTTAGGAGAACCCTTTAGGGCCCCAGTGCCACCGCTTCATTCCAAGGTCTCCATAGACACAAAAGCACATTAGGACCCATCCCCAGGGGTGTCCATTTCAACTCAGCGTCCTCGGTTGCTCCCCACAGATCCAGGAGATCTAACCTGTCTTGTTGCTAGGAGACAATTGGAATGCGAGGTGGGCTACCCAGCCATCCATCCTTAGAACCCTGCTCAGAATCATTGGCCTGGAGCCAAACAACAGGTCTCAATTGTCCTGCAGAAGACTCTCTGCAGTTTGGAGCTTCTCACAACTCCCATCGTGGGAAAACCCCCATGGCCTCGTGATGCCCCCCCATTCATGAAGGGGCCATCAGGGACAGAAACTCCAACCTGAGCGATCGTCTGATCCTCGCCCTGAATTCAGATGCATGAGACCTCGATTCAGATCTGTAGATTGTGCCTGCCATGGCCTCACCCAGTAAACTAAGCATAGCTGGTGTTCTCAGACTTTTGTCGTCAGACTACTGGCCCACAAGCCCTCCAGTTTGGCAATCCAGAACTACAATGCAGCACTCTGCCTGCCCACCAGAAGAAAAACATTGTCCTCTGGGGCTATCCAGTAACCCCAAATGAGGATCAACCTGCACCGACCTTGGCTGTACCTCAAATATATAGGCTGACCAGGGCACTAATGCCCTTTCTGACACAGCCTGAGCCTGGACCCCCTGGCCCCTCCCAGACAGCTGGCCGCACACTGAGCACATTGAGCCGCCATGGCCTTAGGTCGTCATCTCTTCCCAACCTCGGTTTTCAGGTTTCAGAACCTAGATCTTATCTCCAATCACTGCCCGGGGTTGAAGGTGATGCTGAAAGCAGATCTCCTTTCCCATGGCAAGAAACCTTGTGGTTGGCATGTTGTCCAACGTTCAGTGTAGTTGAAACCAGTGTGGCCCATGAGGCCCCGCCCATGCTCGCGGGCCACATTGGTCACAAACACACATTGTGACCCTCAGGCTGAGCCCAGTCCTCAGGTAAGGCCACTCAGTGGCTAGATGAAGAGACAGCTTATTGGGCTTGCCATGCCCCTAGCCCCCAATTTTTAACCATAGTTCGGGTTGTCCCTTCAGTCTTCCCCACGGCTTTGCTTTGGAATTCCTCTTTTGGTGGGACACCTGAGGTAACAAAACTGAAAGGAGTCATCCCATGCCAAGATTGACGAAAAGCAATGGGGAATCGGGCCAAATCCTCAGAGAGGAAGATTCGTCCATGGCCCATGAGGCCTCCCCGACATTCCACGGCCATCGCTGATACAAAATCCAGAGACAAAAGCCTGAGCAAGTGCCTCAGACTCGCACTTTCTTCATATCCTGAAGAGTTCTTCTCATGGTTTTTAGTTCGGGCCTGCCATACCTACGTCCCCAAACCTAAGCTGAGTTTGGGGTTTCAGACTTCTGTCCTCAAAGTCTTGGGCCACACACCCTCCAGGCTGGGCCCCTGGAGCCACACATTAGGACTGTGCCTACCAATCCATGGGAATTCTGCCCATACCATGGTCCAAAATCGTACAAATTAGGAGAAACCTCCAAAGTCCCTGAGGACATCCCAATAGTGTAGGTCGCCCGGAACAAACAAGGGCTGTCTGACACCAGCTGATAATCGACCTCCACTCATACCATAGATGGATGTCCCCAGAGAAGAAGATTGAACCAGACAGGACCCTAGGCCATAATAGGATCCATTGCTTTGGGTTACAGGCATGTGTCCTCAAAAGCCTGATTCCAATATGAGCAGAGGGGTTTTCCTGAGGCACTCATCAGAACTCATCTCGTCTCCACAAGGAATCCTGTGAATGGGAGCCATGTCCAAAGCTTCGGAGAGTACTTCAGGGTCCCGGTGCCACCGCCCCATTCCAAGGCCCTCATGGACACAAAAACACATTAGGACCCATCCTCAGGAAAGTCCATTTCAACTCAACCACCCCGGTTGCTCCGGCAGAGCCATCAGATCGAAACTGTCTTGTTGCTAGGAGACAATTGGAATGCGAGGCGGGCTTCCCAGGCATCCATCCACGAACGGTGCTCTGGAGTCATTCCATATGGGATGTCCTGGAGCTGTCCAACAGGTCTCAATTGTCCCGCAGAAGGAATCCTTGAAGGGGGCATCCCACAACTCCCAACGTGGGAAAACCTCAATGGCCTCGAGATTCCGCTCCCTTCATGAAGCCGCCGTCCTGCACAGAAACTCCAACCTGAGCCAACGTCGGATCCTCGCCCTGACTTCAGATGCATGAGACATTGGTTCAGATCTGCAGGGGGTACCTTCCGTGCCCTCGCCCTGAAACCCAAGTCTAGCTTGTCTTCTCAGACTTCCGTCCTCACACTCCTAGCCCCGAAGCCCTCAAGTTTGGCAATTCCGGAGCCACAATGCAGAACTCTGCCTGCCCTCTAGAAAAAAAATTATTGCCTCATGAGCTACCCAGGCACCTTAAATGAGAATAAACCTACACAGCACTCGACTTTACCCAAATTATATAGTCTAACCTGGGCACTAATGCACTGTCGAACTGAACCTGAGCCCGGACCTCCTGACCAACACCCAGAAAGATGACCGCACACTGAGCACATAAAACCCGACATGGCCTTAGGTCATGATCTCTTCCCTACCTCAGTTTTCAGGCTTCAGAACCGAGACCTTATCTCCAATCACTGCCCAGGGGTGAGTGTGATGCAGAAATCAGAACTCCTCCTTACCCATGGCAAGAACCCTTGTGGTTGGCACGTTGTCCAACGTTCAGTGTAGGAGAAACCAGCATTCACCCTGAGGTCCCGCCCATTCTTGAGAGCGACGAGGGCATACACACGCATTGTGACTCTCAGCATGAGTCCTGTCCTCTAGTAAGTCCTTTCCTTGGCTGGACCATTAGATGTCATAATGGGCTTGACATGTCCCTAGGCCCCAATTTTTAACCAGATTTCTGATTGTCCAGTCGCCCCTCCCCAGGGCTCTACTCTGGAATCCCTCATTTGGTGGGACACCTGAGGTTAAAAAAGAAAACAACAAAAAAAAAAAAAAAAAAAAAAAAACGGACTTCTTCCAGCCCACAGAATGACCCCAAACTCTTTGGACGGGGCCAAACCACCAGAGAGTAAGACACGTCCATTTCCCATGAAGTCACCCAGAAATTCCACGACCATGAGTGACACGATATCCAGAGACAAAAACTTGAGCAGGAGCCTCACACTCGCCCTTCTTTCAAATCCGGAAGAGTTCTCCTCATGGTCTGTAGATCAATCCTGCCATACCTATGACCCGAAACATAAGCCGAGTTTGTGTTTTCAGACAACTGTCCAAACAGCCCTGGCCTACACAACCTACAGGCTAAGGCCCCTGGAGCCAAACCTGAGGACTGTACTTGCCCTCTCGAAGGGAATTGTGTGTGCCCATTCCAATGGCCACAACCCTTCTAATAGGATAAACCTCCAAAGTCCCTGATCCATCTCAATAGTGGTGGCTTCCCAGGAAAAACAGGGGCAATCTGAGCCCAACTGAGCACCTACCTGCACTCAGACCCATAGACAGATGTCCCCAGAGGTAAAAAGGAAAGAACAGGCCCCTAGGCACTCATCAGATCCATTGCTTTGGTTTCCAGGCATCTCTCCTCAGAGGCCTGGATTTCAAAAGCAGCATATAGCTGTTTCTTGACTCACCCATCAGAAAACATCTCATCTACACATGGGAAACTTTCACGTTGGAGCTGTGTCAAAGCCTCTGTTTAGGAGAACCCTTTAGGGCCCCAGTGCCACCGCTTCATTCCAAGGTCTCCATAGACACAAAAGCACATTAGGACCCATCCCCAGGGGTGTCCATTTCAACTCAGCGTCCTCGGTTGCTCCCCACAGATCCAGGAGATCTAACCTGTCTTGTTGCTAGGAGACAATTGGAATGCGAGGTGGGCTACCCAGCCATCCATCCTTAGAACCCTGCTCAGAATCATTGGCCTGGAGCCAAACAACAGGTCTCAATTGTCCTGCAGAAGACTCTCTGCAGTTTGGAGCTTCTCACAACTCCCATCGTGGGAAAACCCCCATGGCCTCGTGATGCCCCCCCATTCATGAAGGGGCCATCAGGGACAGAAACTCCAACCTGAGCGATCGTCTGATCCTCGCCCTGAATTCAGATGCATGAGACCTCGATTCAGATCTGTAGATTGTGCCTGCCATGGCCTCACCCAGTAAACTAAGCATAGCTGGTGTTCTCAGACTTTTGTCGTCAGACTACTGGCCCACAAGCCCTCCAGTTTGGCAATCCAGAACTACAATGCAGCACTCTGCCTGCCCACCAGAAGAAAAACATTGTCCTCTGGGGCTATCCAGTAACCCCAAATGAGGATCAACCTGCACCGACCTTGGCTGTACCTCAAATATATAGGCTGACCAGGGCACTAATGCCCTTTCTGACACAGCCTGAGCCTGGACCCCCTGGCCCCTCCCAGACAGCTGGCCGCACACTGAGCACATTGAGCCGCCATGGCCTTAGGTCGTCATCTCTTCCCAACCTCGGTTTTCAGGTTTCAGAACCTAGATCTTATCTCCAATCACTGCCCGGGGTTGAAGGTGATGCTGAAAGCAGATCTCCTTTCCCATGGCAAGAAACCTTGTGGTTGGCATGTTGTCCAACGTTCAGTGTAGTTGAAACCAGTGTGGCCCATGAGGCCCCGCCCATGCTCGCGGGCCACATTGGTCACAAACACACATTGTGACCCTCAGGCTGAGCCCAGTCCTCAGGTAAGGCCACTCAGTGGCTAGATGAAGAGACAGCTTATTGGGCTTGCCATGCCCCTAGCCCCCAATTTTTAACCATAGTTCGGGTTGTCCCTTCAGTCTTCCCCACGGCTTTGCTTTGGAATTCCTCTTTTGGTGGGACACCTGAGGTAACAAAACTGAAAGGAGTCATCCCATGCCAAGATTGACGAAAAGCAATGGGGAATCGGGCCAAATCCTCAGAGAGGAAGATTCGTCCATGGCCCATGAGGCCTCCCCGACATTCCACGGCCATCGCTGATACAAAATCCAGAGACAAAAGCCTGAGCAAGTGCCTCAGACTCGCACTTTCTTCATATCCTGAAGAGTTCTTCTCATGGTTTTTAGTTCGGGCCTGCCATACCTACGTCCCCAAACCTAAGCTGAGTTTGGGGTTTCAGACTTCTGTCCTCAAAGTCTTGGGCCACACACCCTCCAGGCTGGGCCCCTGGAGCCACACATTAGGACTGTGCCTACCAATCCATGGGAATTCTGCCCATACCATGGTCCAAAATCGTACAAATTAGGAGAAACCTCCAAAGTCCCTGAGGACATCCCAATAGTGTAGGTCGCCCGGAACAAACAAGGGCTGTCTGACACCAGCTGATAATCGACCTCCACTCATACCATAGATGGATGTCCCCAGAGAAGAAGATTGAACCAGACAGGACCCTAGGCCATAATAGGATCCATTGCTTTGGGTTACAGGCATGTGTCCTCAAAAGCCTGATTCCAATATGAGCAGAGGGGTTTTCCTGAGGCACTCATCAGAACTCATCTCGTCTCCACAAGGAATCCTGTGAATGGGAGCCATGTCCAAAGCTTCGGAGAGTACTTCAGGGTCCCGGTGCCACCGCCCCATTCCAAGGCCCTCATGGACACAAAAACACATTAGGACCCATCCTCAGGAAAGTCCATTTCAACTCAACCACCCCGGTTGCTCCGGCAGAGCCATCAGATCGAAACTGTCTTGTTGCTAGGAGACAATTGGAATGCGAGGCGGGCTTCCCAGGCATCCATCCACGAACGGTGCTCTGGAGTCATTCCATATGGGATGTCCTGGAGCTGTCCAACAGGTCTCAATTGTCCCGCAGAAGGAATCCTTGAAGGGGGCATCCCACAACTCCCAACGTGGGAAAACCTCAATGGCCTCGAGATTCCGCTCCCTTCATGAAGCCGCCGTCCTGCACAGAAACTCCAACCTGAGCCAACGTCGGATCCTCGCCCTGACTTCAGATGCATGAGACATTGGTTCAGATCTGCAGGGGGTACCTTCCGTGCCCTCGCCCTGAAACCCAAGTCTAGCTTGTCTTCTCAGACTTCCGTCCTCACACTCCTAGCCCCGAAGCCCTCAAGTTTGGCAATTCCGGAGCCACAATGCAGAACTCTGCCTGCCCTCTAGAAAAAAAATTATTGCCTCATGAGCTGCCCAGGCACCTTAAATGAGAATAAACCTACACAGCACTCGACTTTACCCAAATTATATAGTCTAACCTGGGCACTAATGCACTGTCGAACACAACCTGAGCCCGGACCTCCTGACCAACACCCCGAAAGCTGACCACACACTGAGCACATAAAACCCGCCATGGCCTTATGTCATCATCTCTTCCCTACCTCAGTTTTCAGGCTTCAGAACCGAGACCTTATCTCCAATCACTGCCCAGGGGTGAGTGTGATGGAGAAATCAGAACTCCTCCTTACCCATGGCAAGAACCCTTGTGGTTGGCACGTTGTCCAACGTTCAGTGTAGGAGAAACCAGCATTCACCCTGAGGTCCCGCCCATTCTTGAGAGCGACGAGTGCATACACACGCATTGTGACTCTCAGCATGAGTCCTGTCCTCTAGTAAGTCCTTTCCTTGGCTGGACCATTAGATGTCATAATGGGCTTGACATGTCCCTAGGCCCCAATTTTTAACCAGATTTCTGATTATCCAGTCGCCCCTCCCCAGGGCTCTACTCTGGAATCCCTCATTTGGTGGGACACCTGAGGTTAAAAAACAAAACAACAACAACAACAACAACAAAAAAAAAAACGGACTTCTTCCAGCCCACAGAATGACCCCAAACTCTTTGGACGGGGCCAAACCACCAGAGAGTAAGACTCGTCCATTTCCCATGAAGTCACCCAGAAATTCCACGACCATGAGTGACACGATATCCAGAGACAAAAACTTGAGCAGGAGCCTCACACTCGCCCTTCTTTCAAATCCGGAAGAGTTCTCCTCATGGTCTGTAGATCAATCCTGCCATACCTATGACCCGAAACATAAGCCGAGTTTGTGTTTTCAGACAACTGTCCAAACAGCCCTGGCCTACACAACCTACAGGCTAAGGCCCCTCGAGCCAAACCTGAGGACTGTACTTGCCCTCTCGAAGGGAATTGTGTGTGCCCATTCCAATGGCCACAACCCTTCTAATAGGATAAACCTCCAAAGTCCCTGATCCATCTCAATAGTGGTGGCTTCCCAGGAAAAACAGGGGCAATCTGAGCCCAACTGAGCACCTACCTGCACTCAGACCCATAGACAGATGTCCCCAGAGGTAAAAAGGAAAGAACAGGCCCCTAGGCACTCATCAGATCCATTGCTTTGGTTTCCAGGCATCTCTCCTCAGAGGCCTGGATTTCAAAAGCAGCATATAGCTGTTTCTTGACTCACCCATCAGAAAACATCTCATCTACACATGGGAAACTTTCACGTTGGAGCTGTGTCAAAGCCTCTGTTTAGGAGAACCCTTTAGGGCCCCAGTGCCACCGCTTCATTCCAAGGTCTCCATAGACACAAAAGCACATTAGGACCCATCCCCAGGGGTGTCCATTTCAACTCAGCGTCCTCGGTTGCTCCCCACAGATCCAGGAGATCTAACCTGTCTTGTTGCTAGGAGACAATTGGAATGAGAGGTGGGCTACCCAGCCATCCATCCTTAGAACCCTGCTCAGAATCATTGGCCTGGAGCCAAACAACAGGTCTCAATTGTCCTGCAGAAGACTCTCTGCAGTTTGGAGCTTCTCACAACTCCCATCGTGGGAAAACCCCCATGGCCTCGTGATGCCCCCCCCATTCATGAAGGGGCCATCAGGGACAGAAACTCCAACCTGAGCGATCGTCTGATTCTCGCCCTGACTTCAGATGCACGAGACCTCGATTCAGATCTGTAGATTGTGCCTGCCATGGCCTCACCCAGTAAACTAAGCATAGCTGGTGTTCTCCTACTTTTGTCGTCAGACTACTGGCCCACAAGCCCTCCAGTTTGGCAATCCAGAACTACAATGCAGCACTCTGCCAGCCCGCCAGAAGAAAAACATTGTCCTCTGGGGCTATCCAGTAACCCCAAATGAGGATCAACCTGCACCGACCTTGGCTGTACCTCAAATACATAGGCTGACCAGGGCATAAATGCCCTTTCTGACACAGCCTGAGCCTGGACCCCCTGCCCCCTCCCAGACAGCTGGCCGCACACTGAGCACATCGAGCCGCCATGTCCTTAGGTCGTCATCTCTTCCCAACCACGGTTTTCAGGTTTCAGAACCTAGATCTTATCTCCAAACACTGCCCGGGGTTGAAGGTGATGCTGAAATCAGATCTCCTTCCCCATGGCAAGAAACCTTGTGGTTGGCATGTTGTCCAACGTTCAGTGTAGTTGAAACCAGTGTGGCCCATGAGTCCCCGCCCAAGCTCGGGGCCACATTGGTCACAAACACACATTGTGACCCTCAGGCTGAGCCCAGTCCTAAAGTAAGGCCACTCAGTGGCTAGATGAAGAGACAGCTTATTGGGCTTGCCATGCCCCTAGCCCCCAATTTTTAACCATAGTTCGGGTTGTCCCTTCAGTCTTCCCCATGGCTTTGCTTTGGAATTCCTCTTTTGGTGGGACACCTGAGGTAACAAAACTGAAAGGAGTCATCCCATGCCAAGATTGACGAAAAGCAATGGGGAATCGGGCCAAATCCTCAGAGAGGAAGATTCGTCCATGGCCCATGAGGCCTCCCCGACATTCCACGGCCATCGCTGATACAAAATCCAGAGACAAAAGCCTGAAGCAAGTGCCTCAGACTCGCACTTTCTTCATATCCTGAAGAGTTCTTCTCATGGTTTTTAGTTCGGGCCTGCCATACCTACGTCCCCAAACCTAAGCTGAGTTTGGGGTTTCAGACTTCTGTCCTCAAAGTCTTGGGCCACACACCCTCCAGGCTGGGCCCCTGGAGCCACACATTAGGACTGTGCCTACCAATCCATGGGAATTCTGCCCATACCATGGTCCAAAATCGTACAAATTAGGAGAAACCTCCAAAGTCCCTGAGGCCATCCCAATAGTGTAGGTCGCCCGGAACAAACAAGGGCTGTCTGACACCAGCTGATAATCGACCTCCACTCATACCATAGATGGATGTCCCCAGAGAAGAAGATTGAACCAGACAGGACCCTAGGCCATAATAGGATCCATTGCTTTGGGTTACAGGCATGTGTCCTCAAAAGCCTGATTCCAATATGAGCAGAGGGGTTTTCCTGAGGCACTCATCAGAACTCATCTCGTCTCCACAAGGAATCCTGTGAATGGGAGCCATGTCCAAAGCTTAGGAGAGTACTTCAGGGTCCCGGTGCCACCGCCCCATTCCAAGGCCCTCATGGACACAAAAACACATTAGGACCCATCCTCAGGAAAGTCCATTTCAACTCAACCACCCCGGTTGCTCCGGCAGAGCCATCAGATCGAAACTGTCTTGTTGCTAGGAGACAATTGGAATGCGAGGCGGGCTTCCCAGGCATCCATCCACGAACGGTGCTCTGGAGTCATTCCATATGGGATGTCCTGGAGCTGTCCAACAGGTCTCAATTGTCCCGCAGAAGGAATCCTTGAAGGGGGCATCCCACAACTCCCAACGTGGGAAAACCTCAATGGCCTCGAGATTCCGCTCCCTTCATGAAGCCGCCGTCCTGCACAGAAACTCCAACCTGAGCCAACGTCGGATCCTCGCCCTGACTTCAGATGCATGAGACATTGGTTCAGATCTGCAGGGGGTACCTTCCGTGCCCTCGCCCTGAAACCCAAGTCTAGCTTGTCTTCTCAGACTTCCGTCCTCACACTCCTAGCCCCGAAGCCCTCAAGTTTGGCAATTCCGGAGCCACAATGCAGAACTCTGCCTGCCCTCTAGAAAAAAAATTATTGCCTCATGAGCTACCCAGGCACCTTAAATGAGAATAAACCTACACAGCACTCGACTTTACCCAAATTATATAGTCTAACCTGGGCACTAATGCACTGTCGAACTGAACCTGAGCCCGGACCTCCTGACCAACACCCAGAAAGATGACCGCACACTGAGCACATAAAACCCGACATGGCCTTAGGTCATGATCTCTTCCCTACCTCAGTTTTCAGGCTTCAGAACCGAGACCTTATCTCCAATCACTGCCCAGGGGTGAGTGTGATGCAGAAATCAGAACTCCTCCTTACCCATGGCAAGAACCCTTGTGGTTGGCACGTTGTCCAACGTTCAGTGTAGGAGAAACCAGCATTCACCCTGAGGTCCCGCCCATTCTTGAGAGCGACGAGGGCATACACACGCATTGTGACTCTCAGCATGAGTCCTGTCCTCTAGTAAGTCCTTTCCTTGGCTGGACCATTAGATGTCATAATGGGCTTGACATGTCCCTAGGCCCCAATTTTTAACCAGATTTCTGATTGTCCAGTCGCCCCTCCCCAGGGCTCTACTCTGGAATCCCTCATTTGGTGGGACACCTGAGGTTAAAAAAGAAAACAACAAAAAAAAAAAAAAAAAAAAAAAAAACGGACTTCTTCCAGCCCACAGAATGACCCCAAACTCTTTGGACGGGGCCAAACCACCAGAGAGTAAGACACGTCCATTTCCCATGAAGTCACCCAGAAATTCCACGACCATGAGTGACACGATATCCAGAGACAAAAACTTGAGCAGGAGCCTCACACTCGCCCTTCTTTCAAATCCGGAAGAGTTCTCCTCATGGTCTGTAGATCAATCCTGCCATACCTATGACCCGAAACATAAGCCGAGTTTGTGTTTTCAGACAACTGTCCAAACAGCCCTGGCCTACACAACCTACAGGCTAAGGCCCCTGGAGCCAAACCTGAGGACTGTACTTGCCCTCTCGAAGGGAATTGTGTGTGCCCATTCCAATGGCCACAACCCTTCTAATAGGATAAACCTCCAAAGTCCCTGATCCATCTCAATAGTGGTGGCTTCCCAGGAAAAACAGGGGCAATCTGAGCCCAACTGAGCACCTACCTGCACTCAGACCCATAGACAGATGTCCCCAGAGGTAAAAAGGAAAGAACAGGCCCCTAGGCACTCATCAGATCCATTGCTTTGGTTTCCAGGCATCTCTCCTCAGAGGCCTGGATTTCAAAAGCAGCATATAGCTGTTTCTTGACTCACCCATCAGAAAACATCTCATCTACACATGGGAAACTTTCACGTTGGAGCTGTGTCAAAGCCTCTGTTTAGGAGAACCCTTTAGGGCCCCAGTGCCACCGCTTCATTCCAAGGTCTCCATAGACACAAAAGCACATTAGGACCCATCCCCAGGGGTGTCCATTTCAACTCAGCGTCCTCGGTTGCTCCCCACAGATCCAGGAGATCTAACCTGTCTTGTTGCTAGGAGACAATTGGAATGCGAGGTGGGCTACCCAGCCATCCATCCTTAGAACCCTGCTCAGAATCATTGGCCTGGAGCCAAACAACAGGTCTCAATTGTCCTGCAGAAGACTCTCTGCAGTTTGGAGCTTCTCACAACTCCCATCGTGGGAAAACCCCCATGGCCTCGTGATGCCCCCCCATTCATGAAGGGGCCATCAGGGACAGAAACTCCAACCTGAGCGATCGTCTGATCCTCGCCCTGAATTCAGATGCACGAGACCTCGATTCAGATCTGTAGATTGTGCGTGCCATGGCCTCACCCAGTAAACTAAGCCTAGCTGGTGTTCTCAGACTTTTGTCGTCAGACTACTGGCCCACAAGCCCTCCAGTTTGGCAATCCAGAACTACAATGCAGCACTTTGCCTGCCCGCCAGAAGAAAAACATTATCCTCTGGGGCTATCCAGTAACCCCAAACCTGCACCGACCTTGGCTGTACCCCAAATACATAGGCTGACCAGGGCACTAATGCCCTTTCTGACATAGCCTGACCCTGGACCTACTGGCCCCTCCCAGACAGCTGGCCGCACACTGAGCACATCGAGCCGCCATGGCCTTAGGTCGTCATCTCTTCCCAACCTCGGTTTTCAGGTTTCAGAACCTAGATCTTATCTCCAATCACTGCCCGGGGTTGAAGGTGATGCTGAAAGCAGATCTCCTTCCCCATTGCAAGAAACCTTGTGGTTGGCATGTTGTCCAACTTTCAGTGTAGTTGAAACCAGTGTGGCCCATGAGGCACCGCCCATGCTCGCGGGCCACATTGGACACAAACACACATTGTGACCCTCAGGCTGAGCCCAGTCCTCAAGTAAGACCACTCATTGGCTGGATGAAGAGACAGCATATTGGGCTTGCCATGCCCCTAGCCCCCAATTTTTAACCATAGTTTGGGTTGTCCCTTCAGTCTTCCCCACGGCTTTGCTTTGGAATTCCTCTTTTGGTCGGACACCTGAGGTAACAAAAATGAAAGGAGTCCTCCCATCCCACAGATTGACGAAAAGCAATTGGGAATCGGGCCAAATCCTCAGAGAGGAAGATTCGTCCATGGCCCATGAGGCCTCCCCGACATTCCACGGCCATCGCTGATTCAAAATCCAGAGACAAAAGCCTGAGCAAGCGCCTCAGACTCGCACTTTCTTCATATCCTGAAGAGTTCTTCTCATGGTTTTTAGTTCGGGCCTGCCATACCTACGTACCCAAACCTAAGCTGAGTTTGTGTTTTCAGACTTCTTTCCTCAAAGTCTTGGGCCACACACCCTCCAGGCTGGGCCCCTGGAGCCACACATTAGGACTGTGCCTACCAATCCATGAGAATTCTGCCCATTCCATGGTCCAAAATCGTACAAATTAGGAGAAACCTCCAAAGTCCCTGAGACCATCCCAATAGTGTAGGTCGCCCGGAACAAACAAGGGCTGTCTGACACCAGCTGATAATCGACCTCCACTCATACCATAGATGGATGTCCCCAGAGAAGAAGATTGAACCAGACAGGACCCTAGGCCATAATAGGATCCATTGCTTTGGGTTATAGCCATGTGTCCTCAAAAGCCTGATTCCCATACGAGCAGAGGTGTTTTCCTGAGGCACCCATCAGAACTCATCTCGTCTCCACAAGGAAACCTGAGCATGGGAGCCATGTCCAAAGCTTAGGAGAGTACTTCAGGGTCCCGGTGCCACCGCCCCATTCCAAGGCCCTCATGAACACAAAAACACATTAGGACCCATCCTCAGGAAAGTCCATTTCAACTCAGCCACCCCGGTTGCTTCGGCAGAGCCATCAGATCTAAACTGTCTTGTTGCTAGGAGACAATTGGAATGCGAGGCGGGCTTCCCAGGCATCCATCCGTGAACGGTGCTCTGGAGTCATTCCATATGGGATGTCCTGGAGCTGTCCAACAGGCATCAATGTCCCGCAGAAGGAATCCTTGAAGGGGGCATCCCACAACTCTCAACGTGGGAAAACCTCAATGGCTCGAGATTCCGCTCCCTTCATGAAGCGGCCGTAATGCACAGACTCCAACCTGAGCCAACGTCGGACCCTCGCCCTGACTTCAGATGCATGAGACATTGGTTCATTTCTGCAGGGGGTACCTGCCGTGCCCTCGCCCTGAAACCCAAGTCTAGCTTGTCTTCTCAGACTTCCTTCCTCACACTCCTGGGCCCGAAGCCCTCAAGTTTGGCAATTTCGGACCCACAATGAAGAACTCTGCCTGCCCTCTAGAAAAAAAATTATTGCCTCATGAGCTGCCCAGGCACCTTAAATGAGGATAAACCTACACAGCACTCGACTTTACCCAAATTATACAGTCTAACCTGGGCACTAATGCACTGTCGAGCACAACCTGAGCCCGGACCTCCTGAACAACACCCAGAAAGCTGAACACACACTGAGCACATAAAACCCGCCATGGCCTTAGGTTATCATCTCTTCCCTACCTCAGTTTTCAGGCTTCAGAACCGAGACCTTATCTCCAATCACTGCCCAGGGGTGAGTGTGATGCAGAAATCAGAACTCCTCCTTACCCATGGCAAGAACCCTTGTGTTTGGCACGTTGTCCAACGTTCAGTGTAGGAGAAACCAGCATTCACCCTGAGGCCCTGCCCATTCTTGAGTGCGACGAGGGCATACACACCCATTGTGACTCCTAGCATGAGTCCTGTCCTCTAGTAAGTCCTCTCCTTGGCTGGACCATTAGATGTCATAATGGGCTAGGCATGTCCCTAGGCCCCAATTTTTAACCAGATTTCTGATTGTCCAGACGCCCCTCCCCAGGGCTCTACTCTGGATACCCTCATTTGGTGGGACACCGGAGGTTAAAAAAGAAAACAACAACAACAACAAAAAAAAAAAAACGGACTTCTTCCAGCCCACAGAATGACCCCAAACTCTTTGGACGGGGCCAAACCACCAGAGAGTAAGACTCGTCCATTTCCCATGAAGTCACCCAGAAATTCCACGAACATGAGTGACACGATATCCAGAGACAAAAACTTGAGCAGGAGCCTCACACTCGCCCTTCTTTCAAATCCCGAAGAGTTCTCCTCATGGTCTGTAGATCACTCCTGCCATACCTATGACCCGAAACATAAGCCGAGTTTGTGTTTTCAGACAACTGTCCAAACAGCCCTGGCCTACACAACCTACAGGCTCAGGCCACTGGAGCCAACCTGAGGACTGTATTTGCCCTCTCCAAGGGAATTGTGTGTGCCCATTCCAAGGGCCACAACCCTTCTAATAGGATAAACCTCCAAATTCCCTGATCCATCTCAATAGTGGTGGCTTCCCAGGAAAAACAGGGGCAATCTGAGCCCAACTGAGCACCTACCTGCACTCAGACCCATAGACAGATGTCCCCAGAGGTAAAAAGGAAAGAACAGGCCCCTAGGCACTAAACAAATCCATTGCTTTGGTTTCCAGGCATCTCTCCTCAGAGGCCTGGATTTCAAAAGCAGCATATAGCTGTTTCTTGACTCACCCATCAGAAAACATCTCATCTACACATGGGAAACTTGCACGTTGGAGCTGTGTCAAAGCCTCTGTTTAGGAGAACCCTTTAGGGCCCCAGTGCCACCGCTTCATTCCAAGGTCTCCATAGACACAAAAGCACATTAGGACCCATCCCCAGGGCTGTCCATTTCAACTCAGCGTCCTCGGTTGCTCCCCACAGATCCAGGAGATCTAACCTGTCTTGTTGCTAGGAGACAATTGGAATGCGAGGTGGGCTACCCAGCCATCCATCCTTAGAACCCTGCTCAGAATCATTGGCCTGGAGCCAAACAACAGGTCTCAATTGTCCTGCAGAAGACACTCTGCAGTTTGGAGCTTCTCACAACTCCCATTGTGGGAAAACCCCCATGGCCTCATGTTCCCCCCCCATTCATGAACGGGCCATCAGGGTCAGAAACTCCAACCTGAGCGATCGTCTGATCCTCGCCCTGACTTCAGATGCACGAGATCTCGATTCAGGTCTGTAGATTGTGCCTGTCATGGCCTCACCCAGAAACCTAAGCCTAGCTTGTGTTCTCAGACATTTGTCGTCAGACTACTGGCCCACAAGCCCTCCAGTTTGGCAATCCAGAACTACAATGCAGAACTCTGCCTCCCCGCCAGAAGAAAAACATTGTCCTCTGGGGCTATCCAGTAACCCCAAATGAGGATCAACCTGCAACGACCTTGGCTGTACCCCAAATACATAGACTTACCTGGGCACTAATGCCCTTTCTGACACAGCCAGAGCCTGGACCCACTGGCAGCTCCCAGACAGCTGGCCGCACACTGAGCACATCGAGCCGCCATGGCCTTAGCTCGTCATCTCTTCCCAACCTCGGTTTTCAGGTTTCAGAACCTAGATCTTACCTCCAATCACTGCCCGGGGTCGTAGGTGATGCAGAAAGCAGATCTCCTTCCCCATGGCAAGAAACCTTGTGGTTGGCATGTTGTCCAACGTTCAGTGTAGTTGAAACCAGTGTGGCCCATGAGGCCCCGCCCATGCTCGCGGGCCACATTGGTCACAAACACACATTGTGACCCTCAGGCTGAGCCCAGTCCTCAAGTTAGGCCACTCAGTGGCTGGATGAAGAGACAGCATATTGGGCTTGCCATGCCCCTAGGCCCCAATTTTTAACCATAGTTCGGGTTGTCCCTTCAGTCTTCCCCACGGCTTTGCTTTGGAATTCCTCTTTTGGTGGGACAGCTGAGGTAACAAAACTGAAATGAGTCCTCCCATCCCACAGATTGACGAAAAGCAATTGGGAATCGGGCCAAATCCTCAGAGAGGAAGATTCGTCCATGGCCCATGAGGCCTCCCCGACATTCCACGGCCATCGCTGATACAAAATCCAGAGACAAAAGCCTGAGCAAGCGCCTCAGACTCGCACTTTCTTCATATCCTGAAGAGTTCTTCTCATGTTTTGTAGATCGGGCCTGCCATACCTATGTCCCCAAACCTAAGCTGAGTTTGTGTTTTCAGACTTCTGTCCTCAAAGACTTGGGCCACACACCCTCCAGGCTGGGCCCCTGTAGCCACACATTAGGACTGTGCCCACCAATCCATGGGCATTCTGCCCATTCCATGATCCAAAATCATACAAATTAGGAGAAACCTCCAAAGTCCCTGAGGCCATCCCAATAGTGTAGGTCGCCCGGAACAAACAAGGGCTGTCTGACACCAGCTGATAATCGACCTCCATTCATACCATAGATGGATGTCCCCAGAGAAGAAGATTGAACCAGACAGGACCCTAGGCCATAATAGGATCCATTGCTTTGGGTTACAGGCATGTGTTCTCAAAAGCCAGATTCCAATACGAGCAGAGGGGTTTTCCTGAGGCACCCATCAGAACTCATCTCGTCTCCACAAGGAAACCTGTGCAAGGGAGCCATGTCCAAAACTTAGGAGAGTACTTCAGGGTCACGGTGCCACCGCCCCATTCCAAGGCCCTCATGGACACAAAAACACATTAGGACCCATCCTCAGGAAAGTCCATTTCAACTCAGCCACCCCGGTTGCTCCGGCAGAGCCATCAGATCGAAAATGTCGTGTTGCTAGGAGACAATTGGAATGCGAGGCGGGCTTCCCAGGCATCCATCCGCGAAAGGTGCTCTGGAGTCATTCCATATGGGATGTCCTGGAGCTGTCCAACAGGTCTCAATTGTCCCGCAGAAGGAATCCTTGAAGGGGACATCCCACAACTCCCAACGTGGGAAAACCTCAATGGCCTCGAGGTTCCGCTCCCTTCATGAAGCGGCCGTAATGCACAGAAACTCCAACCTGAGCCAACGTCGGATCCTCGCCCTGACTTCAGATGCATGTGACATTAGTTCAGATCTGCAGGGGGTACCTGCCGTGCCCTCGCCCTTAAACCCAAGTCTAGCTTGTCTTCTCAGACTTCCGTCCTCACACTCCTGGCCCCGAAGCCCTCAAGTTTGGCAATTCCGGACCCACAATGCAGAATTCTGCCTGCCCTCTAGAAAAAAAATTATTGCCTCATGAGCTGCCCAGGCACCTTAAATGAGGATAAACCTACACAGCACTCGACTTCACCCAAATTATATAGTCTAACCTGGGCACTAATGCACTGTCGAACACAACCTGAGCCCGGACCTCCTGACCAACACCCAGAAAGCTGACCGCACACTGAGCACATAAAACCCGCCATGGCCTTAGGTCATGATCTCTTCCCTACCTCAGTTTTCAGGCTTCAGATCCGAGACCTTATCTCCAATCACTGCCCAGGGGTGAGTGTGATGCAGAAATCAGAACTCCTCCTTACCCATGGCAAGAACACTTGTGGTTGGCACGTTGTCCAACGTTCAGTGTAGGAGAAACCAGCATTCACCTTGAGGCCCTGCCCATTCTTGAGTGCGACGAGGGCATACACACCCATTGTGACTCTCAGCATGAGTCCTGTCCTCTAGTAAGTCCTCTCCTTGGCTGGACATTAGATGTCATCATGGGCTTAACATGTCCCTAGGCCCCAATTTTTAACCAGATTTCTGATTGTCCAGTCGCCCCTCCCCAGGGCTCTACTCTGGAATCCCTCATTTGGTGAGAAACCTGAGGTTAAAAAAGAACACAACAACAACAACAACAACAAAAAAGGACTTCTTCCAGCCCACAGAATGACCCCAAACTCTTTGGACGGGGCCAAACCACCAGAGAGTAAGACTCCTCCATTATCCATGAAGTCACCCAGAAATTCCACGACCATGAGTGACACGATATCCAGAGACAAAAACTTGAGCAGGAGCCTCACACTCGCCCTTCTTTCAAATCCGGAAGAGTTCTCCTCATGGTCTGTAGTTCAGTCCTGCCATACCTATGACCCAAAACATAAGCCGAGTTTGTGTGTTCAGACAACTGTCCAAACAGCCCTGGCCTACACAACCTACAGGCTCAGGCCCCTGGAGCCAAACCTGAGAACTGTACTTGCCCTCTCCAAGGGAATTGTGTGTGCCCATTCCAAGGGCCACAACCCTTCTAATAGGATAAACCTCCAAAGTCCCTGATCCATCTCAATAGTGGTAGCTTCCCAGGAAATACAGGGGCAATCTGAGCCCAACTGAGCACCTACCTGCACTCAGACCCATAGACAGATGTCCCCAGAGGTAAAAAGGAAAGAACAGGCCCCTAGGCACTAATCAGATCCATTGCTTTGGTTTCCAGGCATCTCTCCTCAGAGGCCTGGATTTCAAAAGCAGCATATAGCTGTTTCTTGACTCACCCATCAGAAAACATCTCATCTACACATGGGAAACTTGCACGTTGGAGCTGTGTCAAATCCTCTGTTTAGGAGAACCCTTTAGGGCCCCAGTGCCACCGCTTCATTCCAAGGTCTCCATAGACACAAAAGCACATTAGGACCCATCCCCAGGGCTGTCCATTTCAACTCAGCGTCCTCGGTTGCTCCCCACAGATCCAGGAGATCTAACCTGTCTTGTTGCAAGGAGACAACTGGAATGCGAGGTGGGCTACCCAGCCATCCATCCTTAGAACCCTGCTCAGAATCATTGGCCTGGAGCCAAAGAACAGGTCTCAATTCTCCTGCAGAAGACTCTCTGCAGTTTGGAGCTTCTCACAACTCCCATCGTGGGAAAACCCCCATGGCCTCGTGATGCCCCCCCGCATTCATGAAGGGGCCATCAGGGACAGAAACTCCAACCTGAGCGATCGTCTGATCCTCGCCCTGACTTCAGATGCACGAGATCTCGATTCAGGTCTGTAGATTGTGCCTGCCATGGCCTCACCCAGAAACCTAAGCCTAGCTTGTGTTCTCAGACTTTTGTCGTCAGACTACTGGCCCACAAGCCCTCCAGTTTGGCAATCCAGAACTACAATGCAGCACTCTGCCTGCCCTCCAAAAGAAAAACATTGTCCTCTGGGGCTATCCAGTAACCCCAAATGAGGATCAACCTGCACTGACCGTGGCTGTACCTCAAATACATTGGCTGACCAGGGCACTAATGCCCTTTCTGACACAGCCTGAGCCTGGACCCCCTCGCCCCTCCCAGACAGCTGGCTGCACACTGAGCACATCGAGCAGCCATGGCTTTAGGTCGTCATCTCTTCCCAACCTCGGTTTTCAGGTTTCAGAACCTAGATCTTATCTCCAATCACTGCCCGTGGTTGAAGGTGATGCTGAAAGCAGATCTCCTTCCCCATGGCAAGAAACCTTGTGGTTGGCATGTTGTCCAACGTTCAGTGTAGTTGAAACCAGTGTGGCCCATGAGGCACCGCCCATGATCACGGGCCACATTGGTCACAAACACACATTGTGACCCTCAGGCTGAGCCCAGTCCTCAAGTAAGGCCACACAGTGGCTGGATGAAGAGACAGCATATTGGGCTTGCCATGCCCCTAGGCCCCAATTTTTAACCATAGTTCGAGTTGTCCCTTCAGTCTTTCCCACGGCTTGGCTTTGGAATTCCTCTTTTGGTGGGACACCTGAGGTAACAAAACTGAAATGAGTCCTCCCATCCCACAGATTGACGAAAAGCAATTTGGAATCAGGCCAAATCCTCAGAGAGGAAGATTCGTCCATGGCCCATGAGGCCTCACCGACATTCCACGGCCATCGCTGATACAAAATCCAGAGACAAAAGCCTGAGCAAGCGCCTCAGACTCGCACTTTCTTCATATCCTGAAGAGTTCTTCTCATGGTTTGTAGATCGGGCCTGCCATACCTACGTCCCCAAACCTAGCTGAGTTTGGGGTTTCAGACTTCTGTCCTCAAAGTCTTTAGCCACACACCCTCCAGGATGGGCCCCTGGAGCCACACATTAGGACTGTGCCTACCAATCCATGGGAATTCTGCCCATTCCATGGTCCAAAATCGTACAAATTAGGAGAAACCTCCAAAGTCCCTGAGGCCATCCCAATAGTGTAGGTCGCCCGGAACAAACAAGGGCTGTCTGACACCAGCTGATAATTGACCTCCACTCATACCATAGATGGATGTCCCCAGAGAAGAAGATTGAACCAGACAGGACCCTAAGCCATAATAGGATCCATTGCTTTGGGTTACAGGCATGTGTCCTCAAAAGCCTGATTCCAATACGAGCATAGGGTTTTCCTGTGGAACCCATCAGAACTCATCTCGTCTCCACAAGGAAACCTGTGCATGGGAGCCATGTCCAAAGCTTAGGAGAGTACTTCAGGGTCCCGGTGCCACCGCCCCATTCCAAGGCCCTCATGGACACAAAAACACATTAGGACCCATCCTCAGGAAAGTCCATTTCAAATCAGCCACCCCGGTTGCTCCGGCAGAGCCATCAGATCGAAACTGTCGTGTTGCTAGGAGACAATTGGAATGCGAGGCGGGCTTCCCAGGCATCCATCCGCGATCGGTGCTCTGGAGTCATTCCATATGGGATGTCCTGGAGCTGTCCAACAGGTCTCAATTGTCCCGCAGAAGGAATCCTTGAAGGGGGCATCCCACAACTCCCAACGTGGGAAAACCTCAATGGCCTCGAGATTCCGCTCCCTTCATGAAGCAGCCGTCATGCACAGAAACTCCAACCTGAGCCAACGTCGGATCCTCGCCCTGACTTCAGATGCATGAGACATTGTTTCAGATCTGCAGGGGGTACCTGCCGTGCCCTCGTCCTGAAACCCAAGTCTAGCTTGTCTTCTCAGACTTCCGTCCTCACACTCCTGGCCCCGAAGCCCTCGGTTTGGCAATTCCGGACCCACAATGCAGAACTCTGCCTGCCCTCTAGAAAAAAAATTATTGCCTCATGACCTGCCCAGGCACCTTAAATGAGGATAAACCTACACAGCACTCGACTTTACCCAAATTATACTGTCTAACCTGGGCACTAATGCACTGTTGAACACAACCTGAGCCCGGACCACCTGACCAACACCCAGAAAGCTGACCGCACACTGAGCACATAAAACCCGCCATGGCCTTAGGTCATGATCTCTTCCCTAACTCAGTTTTCAGGCTTCAGATCCGAGACCTTATCTCCAATCACTGCCCAGGGGTGAGTGTGATGCAGTAATCAGAACTCCTCCTTACCCATGGCAAGAACCCTTGCGGTTGGCACGTTGTCCAACGTTCAGTGTAGGAGAAACCAGCATTCAGCCTGAGGCCCCGCCCATTCTTGGGTGCGACGAGGGCATACACACGCATTTTGACCCTCAGCATGAGTCCTGTCCTCTAGTAAGTCCTCTCCTTGGCTGGACCATTAGATGTCATAATGGGCTTGGCAGGTCCCTAGGCCCCAATTTTTAACCAGATTTCTGATTGTCCAGTCGCCCCTCCCCAGGGCTCTACTCTGGAATCCCTCATTTGGTGGGACACCTGAGGTTAAAAAAGAAAACAACAACAACAACAAAAAAAAACGGACTTCTTCCAGCCCACAGAATGACCCCAAACTCTTGGACGGGGCCAAACCACCAGAGAGTAAGACTCGTCCATTTCGCATGAAGTCACTCAGAAATTCCACGACCATGAGTGACACGATATCCAGAGACAAAAACTTGAGCAGGAGCCTCACTCTCGCCCTTCTTTCAAATCCCGAAGAGTTCTCCTCATGGTCTCTAGATCAGTCCTGCCATACCTATGACCCGAAACATAAGCCGAGTTTGTGTGTTCAGACAACTGTCCAAACAGCCCTGGCCTACACAACCTACAGGCTCAGGCCCTAGGAGCCAAACCTGAGGACTGTACTTGCCCTCTCCAAGGGAATTGTGTGTGCCCATTCCAATGGCCACAACCCTTCTAATAGGATAAACCTCCAAAATCCCTGATCCATCTCAATAGTGGTGGCTTCCCAGGAAAAACAGGGGCAATCTGAGCCCAACTGAGCACCTACCTGCACTCAGACCCATAGACAGAGGTCCCCAGAGGTATGAAGGAAAGAACAGGCCCCTAGGCACTAATCAGATCCATTGCTTTGGTTTCCAGGCATCTCTCCTCAGAGGCCTGGATTTCAAAAGCAGCATATAGCTGTTTCTTGACTCACCCATCAGAAAACATCTCATCTACACATGGGAAACTTGCACGTTGGAGCTGTGTCAAAGTCTCTGTTTAGGAGAACCCTTTAGGGCCCCAGTGCCACCGCTTCATTCCAAGGTCTCCATAGACACTAAAGCACGTTAGGACCCATCCCCAGGGGTGTCCATTTCAACTCAGCGTCCTCGGTTGCTCCCCACAGATCCAAGAGATCTAACCTGTCTTGTTGCTAGGAGACATATGGAATGAGAGGTGGGCTACCCATCCATCCATCCTTAGACCCCTGCTCAGAATCATTGGCCTGGAGCCAAACAACCGTTCTCATTGTCCTGCAGAAGACACTCTGCAGATTGGAGCTTCTCACAACTCCCATTGGGAAAATCCCCATGGCCTCGTGATGCCCCCCCATTCATGAAGGGGCCATCAGGGACAGAAACTCCAACCTGAGCTATCGTCTGGACCTCGCCCTGACTTCAGATGCACGAGATCTCGATTCAGGTCTGTAGATTGTGCCGGCCATGGCCTCACCCAGAAACCTAAGCCTAGCTTGTGTTCTCAGACTTTTGTCGTCAGACTACTGGCCCACAAGCCCTCCAGTTTGGCAATCCAGAACTACAATGCAGCACTCTGCCGGCCCTCCAGAAGAAAAACATTGTCCTCTGGGGCTACCCAGTAACCCCAAATGAGGATCAACCTGCACCGACCTTGGCTGTACCCCAAATACATAGGCTGACCAGGGCACTAATGCCCTTTCTGACACAGCATGAGCCTGGACACCCTGGCCCCGCCCAGACAGCTGGCCGCACACTGAGCACATCGAGCCGCCATGGCCTTAGGTCGTCATCTCTTCCCAACCTCGGTTTTCAGGTTTCAGAACCTAGATTTTATCTCCAATCACTGCCCAGGGTTGAAGGTGATGCAGAAACCAGAACTCCTTCCCCATGGCAAGAAACCTTGTGGTTGGCATGTTGTCCAACGTTCAGTGTAGTTGAAACCAGTGTGGCCCATGAGGCCCCGCCCATGCTCGCGGGCCACATTGGTCACAAACACACATTGTGACCCTCAGGCTGAGCCCAGTCCTCAAGTAAGGCCACTCAGTGGCTGGATGAAGAGATAGCATATTGGGCTTGCCATGCCCCTAGGCCCCAATTTTTAACCATAGTTCGGGTTGTCCCTTCAGTCTTCCCCACGGCTTTGCTTTGGAATTCCTCTTTTGGTGGGACACCTGAAGTAACAAAACTGAAAGGAGTCCTCCCATCCCACAGATTGACCAAAAGCAATTGGGAATCGGGCCAAATCCTCAGAGAGGAAGATTCGTCCATGGCCCAAGAGGCCTCCCCTACATTCCACGGCCATCGCTGATACAAATTCCAGAGAAAAAAGCCTGAGCAAGCGCCTCAGACTCGCTCTTTCTTCATATCCTGAAGAGTTCTTCTCATGGTTTGTAGATCGGGCCTGCCATACCTACGTCCCCAAACCTAAGCTGAGTTTGTGTTTTCAGACTTCTGTCCTCAAAGTCTTGGGCCACACACCGTCCAGGCTGGGCCCCTGGAGCCAAACATTAGGACTGTGCCTACCAATCCATGGGAATTCTGCCCATTCCATGGTCCAAAATCGTACAAATTAGGAGAAACCTCCAAAGTCCCTGAGGCCATCCCAATAGTGTAGGTCGCCCGGAACAAACAAGGGCTGTCTGACACCAGCTGATAATAGACCTCCATTCATACCATAGATGGATGTCCCCAGAGAAGAAGATTGAACCAGACAGGACCCTAGGCCATAATAGGATCCATTGCTTTGGGTTACAGGCATGTCTCCTAAAAAGCCTCATTCAAATACGAGCATAGGGGTTTTCCTGAGGCACCCATCAGAACTCATCTCGTCTCCACAAGGAAACCTGTGCATGGGAGCCATGTCCAAAGCTTAGGAGAGTACTTCAGGGTCCCGGTGCCACCGCCCCATTCCAAGGCCCTCATGGACACAAATACACATTAGGACCCATCCTCAGGAAAGTCCATTTCAACTCAGCCACCCGGGTTGCTCCGGCAGAGACATCAGATCTAAACTGTCTTGTTGCTAGGAGACAATTGGAATGCGAGGCGGGCTTCCCAGGCAGCCATCCGCGAACGGTGCTCTGGAGTCATTCCATATGGGATGTCCTGGAGCTGTCCAACAGGTCTCAATTGTCCCGCAGAAGGAATCCTTGTGGGGGGCTTCCCACAACTCCCAAAATGGGAAAACCTCAATGGCCTCGAGATTCCGCTCTCTTCATGAAGCGGCCGTCATCCACAGAAACTCCACCCTGAGCCAACATCTAATCCTCGCCATGACGTCAGATGCATGATATATTGGTTCACATCTACAGGGGGAACCTGCCGTGCCCTCGCCCTGAAACCCAAGTCTAGCTTGTCTTGTCAGATTTCCGTCCTCACACTCCTGGCGCCGAAGCCCTCACGTTTGGCAATTCCGGACCCACAATGCAGCACTCTGCCTGCCCTCTAAAAAAAAATTATTGCCTCATGAGCTGCCCAGGCAACATAAATGAGGGTAAACCTACACAGCACTCGACTTTACCCAAATTATATAGTCTAACCTGGGCACTAATGCACTGTCGAACACAACCTGAGCCCGGACCTCCTGACCAACACCCAGGAAGCTGACCCACACTGAGCACATAAAACCCGCCATGGCCTTAGGTCATCATCTCTTCCCTACCTCAGTTTCAGGCTTCAGAACCGAGACCTTATCTCCAATCACTGCACAGGGGTGAGTGTGATGCAGAAATCAGAACTCCTCCTTACCCTTGGCAAGAACCCTTGTGGTTGGCACGTTGTCCAACGTTCAGTGTAGGAGAAACCAGCATTCACCCTGAGGCCCCGCCCATTCTTGAGTGCGACGAGTACATACACACGCATTGTGACCCTCAGCATGAGTCCTGTCCTCTACTAAGTCCTCTCAGTGGCTGGACCATTAGATGTCATAATGGGCTTGACATGTCCCTAGGCCCCAATTTTTAACCAGATTTCTGATTGTCCAGTCGCCCCTCCCCAGGGCTCTACTCTGGAATCCCTCATTTGGTGGGACACCTGAGGTTAAAAAAGAAAACAACAACAACAACAAAAAAAAACGGACTTCTTCCAGCCCACAGAATGACCCCAAACTCTTTGGACGGGGCCAAACCACCAGAGAGTAAGACTCGTCCATTTCCCATGAAGTCACCCAGAAATTCCACGACCATGAGTGACACGATATCAAGAGACAAAAACTTGAGCAGGAGCCTCACTCTCGCCCTTCTTTCAAATCCCGAAGAGTTCTCCTCATGGTCTGTAGATCAGTCCTGCCATACCTATGACCCGAAACATAAGCCGAGTTTGTGTTTTCAGACAACTGTCCAAACAGCCCTGACCTACACAACCTACAGGCTCAGGCCCCTGGAGCCAAACCTGAGAACTGTACTTGCCCTCTCCAAGGGAATTGTGTGTGCCCATTCCAATGGCCACAACCCTTCTAATAGGATAAACCTCCAAAGTCCCTGATCCATCTCAATAGTGGTGGCTTCCCAGGAAAAACAGGGGCAATCTGAGCCCAACTGAGAGCCTACCTGCACTCAGACCCATAGACAGATGTCCCCAGAGGTATGAAGGAAAGAACAGGCCCCTAGGCAGTAATCAGATCCATTGCTTTAGTTTCCAGGCATCTCTCCTCAGAGGCCTGGATTTCAAAAGCAGCATCTAGCTGTTTCTTGACTCACCCATCAGAAAACATCTCATCTACACATTGGAAACTTGCACGTTGGAGCTGTGTCAAAGCCTCTGTTTAGGAGAACCCTTTAGGGCCCCAGTGACACCACTTCATTCCAAGGTCTCCATAGACACAAAAGTACGTTAGGACCCATCCCCAGGGGTGTCCATTTCAACTCAGCGTCCTCGGTTGCTCCCCACAGATCCAGGAGATATAACCTGTCTTGTTGCTAGGAGACAATTGGAATGAGAGGTGGGCTACCCATCCATCCATCCTTAGACCCCTGCTCAGAATCATTGGCCTGGCGCCAAACAACAGGTCTCAATTGTCCTGCAGAAGACACTCTGCAGTTTGGAGCTTCTCACAACTCCCATTGGGAAAACCCCCAATGCCTCGTGATGCCTCCCCATTCATGAAGGGGCCATCAGGGACAGAAACTCCAACCTGAGCGATCGTCTGATCCTAGCCCTGACTACTGATGCACGAGATCTCGATTCAGGTCTGTAGATTGTGCCTGCCATGGCCTCACCCAGAAACCTAAGCCTAGCTTGTGTTCTCAGACTTTTGTCGTCAGACTACTGGCCCACAAGCCCTCCAGTTTGGCAATCCAGAACTACAATGCAACACTCTGCCTGCCCTACAGAAGAAAAACATTGTCCTCTGGGGCTACCCAGTAACCCCAAATGAGGATCAACCTGCACTGACCTTGGCTGTACCCCAAATACATAGGCTTACCAGGGCACTAATGCCCTTTCTGATATAGCCTGAGCCTGGAGGCCCTGGATTCTCCCAGACAGCTGTCCGCACACTGAGCATATCGAGCCGCCATGGCCTTAGTTCGTCATCTCTTCCCAACCTCGGTTTTCAGGATTCAGAACCTAGACCTTATCTCCAATCACTGCCCAGGGTTGAAGGTGATGCAGAAATCAGAACTCCTTCCCCATGGCAAGAAACCTTGTGGTTGGCATGTTGTCCAACGTTCAGTGTAGTTGAAACCAGTGTGGCCCATGAGGACCTGCCCATGCTCGCGGGCCACATTGGTCACAAACAAACATTGTGACCCTCAGGCCGAGCCCAGTCCTCAAGTAAGGCCACCTAGTGGCTGGATGAAGAGATAGCATATTGGGCTTGCCATGCCCCTAGGCCCCAATTTTTAACCATAGTTCAGGTTGTCCCTTCAGTCTTCCCCACGGCTTTGCTTTGGAATTCCTCTTTTGGTGGTACACCTGAGGTAACAAAACTGAAATGAGTCCTCCCATCCCACAGATTGACCAAAAGCAATTGGAAATCGGGCCAAATCCTCAGAGAGGAAGATTCATCCATGGCCCATGAGTCCTCCCCGACATTCCACGGCCATCGCTGATACAAAATCCAGAGACAAAAGCCCGAGCAAGCGCCTCAGACTCGCACTTTCTTCATATCCTGAAGAGTTCTTCTCATGGTTTGTAGATCGGGCCTGCCATACCTACGTCCCCAAACCTAAGCTGAGTTTGTGTTTTCAGACTTCTGTCCTCAAAGTCTTGGGCCACACAACCTCCAGGCTGGGCCCCTGGAGCCACACATTAGGACTGTGCCTACCAATCCATGGGAATTCTGCCCATTCCATGGTCCAAAATCGTACAAATTAGGAGAAACCTCCAAAGTCCCTGAGGCCATCCCAATAGTGTAGGTCGACCGGAACAAACAAGGGCTGTCTGACACCAGCTGATAATCGACCTCCACTCATACCATAGATGGATGTCCCCAGAGAAGAAGATTGAACCAGACAGGACCCTAGGCCATAATAGGATCCCTTGCCTTCGTTTACAGGCATGTCTCCTCAAAAGCCTGATTCCAATACGAGCATAGGGGTTTTCCTGAGGCACCCATCAGAACTCATCTCGTCTCCGCAAGGAAACCTGTGCATGGGAGCTATGTCAAAAGCTTAGGAGAGTACTTCAGGGTCCCGATGCCATCGTCCCATTCCAAGGCCCTCATCGACAGAAAAACACATTAGAACCCATTTTCAGGAAAGTCCATCTCAACTCAGCCACCCAGATTGGTCCCGCAGAGCCATCAGATCTAAACTGTCTTGTTGCTAGGCGAAAATTGGAATTCGAGGCGGGCTTCTCAGGCATCCATTCTTGAACGGTGTTCTTGAGTCATTCCATATGGGATGTCCTGGAGCTGTCCAACATGTCTCAATTGTCCCGCAGATGGAATCCTTTAAGGGGGCATCCAACAACTCCCAACGTGGGAAAACCTCTATGGCCTCGAGATTCTGCTCCCTTCATGAAGCGGCCGTCATGCACGGATACTCCAACCTGAGCCAACGTCTGATCCTCGCCCTGACTTCAGATGCATGAGATATTTGATCAGATCTGCAGGTGGTACCTGCCGTGCCCTCCCCCTAAAACCCAAGTCTAGCTTGTATTCTCAGACTTCCGTCCTCACACTCCTGGTCCCGAAGCCCTCAAGTTTGGCAATTCTGGACCTACAATGCAGCAATCCGCCTGACCTCTAGAAAAAAATTATTGCCTGATGAGCTGCCCAGGTAAGTTAATTAAGGGTAAACCTACACAGCACTCGACTTTACCCAAATTATATAGTCTAACCTAGGCACTAATGCACTGTCGGACACAACATGAGGCTGGACCTCCTGACCAACACCCAGAAAGCTGACCGCACACTGAGCACATAAGACCCGCCATGGCCTTAGGGCATCATCTCTTCCCTATCTCAGATTTCAGGCTTCAGAACCGAGACCTTATCTCCAATCACTGCCCAGGCGTGAGTGTGATGCAGAAATCACAACTCCTCCTTACCCATGGCAAGAAAGCTTGCTGCTGGCAGTGAGTCAAACCTTCAGTGTAGGAAAAAACGACATGGTCCATGCGGCCACACCCATGCGTTAGGGCGGCCTTGGGCACAAACAGACATTGTGACCCACAGCGTGGGTACTTTATTCAAGTAATGCCTCTCAGTGACTGGACCTAGAGCCCGCATATGTGGCTTGCCTTGCCCATAGGCTTCCAGGACTAACTAGATGGTGTGTATTCCAGTTGAGGAAACCCACTTCTGTGCTCTAGAGTCCCTCTCCAGGGGGGTCCCTGTGGCAGAAAACAGTACTCTTCACTTCTCACAGAATGAACGCAAACAATTGGGAGCTTGGACAATCCCCTGAGATGAAGGCTCTTCCTCGGCCCCTGAGGCAACCCCTAAACTGACCGGCCACTGTGAACGCTACACCCAGAGACAAAAGCCTGAACGACTGCCTCCCACTTGCCCTCCTTTGATATCCAGAGGATCTCCCCTCATGGACTGGAGATCAGGTTTGCCATTACCTTGGCCCCTAGCTGAGACAAGTTTGCTTTTTCAGACATCTGTCCCCACAGCCCTGGCAAACACAGCCTTTAGGCTGGGTCCTCTGGAGCCATACCACAGGACCATGCCTGATGTCTCCTGGGAAACTGTGTCCATTCCTTTGGCCACACACCTCCAGAATATGAGAAAACTCAAGGCCCCCGAGGACATCCCACTACTGGGAGCCTCCCTGCACACACAGGGGCATTAGGACACAAGCTGAGCAGCTACCTCCACGAAGGCATGCACACAGATGTCAACAGAGATAGAAGGTTGAGCCGGACAGGCCCTTAGGCCCTAATCTCAACTCTTGCTTTGGTTTCCAGGTGTCACTCCTCAGAGGCTTTGGTTCGAAGAACAGGATATGGGCCTTTCCTGAGGCACTGAACAGAACTCCTCTCGTCTCCACATGGGAAGCTTCCTTGTTTGTTCCGTGTCAAACACCTCAGGTTGGACAATGCTCCAGAGTCCCTGAGCCACCTCCACATTCCAAGGTCTCCCAGGCCACCAAGCCACAGTAGGACTCATCTTCAGGAGAGTCCATTTCAACTCTCCCCTCTGGGTAGCTCACCCAGGAGCCCGCAGATAGAGCCTGTGTTGTCCTTACTAAAGATTGGGAATATGAGGTGGCGTTCCCAGGCATCCATGCTTAGACACCTGCTCTCGAGTCTTTCTGTATGGGGCCTCCTGGCACCATCCAATAGGACACGACTGTAAAGCAGAAGGAAACCTTGAGGTTGGAGTAGTTCACAAATCCCATCGTAGGCAAACCTCCCTGGCTTCATTAAGCCCGCACACCCTACAGGAAGAGGCCATGCTGGACAAAAACTCTAGCCTGAGGCACGTCTCATAGTTGACATGACCTCAGTGCAGGAGATCTCGATTCAGCCTCTGCAGAGTGGGTCTGTCGTGCCCTCGATCCCAAACCTCACTCTAGCTTGTGTTTTCAGACTTCCTTCCTCACACTCCTGGCAAACAAGCCCTCTGGACTAGGAACTCCAGAACCACAACCCAGCCCAGTGTCTGTCCAACGGAAGAAAAACGTTTCCCTGTGGGGCTCTCCAGAAAACCCAGATGAGGATCAACCTGCTCGGGCCTCGACGGTACCTGAACTGGATAGGCTGCTCTGGGCACTCATGCTCTGCCTGACACAGCCTGAAGCCAGACGTCCAGACAGACAAGGAGACAGCTGGCCGCACACCCAGCACTTCCGACACGCCATGGTCTTATGCCGTCACCTCTTCCTAACCTTGGTTTTCAGATATCTGAACCTAGACATTATATCAATTCTCTACACAGCTGGGTATTGCAAGCACAAAACAGAAGTCCTGCTTCCCATGGCTGTCAAGCTTGCTCTTGGCATGGAGTCAAACCTTCAGGGTGGAAGCAGCCTTCATGGCCCCTGATGCCACGCCCAACTTGAGTGCTGCTTGGGCACAAAATCAAACTGTGACCCTCAGCATGAGCCCCATGTCAAAGAAAGGCCTGTCAGGGCCTGGACAACGAGCCCGCATATGGGGCTTGCCAAGCTCCTATGCACCCAATCCTCACCAGGGTTTGAGTTTTCCAGTCGCCCCGCCCGTACCTTGGGCTCTGCTCTGGAATCCCTTTCTTGGAGAGACACATGAGCCAGACAACACTACTCCAACCTTCCCACAAATTGACCCCAAACTCTTGGGAGCTGGGACAAATCCCCAGAGAGGGATACTCGTCCACAGTCCCTGAGGCCACCCCTCCAATCCACGGCTATCCCGGACACAATATCCAGAGACAAAAGCCTGAAGGAAAGCCTCCCACTCGCCCTTGTTTCAGATCCCAGGAGCTCCGTCTCGGGCTGTACATCCGGCCTGCCATACCTAGGCGACACTCATAAGCTGAGTTTGTGTTTTCAGACTTCTGTGCCCACAGCCTGGACCCACACAACCTCCAGGCTAGGGCCTCTGGAGCCACAGCGAAAGATTGTGCCTGCCCTCTCCAAGTACAGTGAGCCCAATCCATTGACCACAATCCTACAGGTTATGGAAAAGCTCCAAGGCCCCTGAGGCCATCAATAGTGTCGGCCACCCTGGACTAAGAGGTGCTCTCTAACACCAGCGGAGCAACTATCTCCACTTAGACTCTCAGACAGTGTCCCCAGAGACAGAAGGTTGAAATGGACAGGTCCCCAGGCCCTAATCTGAACCTTAGCTTTGGTTTCCATGTGTCTGTCCTCTAAGGACTGTTTTCGTAGACCAGCACACGGGGCTTTTACGAGGCACCAAATCAAACCTCTCTAGTCTCCACATGGGGAGCTTTCTTACTGGGGATGTATCAAACCCTTCAGGTAGGAGAGTTCTGCAGGGCCACTGAACAACCAGCACATTCCAAGGTCTCCATGGACCCAAACGCACATTATGACGCATCCTCAGGAGAGGCCATTTCAACTCAGCCCCCTGGGTAGCGTGCCCCAGAGGCAGCAGATCAAACATATCTTGTCGATAATGGCCAATGGGAATCCGAGGCATGCTGTACAGGGATCCATCCTTCGAACCCTGCTCTCCAGTCCTTCCGTATGGTATGTCCTGGAGCCATGCAACAGGACTCGAATGTCCCGCAGAAGGAAACCTTGTGGTTTGGGGCAACCTCCAAACTCAGCTTGGGAAAACTTCCTTGGCCTCATGAGGCCCCCGCTTCATGAAGGTGCCATCATGGACACATACTCCAGCCTCAGCCAACGTCTGATCCTCAGCCTGACTTCAGATGCAGGAGATTTTGATTCAGCCTCTGCAGAGTGGGCCTGCTCTGCCGTTGGCTCCAATCCTCACCCTAGCTTGTGTTTTCAGACTTCTGTCCTCACACACCTGGTCCACAAACCCTCCCTACTGGGAATTCTGGGGCCACAATGAAGCACTCTGCCTACCTCCCAGACGAAAACATTGTCTATGGTGCTTCCCAGAAACCCCAAATGAGGATCAAACTGCTTGGCCCTCGGCAACACCCCAATTGCATAGGCTACCTTAAACACTGATGCTCTGTCGCACACTGAGCACGTCAGACCCGCCATGGCCTTAGGTCGTCATCTCTTCCCCACTGCGGTTTTCAGGATTCAGAACATAGACCTTATCTCCAACCACTGTCAAGGGTTGAAAATGATGCAGAAATCAGAACTCCTGTTGTTCAAAGTTCAGTGTAGTTGAAACCAGTGTGGCCCATGAGGCCCCGCCCATGCTCGCGGGCCACATTTGTCAAAATCACACATTGTGACCCTCAGGCTGAGCTAGTCCTCAAGTAAGGCCTCTCAGTGGCTAGATAAAGAGACAGCATTTTGGGCCTGCCATGCCCCTAGGCCTCAATTTTTAACCATAGTTTGGGTTGTCCCTTCACTCTTCCCCAGGGCTCTGCTTTGGAATTCCTCTTTGGTTGGGGCACCTGAGGTAACAAAC
This sequence comes from Mustela nivalis, assembly GCF_964662115.1. NCBI lineage: Eukaryota > Metazoa > Chordata > Mammalia > Carnivora > Mustelidae > Mustela > Mustela nivalis. Next base: position 63,046 of record NW_028136142.1, on the reverse strand, counting down.
CTGAAAGGAGACCTCCCATCCCACAGACTGACGAAAATCAATTGGGACCGGCCAAATCCACAGAGAGGAAGATTCGTCCATGGCCCATAAGGCCTCCCCACATTCCTCGTCCATCGTTGATACAAAATATAGAGACAAAAGCCTGAGAAAGCGCCTCAGACTCGCTCTTTCTTCATATCCTGAAGAGTTCTTCTCATGGTGTGTAGATTGGGCCTGCCATACCTACAACCCCACACCAAAGCTGAGTTTGTGTTTTCAGACTTCTGTCCTCAACGTCCTGGGCCACCCACCCTAGAGGCTGGAGCCCATGGAGCCACACATTAGAAATGTGCCTACCCAATCCATGGGAATTCTGCCCATTCCATTGTCCAAATTCGTACAAATTAGGAGAACCCTCGAAAGTCCCCGAGGCCATCCCAATAGTGTAGGTCATTCCATAGGGGATGTCCTGGTGCTGCCCAACAGGTGTCAATGGTCCCGCAGAAGGAATCCTTGAAGGTGGCATCCCACAACTCCCAACGTGGGAAAACCTCCATGGCCTTGAGACTTTGCTCCCTTCATGAAGGTGCAGTCATGCACAGACTCCAACCTGAGCCAACGTCTGATCCTCGCCGTGAATTCAGATGCTTGAGATATTGGTTCAGATATGCAGGGGGTAACTGCCGTACCCTTGGCCTGAAGTCCAAGTCTAGCTTGTGTTCTCAAACTTCTGTCCTCACATGCCTAGCCCAGAAGCCCTGACGTAGGCAATTCCGGATCCCACAATGCAGCACTCTGCCTGACCTCTAGAAAAAATATCTTGCCTAAAGAGCTTCCCAGTCACCTCAAATGAGGATAAACCTACACGGCACTCGACTGTACCCAAATTATATAGTCTAACCTGGGCACTAATCCACTGTCTGACACAACCTGAGCCCGAACCTCCTGAACAACAGCAAGGAAGCTGACCACACACTGAGCACCTCAGACCCGCCATGGTTTTAAGTCGTCATCTCTTCCCAACTGCGGTTTTCAGGCTTCAGAACATAGACCTTATCTCCAACCACTGCCAAGGGTTGAAAATGATGCAGAAATCAGAACTCCTTCCCCATGGCTAGAAACCTTGTGACTGGCATGTTGTCCAAAGTTCAGTGTAGTTGAAACCAGTGTGGGCCATGAGGCCCCGCCCATGCTCGCGGGCCACATTGGTCACAAACACACATTGTGACCCTCAGCCTGAGCCCAGTCCTCAAGTAAGGCCTCTCAGCGGCTGGATGAAGAGACAGCATATTGGGCCTGCCATGCCCCTAGGCCCCCATTTTTACCCATAGTTCGGGTTGTCCCTTCACTCTTCCTCAGGGCTCTGCTTTGGAATTCCTCTTTGGTTGGGACACCTGAGGTAACAAACCTGAAAGGAGACCTCCCATCCCACAGATTGACGTAAAACAATTGGGACCGGGCCAAATGCACAGAGAGGAAGATTCGTCCATGGCCCATAAGGCCTCCACACATTACACGGCCATCTTTGATACAAAATCCAGAGACAAAAGCCTGAGCAAGCGCCTCAGACTCGCTCATTCTTTATATCCAGAAGAGTTCTTCTCATGGTTTGTAGATTGGGCCTGCCATACCTACGTCACCAAACCTAAGCTGAGTTTGTGTTTTCAGACTTTTGGCCTCAAAGTTCTGGGCCACACACCCTCCAGGCTGGGTCCCCTGGAGCCACACATTAGGACGCTACCTACCCCATGCATGGGAATTCTGCACATTCCATTTTCCAAAATCGTACAAATTAGGAAAACCCTCCAAAGTACCCGAGGCCATCCCAATAGTGTAGGTCTCCCGGGACAAACAAGGGCGGTCTGACACCAGCTGAGCATCTACCTCCACTCATACCATAGATGGATGTCCCCAGAGAAGAAGATGGAACCAGACAGGACCCTAGGCCATAATCGGATCCATTGCTTTGGATTCCAATACCATCATAGGGGGGTTTCCTGATCACCCATCAGAACAAATCTCGTCTCCGCAAGGAAACTTGTGCATGGGAGCTATGTCAAAAGCTTAGGAGAATACTTTAGGGGCCCGGTGCCACTGTCCCATTCCAAGGCGCCCATGGACACAAACACACATTAGGCCCCATCCTCAGGAAATCCATTTCAACTCAGCCACCCTGTTGCTCCTGCATAGCCACCAATCTAAAGTGTCTTTTGCTAGGAGACAATTGGAATGCAAGGCGGGCTTCACTTGCATCCATCCTAGAACGGTGCTCTGGAGTCTTTCCATATGGGATGTCCTGGAGCTGCGCAACAGTTCTCAATTGTCCCGCAGAAGGAATCCTTGAAGGGGGCATCCCACAATTCCCAACGTGAAAAAACCTCCATAACCAAGAGACTCCGCTCCGTTCATGAAGGGCAGTCATTCACAGAAACTCCAACCTGAGCCATCGTCTGATCCTCGCCATGACTTCATTTGCTTGAGATATTGGTTCAGATCTGCAGGGAATACCTGCCGCGCCCTCGGCCTGAAGCCCAAGTCTAGCTTGTGTTCTCAGACTTCTGTCCTCACACTCCTGGCCCAGAAGCCCTCAAGTTTGGCAATTCCGGACTCGCAATGCAGCCTTCTGCCTGCTCTCTAGAAAAAATATATTGCCTAATGAGCTGCACAGCAACTCGAAGGAGGATAAACGTACACGGCACTCGACTGTACCCTAATTAAATAGTCTAACCTGGGCACTAATGCACTGTCTGACACAACCTGAGCCCGAACCTCCTGACCAACACCCAAGCACCTGACAACACACTGAGTATGTCAGACACGCCATGGCCTTAGGTCCACATCCCTTCCCAACTGCGGTTTTCAGGCTTCAGAACCTAGACCTTATCTCCAACCACCGCCCAGGTTTGAAAATGATGCAGAAATCAGAACTCCTGACCCATGGCTAGAAACCTTGTGATTGGCATGTTGTCCAAAGTTCAGTGTAGTTGAAACCACTGTGTCCCATGTGGCCCCGCCCATGCTCGTGGGCCACATTGGTCAGAAACACACATTGTGACCCTCAGCCTGAGCCCAGTTTTCAAGTAAGGCCTCTCAGTGGCTGGATGAAGAGACAGCATAATGTGCCTGCCAGCCCCTAGGCCCCAATTTTTAAACATAGTTTGGGTTGTCCCTTCACTCTTCCCCAGGGCTCTGCTTTGGAATTCCTCTTTGGTTGGGACACCTGAGGTAACAAAACTGAAAGGAGACCTCCCATACCACAGATTGACGAAAAACTATTGGGACCGGGCCAAATTCACAGAGAGGAAGATTCGTCCATGGCCCATGAGGCCTCCCCACATTCCACGGCCATCATTGATACAAAATATAGAGAAAAACCTGAGCAAGCGCCTCAGACTCGCTCTTTCTTCATATCCTGAAGAGTTCTTCTCATGGTTTGTAGATTGGGCCTGCCATACCTACGTACCCACACCTAAGCTGAGTTTGTGTTTTCAGACTTCTGTCCTCAAAGTCCTGGGCCACACGCTCCAGGCTGGGACCCCTGGAGCCACATATTAGGAATGTACCTACCCAATCCATGGGAATTCTGCCCATTCCATTGTCCAAAATCTTACAAATTAGGAGAACACTCCAAAGTCCTCGAGGCCATCTCAATAGTGTAGGTCTCCCGGGTCAAAAAAGGGCAGGCTGACACCAGCTGAACATCTACCTCCACTCATACCATAGATGGATGTCCCCAGAGAATAGATTGAACCAAAGAGGACCCTAGGCCATAATCAGATCCATTGCTTTGGTTTACAGGCATGTCTCCTCAAAACTCTGGATTCCATTTCCAGCATAGGGGGTTTCCTGAGGCACCCATCAGAACAAATCTGGACTCCAAAAGAAAACTTGTTCATGGGAGCTATGTCAAAAGCTTAGGAGAATACTTCAGGGTCCCGGTGCCACCGCCCCAAACTAAGGCCCCCATGGACACAAACACACATTAGGCCCCATCCTCAGGAAAGTCCATTTCACCTCAGCCACCCCGGTTGCTTCCGCAGAGCCATCACATCTCAACTGTCTTGTTGCTAGGAGACAATTGGAATGCGAGGCGGGCTTCCATGGCATCCATCCTCTAACGGTGCTCTGGAGTCATTCCATATGGGATGTCCTGGAGCTGCCCAACAGGTGTCAATTGTCCCACATAAGGAATCCTTGAAGGGGGCATCCCTGAACTCCCAACGTTGGAAACCCTCCATGGCCTTGAGACTCCGCTAGGTTCATGAAGGGCAGTCATTCACAGAAACTCCAACCTGAGCCAACGTCTGATCCTAGCCTTGACTTCAGATGCTTGAGATATTGGTTCTGAACTGAAAGGGTTACCTGCCGTGCCCTCGGCCTGAAGCCAAAGTCTAGCTTGTGTTCTCAGACTTCTGTCTTCTACTCCTGGCCCTGTAGCCGTCAAGACTGGAAATTCCGGACCCACATTGCAGCACTCTGCCTGCCCTCTAGAAAGAATATATTGCCTAATGAGCTGCCCAGGCACCTCAAATGAGAATAAACCTACACGACACTCGACTGTAACCAAATTATATAGTCTAGCCTGGGTACTAATGCACTGTTGACACAACCTGAGCTAGAACCTCCTGACCAACACCCAGGCAGTTGACCGCACACTGAGCGCATAGGACCCGCCAAGGCCTTAGGTCGTCATCTCTTCCCAACTGTGGTTTTCAGGCTTCCGAACCTAGACCTTATCTCCAACCAGTGCCCAGGGTTGAAAATGATGCAGAAATAAGAAATCCTTCCCCATGGCAAGAAACCTTGTGATTGGCCTGTTGTCCAAAGTTTAGTGTAGTTGAAACCAGTGTGGCCCATGTGGCCCTGCCCATGCCCGCGGGCCACATTGGTCACAACACACATTGTGACCCTCAGCCTGAGCCCAGTCCTCAAGTAAGGCCTCTCAGTGGCTGGATAAAGAGACAGAATATTGGGCCTGCCATGCCATTAGGCCCCCATTTTTAACCATAGTTTGGGTTGTCCCTTCACTCTTTCCCAGGGCTCTGCTTTGGAATTCCTCTTTGGTTGGGACACCTGAGGTAACAAACCTGAAAGGAGACCTCCCATCCCACAGATTGACGAAAAACAATTGGGATCAGTCCAAATGCACAGAGAGGAAGATTCGTCCATGGCCCATAAGGCCTCCGACATTACACGGCCATCATTGATAGAAAATCCAGAGAAAAAAGCCTGAGCAAGCGCCTCAGACTCGCTCATTCTTTATATCCAGAAGTGTTCTTCTCATGGTATGTAGATTGGGCCTGCCATACCTACATCACCAAACCTAAGCTGAGTTTGTGTTTTCATACTTCTGTCCTCAAAGTCCTGGGCCACACAACCTCCAGGCTGGGGCCCCTGGAGCCACACATTAGGACGCTACCTACCCCATACATGGGAATTCTGCACATTCCATTGTCCAAAATCGTACAAATTATGAGAAACCTCCAAAGTCCCCAAGGTCATCCCAATAGTGTAGGTCTCCCGGGACAAACAAGGGCGGTCTGACACCAGCTGAGCATCCACCTCCACTCATACCATAGATGGATGAACCCAGAGAAGAAGATTAATCCAGACAGGACCCTAGGCCATAATCGGATCCATTGCTTTGGTTTACAGGCATGTCTCCTCAAATTCCTGGATTCCAATACCTGTATAGGGGGTTTCCTGAGGCACCCATCTGAACTAATCTCATCTCCCCAAGGAAACTTGAGCATGGGAGCTATGTCAAAGTTAAGGAGAATTCTTCAGGGTCCCGGTGGCACCGCCCCATTGAAGGCCCCCATGGACACAAACACATATTAGGCCCCATCCTCGGGAAAGTCCATTTCAACTCAGCCATCCCGGTTGCTCCCGCAGAGCCATCAGATCTCAACAGTCTTGTTGCTAGGAGACAATTGCAATGCGAGGCGGTCTTCCCTGGCATCCATCCCCTAACGGTGCTCTGGAGTCATTCCGTATGGGATGGGATGTCCTGGAGCTGCCCAACAGGTCTCAATTTTCCCGCACAAGGAATCCTTGAAGGGGGCATCCCTGAACTCCCACCGTGGGAAACCTCCATGGCCTTGAGACTCCTCTCTGTTCATGAAGGGGCAGTCATGCACAGAAACTCCAACCTGAGCCAACATCTGATCATCGCCTTGACTTCAGATGCTTGAGATATTGGTTCAGAACTGCAGGGGGTACCTGCAATGCACTCGCCCTGAAACCCAAGTATAGCTTGTCTTCTCAGACTTCCGTCCTCACACCCCTGGCCCAGAAGCCCTCAAGTTTGGCAATTCCGGACCCACAGTGCAGCACTCTGCCTGCCCTCTAGAAAAAAAATATTGCCTCATGAGCTGCCCAGGCACCTTAAATGAGGATAAACCTACACAGCACTCGACTTTACCCAAATTATATAGTCTAACCTGGGCACTAATGCAATGTCTGAAACAACCTGAGCCCGGACCTCCAGACCAACACCCAGACAGCAGACCGCACCGTGAGCACATCAGACCCGCCATGGCCTTAGGTCATCATCTCTTCCCTACCTCAGTTTTCAGGCTTCAGAAGCGAGACCTTATCTCATATCGCTGCCCAGGGGTGAGTGTGATGCAGAAATCAGAACTCCTCCTTACCCATGGCAAGAACCCTTGCGGTTGGCACGTTGTCCAATGTTCAGTGTAGGAGAAACCAGCATTCTCCCTGAGGCCCCGCCCATTCTTCAGTGCGACGAGGGCATACACACGCATTGTGACCCTCAGCATGAGTCCTGTCCTCTAGTAAGTCCTCTCAGTGGCTGAACCATTGGATGTCATAATGGGCTTGACATGTCCCTAGGCCCCAATTTATAACCAGATTTCTGATTGTCCAGTCGCCCCTCACCAGGGCTCTACTCTGGAATCCCTCATTTGGAGGGACACCTGAGGTTAAAAAATAAAACAACAACAACAAAGAAACGGACTTCTTCCATCACACAGAATGGACACAAACTCTTTGGACGGGGCCAAACCACCATAGAGTAAGACTCGTCCATTTCCCATGAAGTCACCCAGAAATTTCACCACCATGAGTGACACGATATCCAGAGACAAAAACTTGAGCAAAAGTCTCAGACTCGCCCTTTTTTTCAAATCCTGAAGCGTTCTCCTCATGATCTGTAGATCAGTCCTGTCATACCTATGACCCGAAACATAAGCCGAGTTTGTGTTTTCAGACAACTGTCCAAACAGCCCTGGCCTACACAACCTACAGGCTAGGCCCCTGGAGCCAAACCTGAGGACTGTACTTGCCCTCTGCAAGGGATTTGTGTGTGCCCTTCCCAATGGCCAAAACCCTTCTAATAAAAAAAACCTACAAAGTGCCTGATCCTTCTCCCTAGTGGTGGCTTCCCAGGAAATACAGAGGCAATCTGAGCCCATCTGTGCACCTACCTGCACTCAGACACATAGACAGATGTCCCCAGAGGTAAAAAGGAAAGAACAGGCCCCTAGGCACTAATTAGATCCGTTGCTTTGGTTTCCAGGCATCTCTCCTCAGAGGCCTGGATTTCAAAACCAGCATATGGCTGTTTCTTGACTCACCCATCAGAAAACATCTCATCTACACATGGGAAACTTGCACGTTGGATCTGTGTCAAAGCCTCTGTTTCAGAGAACCCTTCAAGGCCCCAGTGCCACCGCTTCATTCCAAGGTCTCCATAGACACAAAACCACATTAGGACCCATACCCAGGAGAGTCCATTTCAACTCAGCCTCCTAGGTTGCTCCCCCAGATCCAGCAGATCTAACCTGTCTTGTTGCTAGGAGACAATTGGAATGAGAGGTGGGCTACCCAGCCATCCATCCTTAGAACCCTGCTCATAATCATTGGCCTGGAGACCCAAACAACAGGTCTCAATTGTCCTGCAGAAGACTCTTTGCAGTTTGGAGCTGCTCACAACTCCCATCGTGGGAAAAACCCCATGGCCTCGTGATGCCCCCCGTTCATGAAGGGGCTATCAGGGAGAGAAACACCAACCTGAGTGATCGTCTGACCCTCGCCCTGACTTCAGATGCACGAGATCTCGATTCAGGTCTGTAGATTGTGCCGGCCAAGTGCTCACCCAGAAATCGAAGCCTAGCTTGTGTTCTCAGAATTCTGTCCTCAGACTACTGGCCCACAAGCCCTCCAGTTTGACAATCCAGAACTACAATGCAGCACTCTGCCTGCCCTCCAGAAGAAAAACATTGCCCTCTGGGGCTACAGGTATTCCAGAGTAGAGCCCTGGGGAGGGCCGACCAGACAACCAGAAATCTGGTTTAAAATTGGGGCCTAGGGACATGTCAAGCCCATTATGACATCTAATGGTCGAGCCACTGAGAGGACTTACTAGAGCACAGGACTCACGGTGAGGGTCACAATGCGTGTTTATGCCCTCTTCGCACTCAAGAATAGGCGGGGCCTCCGGGTGAATGCTGGTTTCTCCTACACTGAACGTTGGACAACATGCCAACCACAAGGTTTCTTGCCATGGGTAAGGACGAGTTCTGATTTCTGCATCACAGGCACCCCTGGACAGTGGTTGGAGATAAGGTCTAGGTTCTGAGGCCTGAAATATCGCAGTTGGGAAGAGATGATGACCTAAGGCCATGGCGGTTTTGATGTGCTCAGTGTGCGGTCAGCTATCTGGGTGTTGGTCAGGAGGTCCGAGCTCAGGTTGTGTCAGACAGTGCATTAGTGCCCAGGTTAGACTATATACTTTGGGTACAGTCGAATGCCATGTAGATTTATCCTCATATAAGGTGCCTGGGCAGCTATTAGGCCAAATTTTTTTTCTAGAGGGCAGGCAGAGTGCTGCATTGTGGGTCTGGAATTGCGAAACTTCCGGGCTTCGGGGCCTGGAGTGTGAGGACGGAAGTCTGAGAACACAAGCTAGACTTGGGTTTCAGGGCCAGGGCACGGCAGGTACCCCTGTAGATCTGAACTTTTATCGCATGCATCTGAAGTCAGGGCGAGGATCCGACGTTGGCTCAGGTTGGAGTTTCTGTGCATGACGGCCCCTTCATGAAGGGAGCGGAATCTCGAGGCCATGGAGGTTTTCCCACGTTGGGAGTTGTGGGATGCCCCCTTCAAGGATTCCTTCTGCGGGACAATTGAGACTTGTTGGGCAGCTCCAGGACATCCCATATGGAATGACTCCAGGGCACCGTTCGAGGATGGATGCCTGGGAAGCCCGCCTCGCATTCCAATTGTCTCCTAGCAACAAGACAGTTTTAGATCTGATGGCTCTGCGGGAGAAACCGGGGTGGCTGACTTGAAATGGACTTTCCTGAGGATGGGTCCTAATGTGTGTTTGTGTCCATGAGGGCCTTAAAATGGGGCGGTGGCACCGGGACCCTGAAGTATTCTCCTAAGCTTTTGACATAGCTCGATGCACAAGGTTCCTTGTGGAGACGAGATTTGTTTTGATGGGTGCCTCAGGAAAACCTCTATGCTGGTATTGGAATCCAGGCTTTTGAGGAGACATGCCTTTAATCCAAAGCAATGTATCCGATTATGGCCTAGGGTCCTGTCTGGTTCAATCTTCTTTTCAGGGGACATCCATCTATGGTATGAGTGAAGGTAGATGCTCAGCTGGTATCAGACCGCCCTTGTTTGTCCCGGGCGACCTGCACTATTGGGATGGCCTCAGGGATTTGTAGGGTTCTCCAAATGTTACTGTTTTGGAAAATGGCATCGGCCGAATTCCCATGGATTGGGTAGGCACAGTCCTAATGTGTGACTCCAGGGGACCCAGCCTGGAGGGTGTGTGGCCCAGGACTTTGAGGACAGAAGTCTGAAAACACAAACTCAGCTTAGGTTTGGGGACGTAGGTATGGCAGGCCCGATCTATAAACCATGAGAAGAACTCTTCCGGATATGAAGAAAGAGCGAGTCTGAGGCGCTTGCTCAGGATTTTGTATCTGGATTTTGTATCAGAGAAGGCCGTGGAATGTCGGGGAGGCCTCATGGGCCATGGACGAATCTTCCTTTCTGTGGATTTGGCCCGATCCCAATTGTTTTTCGTCAATCTGTGGAATGGGAGGACTCCTTTCAGGTTTGTTACCTCAGGTGTCCCGCCAAAAGAGGAATTCCAAAGAAGAGCCCTGGGGAAAAGTGAAGGGAGAACCCGAACTATGGGTAAAATTTGGGGCCTAGGGGCATGGCAAGCCCAATATGCTATCTCTTCATCCAGCCACTGAGAGGCCTTATTGAGGACTGGGATCAGGGTGAGGGTCACAATGTGTGGTTTTGACCAATGTGGCCCGCAAACATGAGCGGGGCCTCATGGGCCACACTGGTTTCACTACACTGAACGTTGGGCAACATGCCAACAACATGGTTTCTTGCCACGGGGAAGGAGTTGTGATTTCTGCATCACTTTCAAGCCTCGGCAGTGATTGGAGATAAGGTCTAGGTTCTGAAACTTGACAACCGAGGTTGGGAAGAGATGACGACCTAAGAGCATGGCGGGTCCGATGTGCTCAGTGAGCGGCCAGCTTTCTGTGTGGGGCCAGGTAATCCAGGCTCGGGCTGTGTCAAAAAGGGCAATAGTGGCCAGGTCAGCCTATATATTTGGGGTACAGTCAAATGGCGTGCAGGTTGATCCTCATTTGGAGTTTCTGGGTAGCCCCAGAGGGCAATGTTTTTCTTCCTGAGGGCAGGAAGAGTGCTGCATTATAGTTCTGGTTTTCAAACTGGAGGCTTGTGGGCCAGTAGTCTGAGGAAGGAAATCTGAGAACAAGCTAGGCTTAGGTTTCTGGGTGAGGACAAGGCAGGAACAATCTACAGACCTGAATCGAGATCTCGTGCTTATGATGTCAGGGCGAGGATCAGAAGATCGCTCAGGTTGGTGTTTCTGTCCCTGATGGCCCTTCATGAAGGGGCGGGGGGGCCACGAGGCCGTGGGGGTTTTCCCACGATGTTAGTTGTGAGAAGCTCCAAACTGCAAAGATTCTTCTGCAGGACAATTGAGACCTGTTGGTTGGCTCCAGGGCAACGATTCCGAGCAGGGTTCTAAGGATGGATGGCTGGGTAGCCCACCTCGCATTCCAATTGTGTCCTAGCAACAAGACAGGTTAGATCTGCTGGATCTGAGGGAGCAACCCAGGAGGCTGAGTTGAAATGGACTCTCCTGTGGATGGGTCCTAATGTCTTATTGTGTCTATGGAGACCTTGGAATGTAGCGGTGGCACTGGGGTCCTGAAGGGTTTTTCCAAACAGAGGCTTTGACACAGCTCCAACGTGCAAGTTTCCCATATGGAGATGAGATGTTTTCTGATGGGTGAGTCAAGAAACAGCCATACGCTGGTATTGAAATCCAGGCCTCTGAGGAGAGATGACTGGATACCACAGCAATGGATCCGTTTAGTGCCTAGGGGCCTGTTCGTTCCTTTTTACCTCTGGGGACATCAGTCTATGCGTCTGAGTGCAGGTAGGTGCTCAGATGAGCTCAGATTGCCCCTGTTTGTCCTGGGAAGCCACCACTATTGGGATGGCCTCAGGCAGTTTGGAGGTTTATCCTATTAGTAGGGTTGTGGCCATTGGAATGGGCACATACAATTCCCTTGGAGAGGGCAAGTACAGTCCTCAGGTTTGGCTCCAGGGGCCTGAGCCTGTAGGGTGTGTAGGCCAGAGCTGTTTGGACAGTTGTCTGAAAACACAAACGCGGCTTATGTTTCGGGTCATAGGTATGGCAGGACTGATCTACAGACCATGAGGAGAACTCTTCAGGATATGAAAAAAGGGCGAGTGTGAGGCTCATGCTCAAGTTTTTGTCTCTGGATATCGTGTCACTCATGGTCGTGAAATTTCCGGGTGACTTCATGGGAAATGGACGAGTCTTACTCTCTGGGGTTTTGCCCCGTCCCAAGAGTTTTGGGTCATTCTGGGGATGGAAGAAGTCCGTTTTGTTGTTGTTGTTCATTTGCTTTGTTTTGTTTTTTAACCTCAGGTGTCTCACCAAATGAGGGATTCCAGAGTAGAGCCCTGGGGAGGACCGACCAGACAACCAGAAATCTGGTTTAAAATTGGGGCCTAGGGACATGTCAAGCCCATTATGACATCTAATGGTCGAGCCACTGAGAGGACTTACTAGAGCACAGGACTCACGCTGAGGGTCACAATGCGTGTTTATGCCCTCTTCGCACTCAAGAATTGGCGGGGCCTCCGGGTGAATGCTGGTTTCTCCTACACTGAACGTTGGACAACATGCCAACCACAAGGTTTCTTGCCATGGGTAAGGACGAGTTCTGATTTCTGCATCACAGGCACCCCTGGGCAGTGGTTGGAGATAAGGTCTAGGTTCTGAGGCCTGAAATACCGCAGTTGGGAAGAGATGATGACCTAAGGCCATGGCGGTTTTGATGTGCTCAGTGTGCGGTCAGCTATCTGGGTGTTGGTCAGGAGGTCCGAGCTCAGGTTGTGTCAGACAGTGCATTAGTGCCCAGGTTAGACTATATACTTTGGGTACAGTCGAATGCCATGTAGATTTATCCTCATATAAGGTGCCTGGGCAGCTATTAGGCCAAATTTTTTTTCTAGAGGGCAGGCAGAGTGCTGCATTGTGGGTCTGGAATTGCGAAACTTCCGGGCTTCGGGGCCTGGAGTGTGAGGACGGAAGTCTGAGAACACAAGCTAGACTTGGGTTTCAGGGCCAGGGCACGGCAGGTACCCCTGTAGATCTGAAATTTATCGCATGCATCTGAAGTCAGGGCGAGGATCCGACGTTGGCTCAGGTTGGAGTTTCTGTGCATGACGGCCCCTTCATGAAGGGAGCGGAATCTCGAGGCCATGGAGGTTTTCCCACGTTGGGAGTTGTGGGATGCCCCCTTCAAGGATTCCTTCTGCGGGACAATTGAGACTTGTTGGGCAGCTCCAGGACATCCCATATGGAATGACTCCAGGGCACCGTTCGAGGATGGATGCCTGGGAAGCCCGCCTCGCATTCCAATTGTCTCCTAACAACAAGACAGTTTAGATCTGATGGCTCTGCGGGAGAAATCGGGGTGGCTGAGTTGAAATGGACTTTCCTGAGGATGTGTCCTATAGGGTTTTTATGTCCATGAGGGCCTTGGAATGGGGCGGTGGCACCGGGAACCTGAAGTACTCTCCTAAGCTTTTGACATAGCTCCCATGCACAGGTTTCCTTGTGGAGACGAGATTTGTTTTGATGGGTGCCTCAGGAAAACCTCTATGCTGGTATTGGAATCCAGGCTTTTGAGGAGACATGCCTGTAATCCAAAGCAATGTATCCGATTATGGCCTAGGGTCCTGTCTGGTTCAATCTTCTTCTCAGGGGACATCCACCTATGGTATGAGTGGAGGTAGATTCTCAGCTGGTATCAGACCGCCCTTGTTTGTCCCGGGCGACCTGCACTATTGGGATGGCCTCAGGGATTTGTAGGGTTCTCCAAATTTTACTGTTTTGGACAATGGCATCGGCAGAATTCCCATGGATTGGGTAGGCACAGTCCTAATGTGTGACTCCAGGGGCCCCAGCCTGGAGGGTGTGTGGCCCAGGACTTTGAGGACAGAAGTCTGAAAACACAAACTCAGCTTAGGTTTGGGGACGTAGGTATGGCAGGCCCGATCTACAAACCATGAGAAGAACTCTTCCGGATATGAAGAAAGAGCGAGTCTGAGGCGCTTGCTCAGGCTTTTGTCTCTGGATTTTGTATCAGAGATGGCCGTGGAATGTCGGGGAGGCCTCATGGGCCATGGAAGAATCTTCCTCTCTGTGGATTTGGCCCGATCCCAATTGTTTTTCGTCAATCTGTGGAATGGGAGGACTCCTTTCAGGTTTGTTACCTCAGGTGTCCCGCCAAAAGAAGAATTCCAAAGAAGAGCCCTGGGGAAAAGTGAAGGGAGAACCCGAACTATGGGTAAAATTTGGGGCCTAGGGGCATGGCAAGCCCAATATGCTATCTCTTCATCCAGCCACTGAGAGGCCTTATTGAGGACTGGGATCAGGGTGAGGGTCACAATGTGTGGTTTTGACCAATGTGGCCCGCAAACATGAGCGGGGCCTCATAGGCCACACTGGTTTCAACTACACTGAACGTTGGACAACATGCCAACAACATGGTTTCTTGCCACGGGGAAGGAGTTGTGATTTCTGCATCACTTTCAAGCCTCGGCAGTGATTGGAGATAAGGTCTAGGTTCTGAAACTTGACAACCGAGGTTGGGAAGAGATGACGACCTAAGAGCATGGCGGGTCCGATGTGCTCAGTGAGCGGCCAGCTTTCTGTGTGGGGCCAGGTAATCCAGGCTCGGGCTGTGTCAAAAAGGGCAATAGTGGCCAGGTCAGCCTATATATTTGGGGTACAGTCGAATGGCGTGCAGGTTGATCCTCATTTGGAGTTTCTGGGTAGCCCCAGAGGGCAATGTTTTTCTTCCTGAGGGCAGGAAGAGTGCTGCATTATAGTTCTGGTTTTCAAACTGGAGGCTTGTGGGCCAGTAGTCTGAGGAAGGAAATCTGAGAACAAGCTAGGCTTAGGTTTCTGGGTGAGGACAAGGCAGGAACAATCTACAGACCTGAATCGAGATCTCGTGCTTATGATGTCAGGGCGAGGATCCGAAGATCGCTCAGGTTGGTGTTTCTGTCCCTGATGGCCCTTCATGAAGGGGCGGGGGGGTCACGAGGCCGTGGGGGTTTTCCCACGATGTTAGTTGTGAGAAGCTCCAAACTGCAAAGATTCTTCTGCAGGACAATTGAGACCTGTTGGTTGGCTCCAGGGCAACGATTCCGAGCAGGGTTCTAAGGATGGATGGCTGGGTAGCCCACCTCGCATTCCAATTGTGTCCTAGCAACAAGACAGGTTAGATCTGCTGGATCTGGGGGAGCAACCCTGGAGGCTGAGTTGAAATGGACTCTCCTGTGGATGGGTCCTAATGTCTTTTTGTGTCTATGGAGACCTTGGAATGTAGCGGTGGCACTGGGGTCCTGAAGGGTTTTTCCAAACAGAGGCTTTGACACAGCTCCAACGTGCAAGTTTCCCATATGGAGATGAGATGTTTTCTGATGGGTGAGTCAAGAAACAGCCATACGCTGGTATTGAAATCCAGGCCTCTGAGGAGAGATGACTGGATACCACAGCAATGGATCCGTTTAGTGCCTAGGGGCCTGTTCGTTCCTTTTTACCTCTGGGGACATCAGTCTATGCGTCTGAGTGCAGGTAGGTGCTCAGATGAGCTCAGATTGCCCCTGTTTGTCCTGGGAAGCCACCACTATTGGGATGGCCTCAGGCAGTTTGGAGGTTTATCCTATTAGTAGGGTTGTGGCCATTGGAATGGGCACATACAATTCCCTTGGAGAGGGCAAGTACAGTCCTCAGGTTTGGCTCCAGGGGCCTGAGCCTGTAGGGTGTGTAGGCCAGAGCTGTTTGGACAGTTGTCTGAAAACACAAACGCGGCTTATGTTTCGGGTCATAGGTATGGCAGGACTGATCTACAGACCATGAGGAGAACTCTTCAGGATATGAAAAAAGGGCGAGTGTGAGGCTCATGCTCAAGTTTTTGTCTCTGGATATCGTGTCACTCATGGTCGTGAAATTTCCGGGTGACTTCATGGGAAATGGACGAGTCTTACTCTCTGGGGTTTTGCCCCGTCCCAAGAGTTTTGGGTCATTCTGGGGATGGAAGAAGTCCGTTTTGTTGTTGTTGTTCATTTGCTTTGTTTTGTTTTTTAACCTCAGGTGTCTCACCAAATGAGGGATTCCAGAGTAGAGCCCTGGGGAGGGCCGACCGGACAACCAGAAATCTGGTTTAAAATTGGGGCCTAGGGACATGTCAAGCCCATTATGACATCTAATGGTCGAGCCACTGAGAGGACTTCCTAGAGCACAGGACTCACGCTGAGGGTCACAATGCGTGTTTATGCCCTCTTCGCACTCAAGAATTGGCGGGGCCTCCGGGTGAATGCAGGTTTCTCCTACACTGAACGTTGGACAACATGCCAACCACAAGGTTTCTTGCCATGGGTAAGGACGAGTTCTGATTACTGCATCACAGGCACCCCTGGGCAGTGGTTGGAGATAAGGTCTAGGTTCTGAAGCCTGAAAAACCGCAGTTGGGAAGAGATGATGACCTAAGGCCATGGCGGTTCTGATGTGCTCAGTGTGCGGTCAGCTGTCTGGGTGTTGGTCAGGAGGTCCGAGCTCAGGTTGTGTGAGACAGTGCATTAGTGCCAAGGTTAGACTATATACTTTGGGTACAGTCGAATGCCATGTAGATTTATCCTCATATAAGGTGCCTGGGCAGCTCATTAGGCCAAATTTTTTTTCTAGAGGGCAGGCAGAGTGCTGCATTGTGGGTCTGGAATTGCGAAACTTCCGGGCTTCGGGGCCTGGAGTGTGAGGACGGAAGTCTGAGAACACAAGCTAGACTTGGGTTTCAGGGCCAGGGCACGGCAGGTACTTCTGTAGATCTGAACCTATATCTCATGCATCTGAAGTCAGGGCGAGGATCAGACGTTGGCTCAGGTTGGAGTTTCTGTGCATGACGGCCCCTTCATGAAGGGAGCGGAATCTCGAGGCCATGGAGGTTTTCCCACGTTGGGAGTTGTGGGATGCCCCCTTCAAGGATTCCTTCTGCGGGACAATTGAGACTTGTTGGGCAGCTCCAGGACATCCCATATAGAATGACTCCAGGGCACCGTTCGAGGATGGATGCCTGGGAAGCCCGCCTCGCATTCCAATTGTCTCCTAACAACAAGACAGTTTAGATCTGATGGCTCTGCGGGAGAAACCGGGGTGGCTGACTTGAAATGGACTTTCCTGAGGATGGGTCCTAATGTGTGTTTGTGTCCATGAGGGCCTTAAAATTGGGCGGTGGCACCGGGACCCTGAAGTATTCTCCTAAGCTTTTGACATAGCTCGATGCACAATGTTCCTTGTGGAGACGAGATTTGTTTTGATGGGTGCCTCAGGAAAACCTCTATGCTGGTATTGGAATCCAGGCTTTTGAGGAGACATGCCTGTAATCCAAAGCAATGTATCCGATTATGGCCTAGGGTCCTGTCTGGTTCAATCTTCTTCTCAGGGGACATCCACCTATGGTATGAGTGGAGGTAGATTCTCAGCTGGTATCAGACCGCCCTTGTTTGTCCCGGGCGACCTGCACTATTGGGATGGCCTCAGGGATTTGTAGGGTTCTCCAAATTTTACTGTTTTGGACAATGGCATCGGCAGAATTCCCATGGATTGGGTAGGCACAGTCCTAATGTGTGACTCCAGGGGCCCCAGCCTGGAGGGTGTGTGGCCCAGGACTTTGAGGACAGAAGTCTGAAAACACAAACTCAGCTTAGGTTTGGGGACGTAGGTATGGCAGGCCCGATCTACAAACCATGAGAAGAACTCTTCCGGATATGAAGAAAGAGCGAGTCTGAGGCGCTTGCTCAAGCTTTTGTCTCTGGATTTTGTGTCAACGGTGGCCGTGGAATGTCGGGGTGTCCTTAAGGGCCATGGACAATTCTTTCTCTGGTGATTTGGCCTGATCCCAAGGGGTTGGGATCATTCTGTGGATGGGAAGAGTCCTTTCTGTATTTTTTTTTTTTTACCTCAGGTGTTCCACCAAAGAGGGATTCCAGAGTAGAGCCCTGAGTAGGGGTGACTAGACATCTCGAACTCTGGTTGAGATTGGGGTACTAGGGGCTTGGCAAGCCCCATATGTGGGCTGTTGTTCCAGTCACTAAGAGGCTTTACATGAGGATAGGGCTCACGCTGAGGGTCACAATGTGTGTTTGTGCAAATTGTGGCCCTCAGGGATAGGTGGGGCCTCATAGTCCATGCTGCTTTCTCCTACAATGAACATTGGACAACATGCCAACCACTAGGTTTCTTGCCAAGGCGAAGGAGAAGTTCTGATTCTTGCATCACGTTCACTCCTGAGCCGTGAGTGGAGATAAGGTCTAGGTTCTGAAGGTGAAAACTGAGGTTGGGTAGAGATGATGGCCTAAAGCCATTGTGGGTGTGATATGCTCTGTGTACGGCCAGCTGTCTGGGTGTTGGACTGGAGGTCTGCCCTCAGGCTGTGTCAACAGGGCTTTAGTGCACAGGCTAGACTGTATAATTGGGGTATGGTCGAGTGGCATGCAGGTTGTTACTCATTTGGCGTTTCCGGTTAGCCCTATAGGGCAACATTTTTCTTCTGGAGGGCAGGCAGAGTGCTGCATTGTGTCTCCAGAATTGCCAAACTGGAGGGGTGTGGCCAGGATTGTGAGGAAGGAAGTCTGAAAACACAAGCTAGCACGAGTTTTGGGGCCAAGAGCATGGCAGGCCCACTCTGCAGAGGCTGAATCGAGATCTCCTGCAGGTGAGGTCAGGGCGAGTATCAGATGTTGCCTCAAGCTGGAGTTTGTGTCCATGACGGCCCCTTCCTGAAGGCGGTGAGGGCGTCATGAGGCCAGGGAGGTTTCCCTACGCTGGGAGTTGTGAGCTGCTCCAAACTTCAAAGTTTCCTTCTTCAGGACAGTCAAGTACTATTAGATGGTTCCAGGATTCCCCATACAGAAAGACTTGAGAGCAGGGGCCTAAGCATGGATGCCGAGACAAGCCAAATGACATTCCCATTGCCTGGTTGAGACAAGGCACGCTCAATCTGCGGGCTCTTGGGTGAGCTACCCAGAAGGCTGAGTTTAAATGGACTCCCATGAGGATGAGTCATAATGTGGGTTGGTGGCCATGGAGACCTTGGAATGTGGCAGTGGCTAAGGGACTCTGCAGGATTCTCCAACCCGAAGGGCTTGACACAACTCCAACAAGGAAGCTTCCCATGTGGAGATGAGAGGTCTTCTGTCTGGTGCCTCAGGAAAGCCCCGTATGCTGGTCTTCAAACCCAGGCCTCTGAGGAGTGATACCTGGACACCAAAGCAGGAGTTCATAATAGGGCCTAGGGGCCTGTCTGGTTCAATCTTCTGTCTCTGCGGATATCTGTCTGTGTGTCTGCATGGAGGTAGTAGTTGCTCAGCTTGTGTCATAATGCCCATATTTGTCCAGTGCGGCTTGCGGTAGTGGGATGTCCTTGGGGACCTTGAGGTTTCTACTATTTTGTAGAGTTGTGGCCAATGGAATGGGCAGTTTCTTAGGAGAGTTCTGTGGTGTGGCTCCGGAGACCCCAGCCTGAAGGCTGTGTGGGCCATGGCTGTGCAGACAGACATCCAAAAACCCTAACTCAGCTCAGGTTTGGGGCCGAGGTTACGGCAGGACTGATCTACAGTCCATGAGGGGAGCTCCTCTGGATATGAAAGAAGGGTGAGAGGGAGGCAGTCGCTCAGGCTTTTGTCTCTGGATGTTTTGTCCACAATGGCCGTTTAATGTAGGAGTTGCCTCATGGGTCGTAGAAGTCTCCCTCTCTGGTAGTTTGTCCAGCCTCCAAGAGTTTGGGGTCATTCTGTGGGAGGGGAGTGTCCTGTTTTCTGCATCATGTGTCCCCCCAGTAGAGGAATTCTAGAGCATAGCAGTGGGTACTGACAACTGGAATACACGCCCTCTGGTTAAGCCTGGGGGCCTATGGATATAATAAGCCCCATATGCAGGATCTTAGTCCAGCCACTGAGAGGCGATACTTTAATACGGGACTCACGCTGCAGGTCACAATGCATGTCTGCGCCCTAGGCGGCCCTCAAGCACTGGCGTGGCCTTTCGAACAATGCAGGTTTTCCCACATTGAACGTTGGATAACATGACAACCACAAGGTTTCTGGGCATGGGGAATGAGGAATTCTAATTTCTGCATCACTTTCACCCCTGGGCAGTGATTAGAGATAAGGTCTAGGTTCTGAAGCCTGAAAACCGAGGTTGGGAAGAGATGACGACCTACAGCCATAGCGGGTCCTATGTGTCCAGGTTGGGGCCAGCTGTCTGGGTGTCGTTTGGGATGTCTTGTCTCAGGCTGTGCCAGACAGGGCATTAGTATACAGGGTGGGCTGTATAATTGCTTTACAATCGAGTGGCAAGCATTAGAAAATCATTTGGGTTTTCTTATTAGCAGCATAGGGCAAAGTTTTTCTTCTGGAGGGCAGGCAGCATGCTGCATTGTGGCTTCGGAATTCCCAAACTGGAGGGCTTGTGGGCCAGGAGAGTGAGGACGGAAGTCTGAGAACACAAGCTAGGCTTAGGTTTCGGGGCAAGGACATGGCAGGCACACTGTGCAGAGCTGAATTGAGATCTCATGCGTCTGAAGTCAGGTCGAGATTCAGACTTTGGCTCAGGTTTGAGTTTCTGTCCATGTGGGCCCCTTCAGGAGGGGGCGGGCATTATGAGGCCATGGGCATTTTCCCACTATTGGAGTTGTGAGATGCTCCAAACCGCAAGGATTCCTTCTGTGGGACAATTAAGATTTGTTGGATCGCTCCAGGATGTCTTATAAGGTAATTTTCCAGAACAGCGTTCTTAGTATGGATGCCTGGGCAGCCAGCCTCACATTCCAATTGTCTCCTAGCAACAATAAACGTTTGATCTGCTGGCTTGGGGTAGCAACAAAGGGGGCTGTGTTGAAATGGACTTTGCTGAGGATGGTCTTAATGGTGGTTTGAGTCCATGGAGACCTTGGTATGGGACAGTGGCACCAGGGCCCTGAAAAATCTCCTAACCAGAGGTTATGACATAGCTCCAATGAGCAAGTTTTCCATGGGGAGACAAGATTTGTTCTTATT
The DNA here is from genome assembly GCF_964662115.1 of Mustela nivalis. Lineage (NCBI taxonomy): Eukaryota > Metazoa > Chordata > Mammalia > Carnivora > Mustelidae > Mustela > Mustela nivalis. Next base: position 42,376 of record NW_028136142.1, on the reverse strand, counting down.
GGTGCCTCAGGAAACCACCATATGCTGGTATTGGAAACGAGGCCTCTGAGGAGAGATGCCTGGAAACCAAAGCAATGGATCTGATTAGGGCCTAGGGGCCTGTCCGGTTCAATATTCTTCTCTGGGGACATCTGTTGTCTGAGTGGAGGTAGTTGCTCAGCTGGTTTGAGATTACCCCTGTTTGTCCTGGGCGGCCTACACTATTGGGATGGCCTCGGTGACGTTGGAGGTTTTTCCTCATTTGCAAGGTTGTGGCCAATGGAATGGGAAGAATTCCCTTGAAAGGCAAGCACAGTCCTGAGGTTTGGCTCCAGGGACCCAAGTGGGGAGCGTGTGTGATCCAGGGCTATTTGGACAAAAGTCTGAAAACACAAACTCCACTTAGGTTGGGGGATGTAGGTATGGCCGGCCCAATCTATAGACCGTAAGGAGAACTCTTCGGGCGAATGTGAGGTGCTTGCTCATGCTTTTTTTTTTTTTTTTTCTGGAAATGTGTCACCGATTGCCATGGAATGTGGGGGTGTCCTCATGGGCCTTCGATGAGGCTCCCTTTCTGGGGATTTGACCTGATCCCAGAGTTTGGGGTCATTCTCTGGGAAGGGAGGAGGCCTTTCTGTTTTTTTTGTTTTTTTTTTTTTGTTTAATTATTTATTTTTTTTACCTCAGGTGGACCCCCAAAAGAGGATTTCCAGAGCAGAGTCGTGGGTTGGGGCAACTGGACAACCAGACCTCTGGTTTACATTGGGACCTAAGAACATGGCAAGCCCCATATGTGGGCTCTTGTTCCAGACACTGAGAGGCCTTCCTTGAGGATAGGTCTCACACTGAGTTTCACAATGTGTTTTTGTGCCCATGGAGCCCCTCAAGTCAGGGCGTGGCCTAATGTACCATGCTGGTTTCTCCTACACTGAATGTTGCACATATGGCAACCACAAGTTTTCTGGCCATGGGGAAGATGGAGTTCTAATTTCTGCAACACTTTCACTCCTGGACTGTGATTGGATTTAAGGTCAAGGTTCTGAAGCCTGAAAACTGAGGTTGGGAAGAGATGAGGACCTAAGGCCATGGTGTGGCTGATGTGCTCAGTGTTCGGCCAGCTGTTGAGTGTGGGTTGGGAGGTGCCGGCTCAGGCTGTGGCAGACAGGGAATTAGTGCCCAGGCTAGACTCTATCATTGGGGTGCAGTCGAGTTTCGTGCAGGATGGTACTCATTTGTGGTTACTGGGTAGCCCCAGAGGGCAACGTTTTTCTTCTGGAGGGGAGACACAGTGCCACATATTGGATCCGGAATTCCCAAACTGGAAGGCTTGTGGGCCAGGAGTGTGAGGAAAAAATTCTGAGAACACAAGCCAGACTTAGATTTCGGGGTGAGGGGACGGCAGGCACCCTCTGCAGAGATGATTCGAGATCACATATACCTGAAGACAGAGCTAGGAACAGACGTTGGCTTAGGTCGGAGTTTCTGTCCATGACGGCCCCTTCATGAAGGGGAGGGTGTCACGAGGACATGGAGGTTTTCCCACGATGGGAATTGTGAGATGCTCCAAACCGCAATGATTCCTTCTGTGGGACAGTCGAGACCTGTTGGATGGCTCCAGGACATCCCATAAGGAAGTTATCCAGAGCAGGGTTCTAAGGATGGATGCCTGGGCAGCCTGCCTCCCATTCCAGGTGTCTCATAGCGCCAAGGCAAGTTGGATCTGCTGGATCTACGGGTGCAACCGAGGCGGGTGTGTTGAAATGGGTGAGTTGAGGATGGGTCATAATGTGCATTTGTGTCCATGTAGACCTTGGAATGGGGTGCTTGAACCGGGGCCTTGAGGGATGTTCATAACCGGAGGTTTTGATGGAGCTCTAAAGAGTATGTTTCCTATGTAGAGAAGAGAATTGTTTTGATGAGTGCCTAAGGAATCTCCCATATGCTGGTATTGGAAACCAGGCCTCTGAGGAGAGATGACTGGAATCAAAAGCAATGGATCTGAAGAGGGCCTAAGTGCCTGTCCAGTTCAATCTTATTCTATGGGGATATCTGTCTCTGGGTCTGAGTGGAGGTAATTTCCTAATTTGTGAAAGATCATCCCAGTGTGTCCTGGGCAGCCAACACTATTCGGATGGCCTCGGGGAGTTCGGAGGATTCTCCTAATCTATAGGGTTGTGGCCAATGGAAATGGCAGAATTCCCCTAGAGAGGGAAGCCACAGTCCTGAGGTGTGGCTCCAGGGCCCCAGCTAAGATGGTGTGTGGGCCAGGCCTGTGGGGACAGAAGTCTGAAAACACAAACTCAGCTTAGGATTGGGGATGTATGTATGAAGGCTCGATCTACAGACCGTGAGAATTTTCCGGGCTATGAACAAAGGGCGAGTATGTGGCGCTTGCTCAGGCTTTTGTCTCTGGTTTTTGTGTCAACGGTGGCCGTGGAATGTCGGGATGTCCTCAAGGACCATAGACAATTCTTTCTCTGGTGATATGGCCTGATCCCAAGTGGTTGGGATCATTCTGTGGATTGGAAGAGTCCTTTCTGTGTATATATATATATATATATATATATATATATATATATGTATGTATATATATTTTTTTTTTACCTCAGGTGTCCCACCAAAGAGGGATTCCAGAGTAGAGCCCTGAGTAGGGGTGACTAGTCATCTCGAACTATGGTTGAGATTGGGGGACTAGGGGCTTGGCAAGCCCCATAAGTAGGCTGTTGTTCCAGTCACTAAGAGGCTTTACATGAGGATAGGGCTCACACTGAGGGTCACAATGTGTGTTTGTGCAAATTGTGGCCCTCAGGGATAGGTGGGGGCTCATAGTCCATGCTGCTTTCTTCTACAATGAACATTGGACAACATGCCAACCACTAGGTTACTTGCCAAGGCGAAGGAGAAGTTCTGATTCTTGCATCACGTTCACTCTTGAGCAGTGAGTGGAGATAAGGTCTAGGTTCTGAAGGTGAAAACTGAGGTTGGGTAGAGATGATGGCCTAAAGCCATTGTGGGTGTGATATGCTCTGTGTACGGCCAGCTGTCTGGGTGTTGGACTGGAGGTCTGCACTTAGGCTGTGTCAGACAGGGCTTTAGTGCACAGGCTAGACTGTATAATTGGGGTATGGTCGAGTGGCATGCAGGTTGTTAAACATTTGGCGTTTCCGGTTAGCCCTATAGGGCAACATTTTTCTTCTGGAGGGCAGGCAGAGTGCTGAATTGTGTCTCCAGAATTGCCAAACTGGAGGGGTGTGGCCAGGATTGTGAGGAATGAAGTCTGAAAACACAAGCTAGCACGAGTTTTGGGGCCAAGAGCATGGCAGGCCCACTCTGCAGAGGCTGAATCGAGATCTCCTGCAGGTGAGGTCAGGGCGAGTATCAGATGTTGCCTCAAGCTGGAGTTTGTGTCCATGATGGCCCCTTCCTGAAGGGGGTGGGTGCGTCATGAGGCCAGGGAGGTTTCCCTACGCTCTGAGTTGTGAGCTGCTCCAAACTTCAAAGTTTCCTTCTTCAGGACAGTCGAGTACTATTGGATGGTTCCAGAATGCCCCATACAGAAAGACTCGAGAGCAGGGGCCTAAGCATGGATGCCGAGACACGCCAACTCACCTTCCCATTGCCTGGTCGAGACAAGGCACGCTCAATCTGCGGGCTCTTGGGTGAGCTACCAAGAAGGCTGAGTTTAAATGGACTCTCCTGAGGATGAGTCATAATGTGGGTTGGTGGCCATGGAGACCTTGGAATGTGGCAGTAGCTAAGGGACTCTGCAGGATTCTCCAACCCGATGAGCTTGACACAACTCCAACAAGAAAGCTTCCCATGTGGAGATGAGAGGTCTTCTGTCTGGTGCCTCAGGAAAGCCCCTCAAGTCAGGGCGTGGCCTAATGTACCATGCTGGTTTCTCCTACACTGAACGTTGCACAATATGGCAACCACAAGTTTTCTGGCCATGGGGAAGATGGAGTTCTAATTTCTGCAACACTTTCACTCCTGGACTGTGATTGGATTTAAGGTCTAGGTTCTGAAGCCTGAAAACTGAGGTTGGGAAGAGATGAAGACCTAAGGCCGTGGTGTGTCTCATGAGCTCAGTGTTCAGCCAGCTGTTGAGTGTGGGTTGGGAGGTGCAGGCTCAGGCTGTGGCAGACAGGGAAGTAATGCCCAGGCTAGACTGTATCATTGGGGTGCAGTCGAGTTTCGTGCAGGATGGTACTCATTTGTGGTTACTGGGTAGCCCCAGAGGGCAACGTTTTTCTTCTGGAGGGGAGACACAGTGCCACATATTGGATCCGGAATTCCCAAACTGGAAGGCTTTTGGGCCAGGAGTTTGAGGAAAAAATTCTGAGAACACAAGCCAGACTTAGATTTCGGGGTGAGGGGACGACAGGCAGCCTGGGCAGCCAACACTATTCGGATGGCCTCGGGGGGATTGCAGGATACTCCTAATCTATAGGGTTGTGGCCAATGGAAATGGCAGAATTCCCCTGGAGATGGAAGCCACAGTCCTGAGGTGTGGCTCCAGGGGCCCCAGCTTGGATGGTGTGTGGGCCAGGCCTGTGGGGACAGAAGTCTGAAAACACAAACTCAGCTTAGGTTTGGGGATGTATGTATGAAGGCTCGATCTACAGACTGTGAGAATTTTCCGGGCTATAAACAAAGGGCGAGTATGTGGCGCTTGCTCAGGCTTTTGTCTCTGGATTTTGTGTCAACGGTAGCAGTGGAATGTCGGGATGTCCTCAAGGGCCATGGACAATTCTTTCTCTGGTAATTTGGCCTGATCTTAAGTGGTTGGGATCATTCTGTGGATTGGAAGAGTCCTTTCTGTATATATATATATATATATATATATATATATATATATATATATAATCCCTTCCTGAAGGGGGTGGGTGCGACATGAGGCCAGGGAGGTTTCCCTACGCTGGGAGTTGTGAGCTGCTCCAAACTTCAAAGTTTCCTTCTTCAGGACAGTCGAGTACTATTGGATGGTTCCAGGATGCCCCATACAGAAAGACTCGAGAGCAGGGCCGTAAGCATGGATGCCGAGAAACACCAACTCACCTTCCCATTGCCTGGTCGAGACAAGGCACGCTCAATCTGCGGGCTCTTGGGTGAGCTACCCAGAAGGCTGAGTTTAAATGGACTCTCCTGACGATGAGTCATAATGTGGGTTGGTGGCCATGGAGACCTTGGAATGTGGCAGTAGCTAAGGGACTCTGCAGGATTCTCCAACCCGAAGGGCTTGACACAACCCCAACAAGGAAGCTTCCCATGTGAAGATTAGAGGTCTTCTGTCTGGTGCCTCAGGAAAGCCTCGTATGCTGATCTTCAAACCCAGGCCTCTGAGGAGTGATACCTGGACACCAAAGCAAGAGTTCATAATAGGGCCTAGGGGCCTGTCTGGTTCAATCTTCTGTCTCTGCGGATATCTGTCTGTGTGTCTGCATGGAGGTAGTAGTTGCTCAGCTTGTGTCATAATGCCCCTATTTGTCCAGTGCGGCTTGCGGTAGTGGGATGTCCTTGGGGACCTTGAGGTTTCTACTATTTTGTAGAGTTGTGGCCAATGGAATGGGCAGTTTCTTAGGAGAGAGCAGGTACAGTTCTGTGGTGTGGCTCCAGAGACCCCAGCCTGGAGGCTGTGTGGGCCATGGCTGTGCAGACAGACATCCAAAAACCCTAACTCAGCTCAGGTTTGGGGCCGAGGTTACGGCAGGCCTGATCTACAGTCCATGAGGGGAGCTTCTCTGGATATGAAAGAAGGGTGAGAGGGAGGCAGTCGCTCAGGCTTTTGTCTCTGGATGTTTTGTCCACAATGGCCGTTTAATGTAGGAGTTGCCTCATGGGTCGTAGAAGTCTCCCTGTCTGGTAGTTTGTCCAGCCCCCAAGAGTTTGGGGTCATTCTGTGGGAAGGGAAGTGTCCTGTTTTCTGCTTCATGTGTCCCCCCAGTAGAGGGATTCTAGAGCATAGCAGTGGGTACTGACAACTGGAATACTCGCCCTCTGGTTAAGCCTGGGGGCCTATGGATATGACAAGCCCCATATGCAGGATCTTGGTCCAGCCACTGAGAGGCGTTACTTTAATACGGGACTCACGCTGCAGGTCACAATGCATGTCGTGCCCTAGCTGGCCCTCAAGCACTGGCGTGACCTTTCGGACAATGTAGGTTTCCTTACATTGAACGGTGGACGACATGCCAACCACAAGGTTTCTGGCCATGGGGAAGGAGGAATTCTAATTTCTGCATCACGTTCACCCCTGGGCAGTGATTGGAGATAAGGTCTAGGTTCTGAAGCCTGAAAACCGAGGTTGGGAAGAGATGACGACCTACAGCCATAGCGGGTCCTATGTGTCCAGGTTGGGGCCAGCTGTCTGGGTGTCGTTTGGGATGTCTTGTCTCAGGCTGTGCCAGACAGGGCATTAGAATACAGGGTGGGCTGTATAATTGCTTTACAATCGAGTGGCATGCATTAGAAAATCATTTGGGGTTTCTTATTAGCAGCATAGGGCAAAGTTTTTCTTCTGGAGGGCAGGCAGAGTGCTGCATTGTGGCTTCGGAATTCCCAAACTGGAGGGCTTGTGGGCCAGGAGAGTGAGGACGGAAGTCTGAGAACACAAGCTAGGCTTAGGTTTCGGGGCAAGGACATGGCAGGCACACTCTGCAGAGCTGAATTGAGATCTCATGCGTCTGAAGTCAGGTCGAGGTTCAGACTTTGGCTCAGGTTTGAGTTTCTGTCCATGTTGGCCCCTTCAGGAAGGGGGGGCATTATGAGGCCATGGGTGTTTTCCCACTATTGGAGTTGTGAGATGCTCCAAACCGCAAGGATTCCTTCTGTGGGACAATTAATATTTGTTGGATGGCTCCAGGACGTCTTATGAGGTATTTTTCCAGAACAGGGTTCTAAGTATGGATGCCTGGGCAGCCAGCCTCACATTCCAATTGTCTCCTAGCAACAAGAAACGTTTGATCTGCTGGCTTGGGGTAGCAACAGAGGGGGCTGAGTTGAAATGGACTTTCCTGAGGATGGTCTTAATGTTGGTTTGAGTCCATGGAGACCTTGGTATGGGGCAGTGGCACCAGGGCCCTGAAGGATTCTCCTAACCAGAGGTTATGACAAAGCTCCAATGAGCAAGTTTTCCATGGGGAGACGAGATTTGTTCTTATTGGTGCCTCAGGAAACCACCATATGCTGGTATTGGAAACGAGGCCTCTGAAGAGAGATGCCTGGAAACCAAAGCAATGGATCTGATTAGGGCCTAGGGGCCTGTCCGGTTCAATATTCTTCTCTCGGGACATCTGTTGTCTGAGTGGAGGTAGTTGCTCAGCTGGTTTGAGATCACCCCTGTTTGTCCTGGGCGGCCTACACTATAGGGATGGCCTCGGTGACTTTGGAGGTTTTTCCTCATTTGCAAGGTTGTGGCCAATGGAATGGGAAGGATTCCCTTGAAAGGAAAGCACAGTCCTGAGGTGTGGCTCCAGGGACCCAAGTGTGGAGCGTGTGTGGTCCAGGGCTATTTGGACAAAAGTCTGAAAACACAAACTCCACTTAGTTTGGGGGATGTAGGTATGGCCGGCCCGATCTATAGACCGTGGGGAGAATTTTTCGGGATATGAACAAAGGGCGAATGTGACGTGCTTGCTCATGCTTTTTTTTTTTTTTTTCTGGAAATGTGTCACCTATTGCCATGGAATGTCGAGGGGTCCTCATGGGCCATCGATGAGGCTCCCTCTCTGGGGATTTGACCCAATCCTAAGAGTTTGGGGTCATTCTGTTGGAAGGGAGGAGGCATTTCTGTTTTTTTTTTTGTTTATTTTTTTTTGTTTTTTGTTTTTTGTTTTTTTTTTTTACCTCAGGTGGACCACCAACAGAGGGATTCCAGAGCAGAGTCGTGGGTGGGGGCAACTGGACAACCAGACCTCTGGTTAACATTGGGACCTAAGAACATGGCAAGCCCCATATGTGTGCTCTTGGTTAAGACACTGAGAGGCCGTCCTTAAGGATAGGTCTCACACTGAGTTTCACAATGTGTTTTTGTGCCCAAGGAGCCCCTCAAGTCAGGGCGTGGCCTAATGTAACCTGCTGGTGCCTCCTACACTGAACGTTGCACAATATGGGAACCACAAGTTTTCTGGCCATGGGGAAGATGGAGTTCTAATTTCTGCATCACTTTCACTCCTGGACTGTGATTGGATTTAAGGTCTAGGTTCTGAAGCCTGAAATCTGAGGATGGGAAGAGATGAAGACCTAAGGCCATGGTGTGTCTGATGTGCTCAGTGTTCGGCCAGCTGTTGAGTGTGGGTTGGGAGGTGCAGGCTCAGGCTATGGCAGACAGGGAATAAGTGCCCAGGCTAGACTGTATCATTGGGGTGCAGTCGAGTTTCGTGCAGGATGGTACTCATTTGTGGTTACTGGGTAGCCCCAGAGGGCAACGTTTTTCTTCTGGAGGGGAGACACAGTGCCACATATTGGATCCGGAATTCCCAAACTGGAAGGCTTGTGGGCCAGGAGTGTGAGGAAAAAATTCTGAGAACACAAGCCAGACTTAGATTTCGGGGTGAGGGGACGGCAGGCACCCTCTGCAGAGATGATTCGAGATCCTGTATACCTGAAGACAGAGCTAGGATCAGACGTTGGCTTAGGTCGGAGTTTCTGTCCATGACGGCCCCTTCATGAAGAGGAGGGTGTCACGAGGACATGGAGGTTTTCCCAGGATGGGAATTGTGAGATGCTCCAAACCGCAATGATTCCTTCTGTGGGACAGTCGAAACCTGTTGGATGGCTCCAGCACTTCCAATAAGGAAGTTATCCAGAGCAGGGTTCTAAGGATGGATGCCTGGGAAGCCTGCCTCCCATTCCAGGTGTCTAATATAGCCAAGGCAAGTTCGATCCGCTAGATCTAGGGGAGCAACCGAGGCGGGTGTTTTGAAATGGGTGAGTTGAGGATGGGTCATAATGTGCATTTGTGTCCATGTAGACCTTGGAATGGGGTGCTTGATCAGGGGCCTTGAGGGATGTTCATAACCGGAGGTTTTGATGGAGCTCTAAAGAGTATGTTTCCTATGTAGAGAAGAGAATTGTTTTGATGAGTGCCTAAGGAATCTCCCATATGCTGGTATTGGAAACCAGGCCTCTGAGGAGAGATGACTGGAATCAAAAGCAATGGATCTGATTAGGGCCTAAGTGACCTTCCAGTTCAATCTTATTCTATGAGATATCTGTTTCTGGTTCTGAGTGGAGGTGGTTTCCTAACTTGTGAAAGATCATCCCTGTTTGTCCTGGGCAGCCAACACAAATCGGATGGCCTGGGGGAGTTTGGAGGATTCTCCTAATCTATAGGGTTGTGGCCAATGGAAATGGCAGAATTCCCCTGGAGATGGAAGCCACAGTCCTGAGGTGTGGCTCCAGGGGCCCCAGCTTGGATGGTGTGTGGGCCAGGCCTGTGGGGACAGAAGTCTGAAAACACAAACTCAGCTTAGGTTTGGGGATGTATGTATGAAGGCTCGATCTACAGACCGTGAGAATTTTCCGGGCTATGAACAAAGTGCGAGTATGTGGCGCTTGCTCAGGCTTTTGTCTCTGGATTTTGTGTCAACGGTGGCCGTGGATTGTAGGGATGTCCTCAAGGGCCATGGTCAATTCTTTCTCTGGTGATATGGCCTGATCCCAAGTGGTTGGGATCATTCTGTCGATGGGAAGAGTCCTTTCTGTATTTTTTTTTTTTTTTACCTCAGGTGTCCCATCAAAGAGTGATACCCGAGTAGAGCCCTGAGTAGTGGTGACTAGACATCTCGAACTCTGGTTGAGATTGGGGGACTAGGGGCTTGGCAAGCCCCATATGTGGGCTGTTGTTCCAGTCACAAAGAGGCTTTACATGATGATAGGGCTCACGCTGAGGGTCACAATGTGTGTTTGTGCAAATTGTGGCCCTCAGGGATAGGTGGGGCCTCATAGTCCATGCTGCTTTCTCCTACAATGAACATTGGACAACATGCCAACCACTAGGTTATTTGCAAAGGCGAAGGAGAAGTTCTGATTCTTGCATCACGTTCACTCCTGAGCAGTGAGTGGAGATAAGGTCTAGGTTCTGAAGGTGTAAACTGAGGTTGGGTAGAGATGATGGCCTAAAGCCATTGTGGGTGTGATATGCTCTGTGTACGGCAAGCTGTCTGGGTGTTGGACTGGAGGTCTGCCCTCAGGCTGTGTCAGACAGGGCTTTAGTGCACAGGCTAGACTGTAAATTGGGGTATGGTAGAGTGGCATGCAGGTTGTAACTCATTTGGCGTTTCTGGTTAGTCCTATAGGGCAACATATTTCTTCTGGAGGGCAGGCAGAGTGCTGCATTGTGTCTCCAGAATTGCCAAATGGAGCGGTGTGGCCAGGTTTGTGAGGAAGGAAGTCTGAAAACACAACCTAGCACGAGTTTTGGGGCCAAGAGCATGGCAGGCCCACTCTGCAGAGGCTGAATCGAGATCTCCTGCAGGTGAGGTCAGGGCGAGTATCAGATGTTGCCTCAAGCTGGAGTTTGTGTCCATGACGGCCCCTTCCTGAAGGGGGTGGGTGCGTCTTGAGGCCAGGGAGGTTTCCCTACGCAGGGAGTTGTGAGCTGCTCCAAACCTCAAAGTTTCCTTCTTCAGGACAGTCGAGTACTATTGGATGGTTCCAGGATTCCCCATACAGAAAGACTCGAGAGCAGGGCCCTAAGCATGGATGCCGAGAAACGCCAACTCCCCTTCCCATTGCCTGGTGGAGACAAGGCACGCTCAATCTGCAGGCACTTGGGTGAGCTACCCAGAAGGCTGAGTTTAAATGGACTCTCCTGAGGATGAGTCATAATGTGGGTTGGTGGCCATGGAGACCTTGGAATGTGGCAGTAGCTAAGGGACTCTGCAGAATTCTCCAACCCGAAAGGCTTGACACAACTCAAACAAGGAAGCTTCCCATGTGGAGATGAGAGGTCTTCTGTCTGGTGCCTCAGGAAAGCCCCATATGCTGGTCTTCGAACCCAGGCCTCTGAGGAGTGATACCTGGACACCAAAGCAAGAGTTCATAATAGGGCCTAGGGGCCTGTCTGGTTCAATCTTCTGTCTCTGCGGATATCTGTCTGTGTGTCTGCATGGAGGTAGTAGTTGCTCAGCTTGTGTCATAATGCCCCTATTTGTCCAGTGCGGCTTACGGTAGTGGGATGTCCTTGGGGACCTTGAGGTTTCTACTATTTTGTAGAGTTGTGGCCAATGGAATGGGCAGTTTCTTAGGAGAGATCAGGCACAGTTCTGTGTTGTGGATCCGGAGACCCCAGCCTGGAGGCTGTGTGGGCCATGGCTGTGCAGACAGACATCCAAAAACCCTAACTCAGCTCAGGTTTGGGGCCGAGGTTACGGCAGGCCTGATCTACAGTCCATGAGGGGAGCTCCTCTGGATATGAAAGAAGGGTGAGAGGGAGGCAGTCGCTCAGGCTTTTGTCTCTGGATGTTTTGTCCACAATGGCCATTTAATGTAGGAGTTGCCTCATGGGTTGTAGAAGTCTCCCTCTCTCGTAGTTTGTCCAGCCCCCAAGAGTTTGGGGTCCTTCTGTGGGAAGGGAAGTGTCCTGTTTTCTGCTTCATGTGTCCCCCCAGTAGAGGGATTCTAGAGCATAGCAGTGGGTACTGACAACTGGAATACTCGCCCTCTGGTTAAGCCTGGGGGCCTATGGATATGACAAGCCCCATATGCAGGAACTTGGTCCAGCCACTGAGAGGCGTTACTTTAATACGGGACTCACGCTGCAGATCACAATGCATGTCTGTGCCCTAGGCGGCCCTCAAGCAGTGGCGTGGCCTTTCGGACAATGCAGGTTTTCCCACATTGAACGTTGGACAACATGCCAACCACAAGTTTTCTGGCCATGGGGAAGGAGGAATTCTAAATTCTGCATCACGTTCACCCCTGGGCAGTGATTGGAGATAAGGTCTAGGTTCTGAAGCCTGAAAACCGAGGTTGGGAAGAGATGACGACCTACAGCAATAGCGGGTCCAATGTGTCCAGGTTGGGGCCAGCTGTCTGGGTGTCGTTTGGGATGTCTTGTCTCAAGCTGTGCCAGACAGGTCATTAGTATACAGCGTAGGCTGTATAATTATTTTACCATCGAGTGACATGCATTAGAAAATCATTTGGGGTTTCTTATTAGCAGCATAGGGCAAAGTTTTTCTTCTGGAGGGCAGGCAGATTGCTGCATTGTGGCTTCGGAATTCCCAAACTGGAGGGCTTGTGGGCCAGGAGAGTGAGGACGGAAGCTGAGAACACAAGCTAGGCTTAGGTTTCGGGGCAAGGACATGGCAGGCACACTCTGCAGAGCTGAATTGAGATCTCATGCGTCTGAAGTCAGTCGAGGTTCAGACTTACCTCAGGTTTGAGTTTCTGTCCATGTTGGCCCCTTCAAGAAGAGGGGGCATTATGAGGCCATGGGTGTTTTGCCACTATTGGAGTTGTGAGATGCTCCAAACCACAAGGATTCCTTCTGTGGGACAATTAAGATTTCTTGCATGGCTCCAGGACGTCTTATAAGGTATTTTTCCAGAACAGGGTTCTACGTATGGATGCCTGGGCAGCAGCCTCACATTCCAATTGTCTCCTAGCAACAAGAAACGTTTGATCTGCTGGCTTGGGGTAGCAACAGAGGGGGCTGAGTTGAAATGGACTTTCCTGAGGATGGTCTTAATGTTGGTTTGAGTCCATGGAGACCTTGGTATGGGGCAGTGGCACCAGGGCCCTGAAGGATTCTCCTAACCAGAGGTTATGACAAAGCTCCAATGAGCAATTTTCCATGGGGAGACGAGATTTGTTCTTATTGGTGCCTCAGGAAACCACCATATGCTGGTATTGGAAACGAGGCCTCTGAGGAGAGATGCCTGGAAACCAAAGCAATGGATCTGATTAGGGCCTAGGGGCCTGTCCGGTTCAATATTCTTCTCTGGGGACATCTGTTGTCTGAGTGGAGGTAGTTGCTCAGCTGGTTTGAGATCACCCCTGTTTGTCCTGGGCGGCCTACACTATTGGGATGGCCTCGGTGACTTTGGAGGTTTTTCCTCATTTGCAAGGTTGTGGCCAATGGAATGGGAAGAACTTCCTTGAAAGGGAAGCACAGTCCTGAGGTGTGGCTCCAGGGACCCAAGTGTGGAGCGTGTGTGGTCCCGGGCTATTTGGACAAATGTCTGAAAACACAAACTCCACTTAGGTTGGAGGATGTAGGTATGGCCGGCCCTATCTATAGGCCGTGAGGAGAACTCTTCGGGATATGAACAAAGGGCGAATATGAGGTGCTTGCTCATGCTTTTTTTTTTTTTTTTTCTGGAAATGTGTCACCGATTGCCATGGAATGTCGGGGTGTCCTCATGGGCCATCGATGAGGCTCCCTCTCTGGGGATTTGACCCGATCCCAAGAGTTTGGGGTCATTCTGTCGGAAGGGAGGAGGTCTTTCTGGTTTTTTTTTGTTTGTTTGTTTTTTTTTTTTTTTTTTACCTCAGGTGGACCACCAAAAGAGGCATTCCAGAGCAGAGTCCTGGGGAGGGGCGACTGGACAACCAGACCTCTGGTTAACATTGGGACCTAAGAACATGGCAAGCCCCATATGTGGGCTCTTTGTCCAGACACTGAGAGGCCTTCCTTGAGGATAGGTCTCACACTGAGTTTCACAATGTGTTTTTGTGCCCAAGGAGCCCCTCAAGTCAGGTCGTGGCCTAATGTAGCATGCTGGTTTCTCCTACACTGAACGTTGCACAATATGGCAACCACAAGTTTTCTGGCCATGGGGAAGAAGGAGTTCTAATTTCTGCAACACTTTCACTCCTGGACTGTGATTGGATTTAAGGTCTAGGTTCTGAAGCCTGAAAACTGAGGTTGGGAAGAGATGAAGCCCTTAGGCCATGGTGTGTATAATGTGCTCAGTGTTCGGCCAGCTGTTGAGTGTGGGTTGGGAGGTGCAGACTCAGGCTGTGGCAGACAGAGAATTAGTGCCCAGGCTAGACTGTATCATTGGGGTGCAGTCGAGTTTCGTGCAGTATGGTACTCATTTGTGGTTATTGGGTAGCCTCAGAGGGCAACGTTTTTCTTCTGGAGGGAAGACACAGTGTCACATAGTGGCTCCAGAATTCCCAAACTGGAATGCTTGTGGGCCAGGAGTGTGAGGAATAAATTCTGAGAACACAAGCCAGACTTAGATTTTGGGGTGAAGTTACGGCAGGCACCCTCTGCAGAGATGATTCGAGATCCCGTATACCTGAAGACAGAGCTAGGATCAGACGTTGGCTTAGGTCGGAGTTTCTGTCCATGACGGCCCCTTCATGAAGGGGAGGGTGTCACGAGGACATGGAGGTTTTCCCACGATGGGAATTGTGAGATGTTCCAAACCGCAATGATTCCTTCTGTGGGACAGGTGAGACCGGTGGATGGCTCCAGGACATCCCATAAGGAAGTTATCCAGAGCAGAGTTCTAAGGATGGATGCCTGGGCAGCCTGCCTCCCATTCCAGGTGTCTTATAAAGCCAAGGCAAGTTCGATCTGCCTGATCTAGGGGAGCAACCGAATCGGGTGTGTTGAAATGGGTGAGTTGAGGATGGGTCATAATGTGCATTTGTGTCCATGGAGACCTTGGAATGGGGTCTTGATCCGGGTCTTTGAGGGATGTTCATAACCGGAGGTTTTGATGGAGCTCTAAAGAGTATGTTTCCTATGTAGAGAAGAGAATTGTTTTGATGAGTGCCTAAGGAATCTCCCATATGCTGGTATTGGAAACCAGGCCTCTGAGGAGAGATGACTGGAAACATAAGCAATGGATATGATTAGAGCCTAGGTGCCTGTCCGGTTCAATCTCTTTGCTGGGGATACGTGTCTAAGTATCTGAGGGGAGGTAGTTGCTCAGATTGTGTCAGATCGCCCCTGTTTGTCCTTGGCGGCCTATAATATTGGAATGGCCTCGGGACTTTGGAGTTTCTCCTAATCTATAGGGTTGTGGTCAATGGAATGGGCAGAAATCCCCTGGAGAGGGCAGGCAAAGTTCTGAGTTTGGCGCTAGGGGCCCAACCTTGAGGGTGTGTGGGCCAGGCCTGTGGAGCAAAAATCTGAAAACACAAACTCCGCTTAGGATTGGGGACATAGTTATGGCACTCCCAATCTACAGACCGTGATAACACTTCAGGATATGAAAAAGTGTGAGTTTGAGGTGCTTGCTCAGATTTTGTCTCTGGATTTGTGTCAACAATGTGGGTGGAATGCTGGCGTGGCCTCATGGGTTGTGGACGGCTTTCCTTCTCTGAGGATTTGACCCAATCCCAAGAGTTTGGGTATGTTCTGTGGGATGGGAGGAGTCCGTTCTGTTTTTTATTTTATTTTATTTTATTTTTTGTACCTCATGTGTCCCAATAAAGGAGGGATTTCAGAGCAGAGTCCTCGGGAGGGACACCTGGACAACCCCACCTCTGTTTTAGTTTGGGGGCCTAGGGGCATGGCAAGTCCAATATGTGGGCTCTTGATTCAGACACTGAGAGGCCTTCCTTGAGGACAGGGCTCATGCTGAGGGTCACAATGCCTATTTGTGCCAACAAGGCCCTCAAGCATGGGAAGGGCCTCATGGGCCACGCTGGATTCTCCGACACTGAACGTTGGAGAATATGCCAACCACAAGGTTTCTGGCCATGGCGAAGGAAGAGTTGTGACTTCTGCATCACGTTAACCCCTGGACAGTGATTGGAGTTTAGGTCTAGGTTCTGAAACCCGAAAACCGAGGTTGGGAAGAGATGAAGACCTAAGGACCTGTTGGGTCCAATGAGCTCAGTGTGCGGCCAGCTGTTGAGCATAGGTCTGGAGGTGTGGGCTCATGCTGTGTCAGACATGGCATTAGACAGGGTAGACTGTATATTTGGGGTGCAGTCGAGTGGCGTTCAATTGATCCTCATTCAGGTCTCTAGGTAGTTCCATAAGGCAACGTTTTTTCTCTGGGAGGGCAGCAGTGTGCTGCATTGTGGCCCCAGTATTGCCAAACTGTAGGGCTTTTGGGCCAGGGGTGTGAGGACTGTAGTCTGAGAACACAAGCTAGGCTTAGTTTTTGGGGTGAGGGCACAGAAGGCACACTCTGCAGAGCTGAATCATGATCTCATGCACCTGAAGTCAGGGCGAATATCAGACGTTTGCTCAGGTTGGAGTTTCTGTCCATGATGGCCACTTTATAAAGTGGAGCGTCTCAAGAGGCCATGTAGATTTTCCCACAATGGGAGTTCTGAGATGCTCCAGACTGCAAATATTCCTTCTGTGGGACACTTGAGACCTGTTGGATGGCTCTAGGATGTCCCATATGGAATGACTCCAGAGTAGGGTTCTAAGGATTGATGCCTAGGCAGCCCACCTCCCATTCTAGTTGTCTCCTAGCGACAAGGCAGGTTTGATCTGCAGGCCCTGGGGGAGAAACCAAGGGGGTTGAGTTGACATGGACGCTCCCGAGGATAGATCATAATGTGGGTTTAAGTCCATGGAGACCTTGGAATGGGGCGCTTTATCCGGGGCCCTGAAAGATTCTACTAAACAGAGGTTTTTATAGAGCTCCAAAGAGTACATTTCCTATGTGGAGACGAGATTTTTCTGATGAGTGCCTCAGTAATCCCCCTATGCTGGTATTGGAAACCAGGCCTTTGAGGAGAGATGCCTGGAAACAAAAGCAATGGATCTGATTAGGGCCTAAGTGCCTGTCCAGTTCAATCTTATTCTATGGAGATATCTGTCTCTGGGTCTGAGTGGAGGTAGTTTCCTAACTTGTGAAAGATCATCCCTGTTTGTCCTGGGCAGCCAACACTATTCGGATGGCCTCGGGGAGTTTGGAGGTTTCTCCTAATCTATAAGGTTGTGTCCAATGGAAATGGGAAAATTCCCCTGGAGAGGGAAGCCACAGTCCTGAGGTGTGGCTCCAGGGGCCCCAGCTTGGATGGTGTGTGGGCCAGGCCTGTGGGGACAGAAGTCTGAACACAAACTCAACTTAGGTTTGGGGATGTATGTATGAAGAATCGATCTATAGACCGTGAGAATTTTCCAGGCTATGAACAAAGGGCGAGTATGTGGCGCTTGCTCAGGCTTTTGTCTCTGGATTTTGTGTCAACGGTGGCCGTGGAATGTCGGGGTGTCCTCAAGGGCCATGGACAATTCTTTCTCTGGTATTTGGCCTGATCCCAAGGGGTTGGGATCATTCTGTGGATGGGAAAAGTCCTTCTGTATTTTTTTTTTTTACCTCAGGTGTCCCACCAAAGAGGGATTCCAGAGCAGAGCCCTGAGACGGGTGAGTAGACATCTCGAACTCTGGTTGAGATTGGGTGACTAGGGGCTTGTCAAGCCTCATATGTGGGCTGTTGTTCCAGTCACTAAGAGGCTTCACATGAGGATAGGGCTCACGCTGAGGGTCACAATATGTGTTTGTGCAAATTGTGTCCCTCAGGGATAGGTGGGACCTCATAGTCCATGCTGCTTTCTCCTACAATAAACGTTGGACAACATGCCAACCACAAGGTTTCTTGCCATGGCGAAGGAGAAGTTCTGATTCTTGCATCACGTTCACTCCTGAGCAGTGAGTGAAGATAAGGTCTAGGTTCTTAAGGTGAAAATTGAGGTTGGGTAGAGATGATGGCCTAAAGCCATTGTGGGTATGATATGCTCAGTGTACGTCCAGCCGTCCTGGTGTTGGACTGGAGGTCTGCCCTCAGGCTGTGTCAGACAGGGATTTAGTGCACAGGCTAGACTGTATAATTGGGGTATGGTCGAGTGGCATGCAGGTTGTTACTCATTTGGCGTTTCTGGTTAGCCCTATAGGGCAACATTTTTCTTCTGGAGGCCAGGCAGAGTGCTGCATTGTGTCTCCAGAATTTCCAAACTGGAGGGGTGTGGCCAGGATTCTGAGGACGGAAGTCTGAGAACACAAGATAGGCTTAGGTTTCGGGGGAGGGCCCAGCAGGCACACTCTCAAGTGCTGAATCGAGATCATATGCTTCTGAATTTAGGGCGAGGATCAGACTTTGGCTTAGGATGGAGTTTCAGTCCATGATGGCCCATTTATGAAGGTGTGGGGCATCATGAGGAAATGGAGGTTTTCTCACAGTGTTATTGTGTGATGCTTCAAACCACAAGGATTCATTCTGCGAGACAGTCAAGACAGGTTGGTTGGATTCAAGACGTCCCATAAAGAAGTTCTCCAGAGCAGGGTTCTAAGGATGGATGCCTTGGCAGCCCGCCTCCCATTCTAACTGTCTCCTAGTGACAAGGAAGGTTTGATCTGCTGGCTCTGGGTGAGCAGCCGAGGGGGCTGATTGGAAATGGACTCTCCTGAGAATGGTTCATAATGTAAGTTTGTGTCCTTGGAGACCTTGGGATTGGGCCATGGTGCCAGCGCCCTGAAGGATCCTCCTAACCTGAGGTATTGACACAGCTCCAAAGAGCAAGTTTCCCATGTGGAGATGAGATCTGTTCTGATTGTTTCCTTAGGAAACCCCCATATTCTGATATTGGAAACAAGGCCTCTGAGGAGAGATACCTAGAAACCAAAGCAATGCATCAGATGTTGGCTCAGGTTGGAGTTTCTGTCCATGATAGCCCCTTTATAAAGGGGAGCATCTCATGAGGCCATGTAGGTTTTCCCACGATAGGAGTTGTGAGATGCTCCAATCTGCAAGGATTCCTTCTGTGGGACAGTCAAGACCTGTTGGAAGGCTCCAGGACATCCCATATGGAACGGCGCCAGAGCAGGATTCCATGGATGGATGCCTAGAGAGTCTGCTTTGCATTCCAGTTGTCTCCTAGCGACAAGGCAGGTTTGATATTCTGCCTCTGGGGGAGTAATCGACGGGGCTGAGTTGAAATGTACTCTCCTGCCGAATGGTCATAATGCGGGTATGTGTCCATGGAGACCTTGGAATAGGGCGGTTGCTCTGGCTACCTGAAGGTTTCTCCTAACTGGAGGCTTTTACAGAGCTCCAAAGGATAAGTTTCCCATGTGAAGACAAGATTTGTTCTGATTGGTATCTCTGGAATCCCCCATATGCTGGTATTGGAAAACAGGCCTCTGAGGAGAGATGCTTAGAAAAAAAAGCAATGGAACCAATTACATTCTAGGGGCCAGTCCAGTTTAATCTTCTTCTCTTGGGTTATCTGTGTACGGGTGAGTTGACGTCGTTGCTCAGCTTGTGAGAGATCGCCCCTCTTTGTCCTGGGTGGCCTACACTATTGGAATGGCCTCTGGGACTTTGGAGGTTTCTCCTTATCTGTAGGGTTGTGGCCAATGGAATGGGAAGAATTTCCTTGGAGAGGGCAGGCACAGTCCTGAGGTGTGGCTCCAGGGGCCTCAGTCTGGAGGGTGTGTGGGACAGGGATGTCAGGATAGAAGTCTGAAAACACAAACTCGGCTTAGGTTTGGGGACGTAGGTATGGCAGGCCCAATCTACAGACTATGAGGAGAATTTTTTGGGCTATGACCTAAGGGTGAGTGTGAACGCTTGCTGAAGCTTATGTCTCTGGATTTTGTGTCAATAGTGGCCGTGGAATGTCGGGCCGGCCTCATGGGCCATGGACGAGTCTTTCTCTCTGGACCCCAATCACTTGGGATGGCCCAATCCCAAGTGATTGGGGTCATTCTGTGAGTGGGAGGAGTCCTTTCTGTGTTTATTTACCTCAAATGTCCCACCAAAGAGGGATTCCAGAGCAGAGCCCTGAGTAGGGGTGACTAGATGTCTCTACCTCTGGTTAAGATTGGGTGACTTGGGGCATGGCAGGCCCCATATGCGGGCTCATGGTCCAGCCACTGAGAGGCTTTACTTGAGGACAGGGCTCAAACTGAGGGTCCCAATGTGTGTTTGAGCCCACCGCAGCTCTTAAGCATAGGCAGGGCCTCAGGGACCCTACACTACCCTCAGGGGCCCTACTACTACCCCTGTAGGCCCTACAGGGGTCCTACACTGAACGTTGGACAAGATGCCAACCACAAGATTCTGGCGAGAGGGAAGGAGGAGTTCTGATTTCTGCATCACGTTCACCCATGGGAAGTGAGTAGAGATAAGGTCTAGGATTCTGTAGCCTGAAAACCGAAGTTGGAAAGAGATGGCGACCTAAGGCCATGGCGGTTCAGATGTTCTCAGTGTACAGCAAGCTGTCTGGGTGTCGGTTGGGAATTCAGGCCTCAGGTTCTGTCAGACAGGGCATTAGTGTACAGGCTAGACTATATAATTGGTGTACAGTTGAGTGACGTGCAGGTTTATCCTCATTTGAGGTTTCTGGGTAGACCCATAGGGCAATATTTTTCTTCTAGAGGGCAGGCAGAGTGCAGCACTGTGTCATCGGAAATCCCAAAATAGAGGGCGTGTGGTCCAGGAGAGTGAGGACGGAAGTCGGAGAACACTAGCTACGCTTAGGTTTTGGGGTGAGGGCACAGCAGGTACACTCTGAAGAGCTGAATCAAGATCTCGTGCATCTGAAGTCAAGGCGAAGATCAGCTGTTGGCTCAGGTTGGAGTTTCTTTCCATGATCTGCCTTCATGAAGATTGGGGGCATCATGTGACCTTGGAAGCTTTCCATGATATGAGTTGTTAGGTTGTCCATGCACAAGGACTCCTGTGGGACAGTCGAGACCTGTTGGATGGCTCAAGGATGTCCCATAAGGAACGACGCAAGAGCAGGGTTCTAAGGATGGATGCCTGAAGAGCCCAACTCGCATTTCAATTGTCTCCTAGCGACAAGGCAGGTTCAATCTGCTGGCTCTGGGGTAGCAACCGAGGGGGTTTAGTTGAAATGGACTCTCCTGAGGATGGGTCATAATTTGGGATTGTGTCCATGGAGATATTCAAATGGGGCAGTGGCTCCAGTGACCTGAAGTTTTCTCCTAACTGGAGGTTATGACACAGCTCCATAGAGCAAGATTCCCATGTGGAGACGAGATTTTTTCTGATAGGTAGCTCTGGAAACCCCCTTATGCTGGTATTGGAATCCAGGCCTCTGAGGAGAGATGCCTGAAAACAAAAGCAATGGATCCAATTAGGGCCTAGGTGCCTGTCTTGTTCAATATTCTTTTCTATGGATATCTGTCTAAGGTTCTGATTGGAGGTAGTGGCTCAGCTTGTGCCAGAGGGTCCCTGTATGTCCAGGACATTCTACACTATTGGGATGGCCTCAGAGATTTTGGATGATTCTCCTAATCTGTCAGGTTGTGCCAAATGAATGAGCAGAATTCCCTTGGAGAGGGCAGGCACAGTCCTGAGGTGTGGCTCCATGGGGCCCAGCCTTTAGGGTGTGTGGGTGAGGACAATGGAGACAGAAGTCTGAAAACACAAACTCGGCTTAGGTTTGGGGACATAGGTATGGCAGGCCCGATCTACAGACCTTGAGAATTTTGGGGGCTCTGAACAAAGGGCAAGTGTGTGGCGCTTTTTCAGGTTTTTGTCTCCGGATTTTGTGTCAATGGTGGCCGTGGAATGTCAGGCTGGCCTCATCGACCATGGACGAGTATTTCTCTCTGTGGATTTGGCCAAATTCCAAGTGTTTGGGGTCATTCTTTGGATGGTAGGAGTCCTTACTTTTTTTTTTTCTTTATCTTGTTTTGTTTTGTTTTGTTTTGTTTTGTTTTGTTTTGTTTTTTTGTTTTTTTTTTTACCTTATGTGTCCCACCAAAGAGGGATTCCAGAAAAGAGCTCTGAATAAGGTTGACTAGACTTCTCAAGCTCTGGCTAGGATTGGGGGAGTAGGGGCATGGCAAGTCCCATATGCAGGCTCTTGGTCCAGCCCCGGAGAGGCTTTACTTGAGGCCAGGGTTCATGCTTAGGGTCCTAATGTGTGTTTGTGCCCATCGCAGCCCTCAAGCTTGTCTGAGGCCTCATGGGCCATGCTGGGTCTCATATACTGAACGTTGGACAACATGCCAACCACAAGGTTTCTGGTCATGGGGAAGGTGAAGTTCTGATTTCTGCATCACGTACATCACTTAGTTGTGAGTGGAGATAATGTCTAGGTTCTGAAGCCTGACGACCAAGGTTGGGAAGAGATGATGACCTAAGGCCATGGCATGTTCAATGTGTTCAGTGTGAGGCCAGGTGTCTGGGTGTCGGTCACGAGGTCTGGGGTCAGGCTGTGTCAGACAGGGCATTAGTGCCCAGGCTAGACTGTATAATTGGGGTACAGTCTAGAGAATTGCAGGTTGATCCTCATTTGATGTTTCTGGGTAGACCCCTAGGGCAAAGTCTCTCTTCTGGAGGGCAGGCAGAGTGCTGCATTTTGTCTCCAGAATTCCCAAAGTGGAAGGCTTGTGGGCCAGGAGTGTGAGGACGGAAGTCTGAGAACGCGAGCTGGCTTAGGTTTTGGGGCGAGGGCAAGGCAGGCACACTCTGCAGAGCTGAATTGAGATCTCATGCATCTGAAGTCAGGGCGAGGATCAGACGGGAGTTTCTGTCCATGATGTCCTCTACCTGAAGGTGGAGGCATCACGAGGCCATGGAGGTTTTCCCACGGTGCAAGTGTGTGATGCTGCAAACCACAAGGATTCCTTCTGCAGGACAGTTGAGACCTGTTGAATGGATCAAGGACACCCCATTAGGAATTTCTCCAGAGCAGAGTTCTAACAACGGAAACCTGGGCAACGAACTCGCATTCCAATTGTCTCCTAGTGACAAAGCAGGTTTTATCTGCTGGCACTGGGTGAGCAACCGCCAGGTTTGAGTTGAAATGGACTTTCCTGAGGATGGGTCATAATGTGGGATTGTGTCCATTGAGACATTGGAATGGGGCGGTGGCTCCAGTGACGTGAAATTTTCTCCTAACTGGAGGTTTTGACACAGTTCCATATAGCATGATTCCCATGTGGCATGCGATTTGTTCTGATTGGTAGCTCCAGAAACCCCCATGTGCTGGTATTGGAATCCAGGCCTCTGAGGAGAGATACGTGAAAACAAAAGCAATGGATCCGTTTAGGGCCTAGGTGCCTGTCCTGTTCAATCTTCTTTTCTATGGATATCTATCTACAGGTCTGATTGGAGGTAGTGGCTCAGCTTGTGGCAGATGGACCCTGTTTGTCCCGGACATCCTACAATATTGGGGTGGCCTCGGGGACTTCGGATGTTTCTCCTAATCTGTCAGGTTGTGCCAAAGGAATGAGCAGAATTCCCATGGAGAGGGCAGGCACAGTCCTGAGGTGTGGCTCCATGGGGCCAAGCCTTGAGGGTGTGTGGGCCAGGACAATGGAGACAGAAGTCTGAAAACACAAACGTGGCTTAGGTTTGGGGACATAGGTATGGCAGGCCCGATCTACAGACCGTGAGAATTTTTCAGGCTTTGAACAAAGGGCGAGTGTGTGGCGCTTTTTCAGGCTTTTGTCTCCGGATTTTGTGTCAATGGTGGCCGTGGAATGCCAGGATGGCCTCATCAGCCATGGACGAGTATTTCTCTCTGTGAATTTGGCCCAATTCCAAGTGTTTGCGGTCATTCTTTGGACGGTAGGAGTCCTTTCTCTATTTTTTTTTTAACCTCATGTGTCCCACCAAGGAGGGATTCTAGAGAAGAGATCTGAGTAGGGGTGACTAGACTTCTCAAGCACTGGTTAAGGCTTGGGGAGTAGGGGCATGGTAATCTCTATATGTGGGCTCTTGGTCCAGCCCCGGAGAGGCTTTACTTGAGGCCAGGGTTCATGCTTAAGATCCTAATGTGTGTTTGTGCCCATTGCAGCCCTCAAGCATGTCTGAGGCCTCATGGGCCATGCTGGTTTCTCCTACACTGCACGTTGGACAACATGCCAACCACAGGGTTTCTGGTCATGGGGAAGGAGGAGTTCTGATTTCTGCATCACGTACACGGCATGGCAGTGAGTAGAGATAAGGTCTAGATTCTGAAGCCTGAAAACCGAGGTTGGTAAGAGATGACGACCTAAGGCCATGGTGGGTCCGATGCACTTAGTGTGCAGCCAGATGTCTGTGTGCATCATGAGGTCTGGGCTCAGGCTGTGTCAGGCAGGGCATTAGTACCCAGGCTAGACTGTATAATTGGGGTACAGTCGAGTGATGTGAAGGTTGGTCCTCATTTGGGGTTTCTGGTTGGCCCCATAGGGCAAAGATTTTCTTCTGGAGGGCAGGCAGAGTGCTGCATTCTGGCTCCAGAATTGCCAACTTCAGGGCTTGTGGGCCAGGTGTTTTAGGACAGAAGTCTGAGAACACAAGTTCAGCTTTGAATTCGCAGCGGTGACATGGCAGGCACACTCTACAGACCTGAAATGAGATCTCGTGCATCTGAAGTCAGGGCGAGGATCAGATGTTGGCTTAGGTTGGAGTTTCTGTACATGATGTCCCCTTCATGAAGGTGGGGGGGGGCATCAGGAAACCATGGAAGATTTCCAACTTTGTGAGTGTGTGATGCTCCAAACCACAAGGATTCCGTCAGCGGGACAGTCACGACCTTTTGGATGGATCAAGGACGTCCCATAAGAAATGCTCCAAAGCACAGTTCTAATGATGGATGCCTGGGCAGTCCAACTTGCATTCCAGTTGTGTCCTAGTGAAAAGGAGGATTTGATCTGCTGTCACTGGGGGAACAACCGAGGGGGCTGAATTGAAATGGAATCTCATGAGGATCAGTCATGATGTGGATTTGTGTCCATGGATCCCTTGGAATGGGGCAGTGGCTCTGTTGCCCTGAAGAATTCTCCTAACCTGAGGTTTTGATGCAGCTCCAAAGAGCAAGTTTCCCATGTAGAGACGAGATTTGTTCTGAAACCCCCACAACCTGGTATTGGAAACCAAGCATCTGGGGAACAATGCCTGGAATCCAAAGCAATGGATATGATTACGGTCTAGGGGCCTGTCCTTTTCAATATTCTCCTCTGCGTGTCTCTGTCTAAGATTCAGAATGGAGGTCACTGCTCAGCTTGTGTCAGATCACCCATGTTTGTTGGGGGAGGCCAACACTATTGGGCTGGTCTTGGGAATTGGAGGTTTCTCCTAATCTGTAAGGTTGTGGCAAATGAAACGGGCAGAGTTCCCTTGGAGAGCACTGGCACAGTCCTTAGGTGTGACACCACCTTTCTGGGTGTCATCCAGGAGGTCCAGGCTCAGGCTGTGTCAGACAGGGCATTAGTGCCAAGCTTAGACTGTATAATTGGAGTAAAGTTGAGTGGCATGCAGGTAGATCCTCATTTGGCGTTTCTGGGTAGCCCCAGGGGCAACGTTTTTCTTCTGGAGGGAAGGAAGAGTGCTGCATTGTGGCGACGGAATTCTCACACTGGAGGGCTTGTGGGCCAGAATTGTGAGGAAGGAAGTGTGAGAACACAAGCTAGGCTTAGGTTTTGGGTCAAGATCATGGCAGGCACACTCTGTAGAGCTAAATCTAAATCTCATGCATCTGAAGTCAGGGCGAGGATCAGACGTAGGCTCAGGTTGAAGTTTCTGTTCAGGATGGCCCCTTCATGATGGTGGGGGGCATCATGGGGCTATGGAGACTTTCCCACGATTGGCATTGTAAGTTGCTCCAATCGGCAAGGATTCCTTCTACGGCACAGTCGAGACCGGTCAGATTGCTCCAGGACGTCCCATGCGGAACCACGGCAGTGCAGGGTTCTAAGGATGGATTCCTGGAGTGCCCGCCTCACATTCCTATTGTCTCCTAGTGACAAGGCAGGTTCGATCTGCTTCTTTTGGGGAGCAACCAAAGGGGATGTGTTGAAATGGACTCGCCTGCGGATGGGTCATAATGTGGGTTTGTGTCCATGGAGACCTTGGAATGGGGTGTTGGCTGCTGGGACCTGAAGGTTTCCCTTAACTGGAGGTTGTGACACAGCTCCAAAATGCATGTTTCCCATGTGGAAATGAGATTTGTTCAGACTGGTACCTCCAGAAGAACACATATGCTGGTATTGGAAACCAGGCCTCTGAGGAGAGATACCTAGAAACCAAAGCAATGGATCAGAAGTTGGCTCAGGTTGGAGTTTCTGTCTATGATGGCCCCTTTATAAAGGGGAGCATCTCATGAGGCCATGTAGGTTTTCCCACGATAGGAGTTGTGAGATGCTCCAATCTGCAAGGATTCCTTCTGTGGGACAGTCAAGACCTGTTGGAAGGCTCCAGGACATCCCATATGGAACGGCGCCAGAGCAGGATTCCAAGGATGGATGCCTAGAGAGTCTGCTTTGCATTCCAGTTGTCTCCTAGCGACAAGGCAGGTTTGATATTCTGCCTCTGGGGGAGTAATCGACGGGGCTGAGTTGAAATGTACTCTCCTGCCGAATGGTCATAATGCGGGTATGTGTCCATGGAGACCTTGGAATAGGGCGGTTGCTCTGGCTACCTGAAGGTTTCTCCTAACTGGAGGCTTTTACAGAGCTCCAAAGGATAAGTTTCCCATGTGAAGACAAGATTTGTTCTGATTGGTATCTCTGGAATCCCCCATATGCTGGTATTGGAAAACAGGCCTCTGAGGAGAGATGCTTAGAAAAAAAAGCAATGGAACCAATTACATTCTAGGGGCCAGTCCAGTTTAATCTTCTTCTCTTGGGTTATCTGTGTACGGGTGAGTTGACGTCGTTGCTCAGCTTGTGAGAGATCGCCCCTCTTTGTCCTGGGTGGCCTACACTATTGGAATGGCCTCTGGGACTTTGGAGGTTTCTCCTTATCTGTAGGGTTGTGGCCAATGGAATGGGAAGAATTTCCTTGGAGAGGGCAGGCACAGTCCTGAGGTGTGGCTCCAGGGGCCTCAGTCTGGAGGGTGTGTGGGACAGGGATGTCAGGATAGAAGTCTGAAAACACAAACTCGGCTTAGGTTTGGGGACGTAGGTATGGCAGGCCCAATCTACAGACTATGAGGAGAATTTTTTGGGCTATGACCTAAGGGTGAGTGTGAACGCTTGCTGAAGCTTATGTCTCTGGATTTTGTGTCAATAGTGGCCGTGGAATGTCGGGCCGGCCTCATGGGCCATGGACGAGTCTTTCTCTCTGGACCCCAATCACTTGGGATGGCCCAATCCCAAGTGATTGGGGTCATTCTGTGAGTGGGAGGAGTCCTTTCTGTGTTTATTTACCTCAAATGTCCCACCAAAGAGGGATTCCAGAGCAGAGCCCTGAGTAGGGGTGACTAGATGTCTCTACCTCTGGTTAAGATTGGGTGACTTGGGGCATGGCAGGCCCCATATGCGGGCTCATGGTCCAGCCACTGAGAGGCTTTACTTGAGGACAGGGCTCAAACTGAGGGTCCCAATGTGTGTTTGAGCCCACCGCAGCTCTTAAGCATAGGCAGGGCCTCAGGGACCCTACACTACCCTCAGGGGCCCTACTACTACCCCTGTAGGCCCTACAGGGGTCCTACACTGAACGTTGGACAAGATGCCAACCACAAGATTCTGGCGAGAGGGAAGGAGGAGTTCTGATTTCTGCATCACGTTCACCCATGGGAAGTGAGTAGAGATAAGGTCTAGGATTCTGTAGCCTGAAAACCGAAGTTGGAAAGAGATGGCGACCTAAGGCCATGGCGGTTCAGATGTTCTCAGTGTACAGCAAGCTGTCTGGGTGTCGGTTGGGAATTCAGGCCTCAGGTTCTGTCAGACAGGGCATTAGTGTACAGGCTAGACTATATAATTGGTGTACAGTTGAGTGACGTGCAGGTTTATCCTCATTTGAGGTTTCTGGGTAGACCCATAGGGCAATATTTTTCTTCTAGAGGGCAGGCAGAGTGCAGCACTGTGTCATCGGAAATCCCAAAATAGAGGGCGTGTGGTCCAGGAGAGTGAGGACGGAAGTCGGAGAACACTAGCTACGCTTAGGTTTTGGGGTGAGGGCACAGCAGGTACACTCTGAAGAGCTGAATCAAGATCTCGTGCATCTGAAGTCAAGGCGAAGATCAGCTGTTGGCTCAGGTTGGAGTTTCTTTCCATGATCTGCCTTCATGAAGATTGGGGGCATCATGTGACCTTGGAAGCTTTCCATGATATGAGTTGTTAGGTTGTCCATGCACAAGGACTCCTGTGGGACAGTCGAGACCTGTTGGATGGCTCAAGGATGTCCCATAAGGAACGACGCAAGAGCAGGGTTCTAAGGATGGATGCCTGAAGAGCCCAACTCGCATTTCAATTGTCTCCTAGCGACAAGGCAGGTTCAATCTGCTGGCTCTGGGGTAGCAACCGAGGGGGTTTAGTTGAAATGGATTCTCCTGAGGATGGGTCATAATTTGGGATTGTGTCCATGGAGATATTCAAATGGGGCAGTGGCTCCAGTGACCTGAAGTTTTCTCCTAACTGGAGGTTATGACACAGCTCCATAGAGCAAGATTCCCATGTGGAGACGAGATTTTTTCTGATAGGTAGCTCTGGAAACCCCCTTATGCTGGTATTGGAATCCAGGCCTCTGAGGAGAGATGCCTGAAAACAAAAGCAATGGATCCAATTAGGGCCTAGGTGCCTGTCTTGTTCAATATTCTTTTCTATGGATATCTGTCTAAGGTTCTGATTGGAGGTAGTGGCTCAGCTTGTGCCAGAGGGTCCCTGTATGTCCAGGACATTCTACACTATTGGGATGGCCTCAGAGATTTTGGATGATTCTCCTAATCTGTCAGGTTGTGCCAAATGAATGAGCAGAATTCCCTTGGAGAGGGCAGGCACAGTCCTGAGGTGTGGCTCCATGGGGCCCAGCCTTTAGGGTGTGTGGGTGAGGACAATGGAGACAGAAGTCTGAAAACACAAACTCGGCTTAGGTTTGGGGACATAGGTATGGCAGGCCCGATCTACAGACCTTGAGAATTTTGGGGGCTCTGAACAAAGGGCAAGTGTGTGGCGCTTTTTCAGGTTTTTGTCTCCGGATTTTGTGTCAATGGTGGCCGTGGAATGTCAGGCTGGCCTCATCGACCATGGACGAGTATTTCTCTCTGTGGATTTGGCCAAATTCCAAGTGTTTGGGGTCATTCTTTGGATGGTAGGAGTCCTTACTTTTTTTTTTTCTTTATCTTGTTTTGTTTTGTTTTGTTTTGTTTTGTTTTGTTTTTTTGTTTTTTTTTTTACCTTATGTGTCCCACCAAAGAGGGATTCCAGAAAAGAGCTCTGAATAAGGTTGACTAGACTTCTCAAGCTCTGGCTAGGATTGGGGGAGTAGGGGCATGGCAAGTCCCATATGCAGGCTCTTGGTCCAGCCCCGGAGAGGCTTTACTTGAGGCCAGGGTTCATGCTTAGGGTCCTAATGTGTGTTTGTGCCCATCGCAGCCCTCAAGCTTGTCTGAGGCCTCATGGGCCATGCTGGGTCTCATATACTGAACGTTGGACAACATGCCAACCACAAGGTTTCTGGTCATGGGGAAGGTGAAGTTCTGATTTCTGCATCACGTACATCACTTAGTTGTGAGTGGAGATAATGTCTAGGTTCTGAAGCCTGACGACCAAGGTTGGGAAGAGATGATGACCTAAGGCCATGGCATGTTCAATGTGTTCAGTGTGAGGCCAGGTGTCTGGGTGTCGGTCACGAGGTCTGGGGTCAGGCTGTGTCAGACAGGGCATTAGTGCCCAGGCTAGACTGTATAATTGGGGTACAGTCTAGAGAATTGCAGGTTGATCCTCATTTGATGTTTCTGGGTAGACCCCTAGGGCAAAGTCTCTCTTCTGGAGGGCAGGCAGAGTGCTGCATTTTGTCTCCAGAATTCCCAAAGTGGAAGGCTTGTGGGCCAGGAGTGTGAGGACGGAAGTCTGAGAACGCGAGCTGGCTTAGGTTTTGGGGCGAGGGCAAGGCAGGCACACTCTGCAGAGCTGAATTGAGATCTCATGCATCTGAAGTCAGGGCGAGGATCAGACGGGAGTTTCTGTCCATGATGTCCTCTACCTGAAGGTGGAGGCATCACGAGGCCATGGAGGTTTTCCCACGGTGCAAGTGTGTGATGCTGCAAACCACAAGGATTCCTTCTG
This sequence comes from Mustela nivalis, assembly GCF_964662115.1. Taxonomy (NCBI): domain Eukaryota; kingdom Metazoa; phylum Chordata; class Mammalia; order Carnivora; family Mustelidae; genus Mustela; species Mustela nivalis. The sequence continues at coordinate 12,497 of NW_028136142.1, read as the reverse complement.
CAGGACAGTTGAGACCTGTTGAATAGATCAAGGACACCCCATTAGGAATTTCTCCAGAGCAGAGTTCTAACAACGGAAACCTGGGCAACGAACTCGCATTCCAATTGTCTCCTAGTGACAAAGCAGGTTTTATCTGCTGGCACTGGGTGAGCAACCGCCAGGTTTGAGTTGAAATGGACTTTCCTGAGGATGGGTCATAATGTGGGATTGTGTCCATTGAGACATTGGAATGGGGCGGTGGCTCCAGTGACGTGAAATTTTCTCCTAACTGGAGGTTTTGACACAGTTCCATATAGCATGATTCCCATGTGGCATGCGATTTGTTCTGATTGGTAGCTCCAGAAACCCCCATGTGCTGGTATTGGAATCCAGGCCTCTGAGGAGAGATACGTGAAAACAAAAGCAATGGATCCGTTTAGGGCCTAGGTGCCTGTCCTGTTCAATCTTCTTTTCTATGGATATCTATCTACAGGTCTGATTGGAGGTAGTGGCTCAGCTTGTGGCAGATGGTCCCTGTTTGTCCCGGACATCCTACAATATTGGGGTGGCCTCGGGGACTTCGGATGTTTCTCCTAATCTGTCAGGTTGTGCCAAAGGAATGAGCAGAATTCCCATGGAGAGGGCAGGCACAGTCCTGAGGTGTGGCTCCATGGGGCCAAGCCTTGAGGGTGTGTGGGCCAGGACAATGGAGACAGAAGTCTGAAAACACAAACGTGGCTTAGGTTTGGGGACATAGGTATGGCAGGCCCGATCTACAGACCGTGAGAATTTTTCAGGCTTTGAACAAAGGGCGAGTGTGTGGCGCTTTTTCAGGCTTTTGTCTCCGGATTTTGTGTCAATGGTGGCCGTGGAATGCCAGGATGGCCTCATCAGCCATGGACGAGTATTTCTCTCTGTGAATTTGGCCCAATTCCAAGTGTTTGCGGTCATTCTTTGGACGGTAGGAGTCCTTTCTCTATTTTTTTTTTTAACCTCATGTGTCCCACCAAGGAGGGATTCTAGAGAAGAGATCTGAGTAGGGGTGACTAGACTTCTCAAGCACTGGTTAAGGCTTGGGGAGTAGGGGCATGGTAATCTCTATATGTGGGCTCTTGGTCCAGCCCCGGAGAGGCTTTACTTGAGGCCAGGGTTCATGCTTAAGATCCTAATGTGTGTTTGTGCCCATTGCAGCCCTCAAGCATGTCTGAGGCCTCATGGGCCATGCTGGTTTCTCCTACACTGCACGTTGGACAACATGCCAACCACAGGGTTTCTGGTCATGGGGAAGGAGGAGTTCTGATTTCTGCATCACGTACACGGCATGGCAGTGAGTAGAGATAAGGTCTAGATTCTGAAGCCTGAAAACCGAGGTTGGTAAGAGATGACGACCTAAGGCCATGGTGGGTCCGATGCACTTAGTGTGCAGCCAGATGTCTGTGTGCATCATGAGGTCTGGGCTCAGGCTGTGTCAGGCAGGGCATTAGTACCCAGGCTAGACTGTATAATTGGGGTACAGTCGAGTGATGTGAAGGTTGGTCCTCATTTGGGGTTTCTGGTTGGCCCCATAGGGCAAAGATTTTCTTCTGGAGGGCAGGCAGAGTGCTGCATTCTGGCTCCAGAATTGCCAACTTCAGGGCTTGTGGGCCAGGTGTTTTAGGACAGAAGCCTGAGAACACAAGTTCAGCTTTGAATTCGCAGCGGTGACATGGCAGGCACACTCTACAGACCTGAAATGAGATCTCGTGCATCTGAAGTCAGGGCGAGGATCAGATGTTGGCTTAGGTTGGAGTTTCTGTACATGATGTCCCCTTCATGAAGGTGGGGGGGGGCATCAGGAAACCATGGAAGATTTCCAACTTTGTGAGTGTGTGATGCTCCAAACCACAAGGATTCCGTCAGCGGGACAGTCACGACCTTTTGGATGGATCAAGGACGTCCCATAAGAAATGCTCCAAAGCACAGTTCTAATGATGGATGCCTGGGCAGTCCAACTTGCATTCCAGTTGTGTCCTAGTGAAAAGGAGGATTTGATCTGCTGTCACTGGGGGAACAACCGAGGGGGCTGAATTGAAATGGAATCTCATGAGGATCAGTCATGATGTGGATTTGTGTCCATGGATCCCTTGGAATGGGGCAGTGGCTCTGTTGCCCTGAAGAATTCTCCTAACCTGAGGTTTTGATGCAGCTCCAAAGAGCAAGTTTCCCATGTAGAGACGAGATTTGTTCTGAAACCCCCACAACCTGGTATTGGAAACCAAGCATCTGGGGAACAATGCCTGGAATCCAAAGCAATGGATATGATTACGGTCTAGGGGCCTGTCCTTTTCAATATTCTCCTCTGCGTGTCTCTGTCTAAGATTCAGAATGGAGGTCACTGCTCAGCTTGTGTCAGATCACCCATGTTTGTTGGGGGAGGCCAACACTATTGGGCTGGTCTTGGGAATTGGAGGTTTCTCCTAATCTGTAAGGTTGTGGCAAATGAAACGGGCAGAGTTCCCTTGGAGAGCACTGGCACAGTCCTTAGGTGTGACACCACCTTTCTGGGTGTCATCCAGGAGGTCCAGGCTCAGGCTGTGTCAGACAGGGCATTAGTGCCAAGCTTAGACTGTATAATTGGAGTAAAGTTGAGTGGCATGCAGGTAGATCCTCATTTGGCGTTTCTGGGTAGCCCCAGGGGCAACGTTTTTCTTCTGGAGGGAAGGAAGAGTGCTGCATTGTGGCGACGGAATTCTCACACTGGAGGGCTTGTGGGCCAGAATTGTGAGGAAGGAAGTGTGAGAACACAAGCTAGGCTTAGGTTTTGGGTCAAGATCATGGCAGGCACACTCTGTAGAGCTAAATCTAAATCTCATGCATCTGAAGTCAGGGCGAGGATCAGACGTAGGCTCAGGTTGAAGTTTCTGTTCAGGATGGCCCCTTCATGATGGTGGGGGGCATCATGGGGCTATGGAGACTTTCCCACGATTGGCATTGTAAGTTGCTCCAATCGGCAAGGATTCCTTCTACGGCACAGTCGAGACCGGTCAGATTGCTCCAGGACGTCCCATGCGGAACCACGGCAGTGCAGGGTTCTAAGGATGGATTCCTGGAGTGCCCGCCTCACATTCCTATTGTCTCCTAGTGACAAGGCAGGTTCGATCTGCTTCTTTTGGGGAGCAACCAAAGGGGATGTGTTGAAATGGACTCGCCTGCGGATGGGTCATAATGTGGGTTTGTGTCCATGGAGACCTTGGAATGGGGTGTTGGCTGCTGGGACCTGAAGGTTTCCCTTAACTGGAGGTTGTGACACAGCTCCAAAATGCATGTTTCCCATGTGGAAATGAGATTTGTTCAGACTGGTACCTCCAGAAGAACACATATGCTGGTATTGGAAACCAGGCCTCTGAGGAGAGATACCTAGAAACCAAAGCAATGGATCAGAAGTTGGCTCAGGTTGGAGTTTCTGTCTATGATGGCCCCTTTATAAAGGGGAGCATCTCATGAGGCCATGTAGGTTTTCCCACGATAGGAGTTGTGAGATGCTCCAATCTGCAAGGATTCCTTCTGTGGGACAGTCAAGACCTGTTGGAAGGCTCCAGGACATCCCATATGGAACGGCGCCAGAGCAGGATTCCAAGGATGGATGCCTAGAGAGTCTGCTTTGCATTCCAGTTGTCTCCTAGCGACAAGGCAGGTTTGATATTCTGCCTCTGGGGGAGTAATCGACGGGGCTGAGTTGAAATGTACTCTCCTGCCGAATGGTCATAATGCGGGTATGTGTCCATGGAGACCTTGGAATAGGGCGGTTGCTCTGGCTACCTGAAGGTTTCTCCTAACTGGAGGCTTTTACAGAGCTCCAAAGGATAAGTTTCCCATGTGAAGACAAGATTTGTTCTGATTGGTATCTCTGGAATCCCCCATATGCTGGTATTGGAAAACAGGCCTCTGAGGAGAGATGCTTAGAAAAAAAAGCAATGGAACCAATTACATTCTAGGGGCCAGTCCAGTTTAATCTTCTTCTCTTGGGTTATCTGTGTACGGGTGAGTTGACGTCGTTGCTCAGCTTGTGAGAGATCGCCCCTCTTTGTCCTGGGTGGCCTACACTATTGGAATGGCCTCTGGGACTTTGGAGGTTTCTCCTTATCTGTAGGGTTGTGGCCAATGGAATGGGAAGAATTTCCTTGGAGAGGGCAGGCACAGTCCTGAGGTGTGGCTCCAGGGGCCTCAGTCTGGAGGGTGTGTGGGACAGGGATGTCAGGATAGAAGTCTGAAAACACAAACTCGGCTTAGGTTTGGGGACGTAGGTATGGCAGGCCCAATCTACAGACTATGAGGAGAATTTTTTGGGCTATGACCTAAGGGTGAGTGTGAACGCTTGCTGAAGCTTATGTCTCTGGATTTTGTGTCAATAGTGGCCGTGGAATGTCGGGCCGGCCTCATGGGCCATGGACGAGTCTTTCTCTCTGGACCCCAATCACTTGGGATGGCCCAATCCCAAGTGATTGGGGTCATTCTGTGAGTGGGAGGAGTCCTTTCTGTGTTTATTTACCTCAAATGTCCCACCAAAGAGGGATTCCAGAGCAGAGCCCTGAGTAGGGGTGACTAGATGTCTCTACCTCTGGTTAAGATTGGGTGACTTGGGGCATGGCAGGCCCCATATGCGGGCTCATGGTCCAGCCACTGAGAGGCTTTACTTGAGGACAGGGCTCAAACTGAGGGTCCCAATGTGTGTTTGAGCCCACCGCAGCTCTTAAGCATAGGCAGGGCCTCAGGGACCCTACACTACCCTCAGGGGCCCTACTACTACCCCTGTAGGCCCTACAGGGGTCCTACACTGAACGTTGGACAAGATGCCAACCACAAGATTCTGGCGAGAGGGAAGGAGGAGTTCTGATTTCTGCATCACGTTCACCCATGGGAAGTGAGTAGAGATAAGGTCTAGGATTCTGTAGCCTGAAAACCGAAGTTGGAAAGAGATGGCGACCTAAGGCCATGGCGGTTCAGATGTTATCAGTGTACAGCAAGCTGTCTGGGTGTCGGTTGGGAATTCAGGCCTCAGGTTCTGTCAGACAGGGCATTAGTGTACAGGCTAGACTATATAATTGGTGTACAGTTGAGTGACGTGCAGGTTTATCCTCATTTGAGGTTTCTGGGTAGACCCATAGGGCAATATTTTTCTTCTAGAGGGCAGGCAGAGTGCAGCACTGTGTCATCGGAAATCCCAAAATAGAGGGCGTGTGGTCCAGGAGAGTGAGGACGGAAGTCGGAGAACACTAGCTACGCTTAGGTTTTGGGGTGAGGGCACAGCAGGTACACTCTGAAGAGCTGAATCAAGATCTCGTGCATCTGAAGTCAAGGCGAAGATCAGCTGTTGGCTCAGGTTGGAGTTTCTTTCCATGATCTGCCTTCATGAAGATTGGGGGCATCATGTGACCTTGGAAGCTTTCCATGATATGAGTTGTTAGGTTGTCCATGCACAAGGACTCCTGTGGGACAGTCGAGACCTGTTGGATGGCTCAAGGATGTCCCATAAGGAACGACGCAAGAGCAGGGTTCTAAGGATGGATGCCTGAAGAGCCCAACTCGCATTTCAATTGTCTCCTAGCGACAAGGCAGGTTCAATCTGCTGGCTCTGGGGTAGCAACCGAGGGGGTTTAGTTGAAATGGACTCTCCTGAGGATGGGTCATAATTTGGGATTGTGTCCATGGAGATATTCAAATGGGGCAGTGGCTCCAGTGACCTGAAGTTTTCTCCTAACTGGAGGTTATGACACAGCTCCATAGAGCAAGATTCCCATGTGGAGACGAGATTTTTTCTGATAGGTAGCTCTGGAAACCCCCTTATGCTGGTATTGGAATCCAGGCCTCTGAGGAGAGATGCCTGAAAACAAAAGCAATGGATCCAATTAGGGCCTAGGTGCCTGTCTTGTTCAATATTCTTTTCTATGGATATCTGTCTAAGGTTCTGATTGGAGGTAGTGGCTCAGCTTGTGCCAGAGGGTCCCTGTATGTCCAGGACATTCTACACTATTGCGATGGCCTCAGAGATTTTGGATGATTCTCCTAATCTGTCAGGTTGTGCCAAATGAATGAGCAGAATTCCCTTGGAGAGGGCAGGCACAGTCCTGAGGTGTGGCTCCATGGGGCCCAGCCTTTAGGGTGTGTGGGTGAGGACAATGGAGACAGAAGTCTGAAAACACAAACTCGGCTTAGGTTTGGGGACATAGGTATGGCAGGCCCGATCTACAGACCTTGAGAATTTTGGGGGCTCTGAACAAAGGGCAAGTGTGTGGCGCTTTTTCAGGTTTTTGTCTCCGGATTTTGTGTCAATGGTGGCCGTGGAATGTCAGGCTGGCCTCATCGACCATGGACGAGTATTTCTCTCTGTGGATTTGGCCAAATTCCAAGTGTTTGGGGTCATTCTTTGGATGGTAGGAGTCCTTACTTTTTTTTTTTCTTTATCTTGTTTTGTTTTGTTTTGTTTTGTTTTGTTTTGTTTTGTTTTTTTGTTTTTTTTTTTACCTTATGTGTCCCACCAAAGAGGGATTCCAGAAAAGAGCTCTGAATAAGGTTGACTAGACTTCTCAAGCTCTGGCTAGGATTGGGGGAGTAGGGGCATGGCAAGTCCCATATGCAGGCTCTTGGTCCAGCCCCGGAGAGGCTTTACTTGAGGCCAGGGTTCATGCTTAGGGTCCTAATGTGTGTTTGTGCCCATCGCAGCCCTCAAGCTTGTCTGAGGCCTCATGGGCCATGCTGGGTCTCATATACTGAACGTTGGACAACATGCCAACCACAAGGTTTCTGGTCATGGGGAAGGTGAAGTTCTGATTTCTGCATCACGTACATCACTTAGTTGTGAGTGGAGATAATGTCTAGGTTCTGAAGCCTGACGACCAAGGTTGGGAAGAGATGATGACCTAAGGCCATGGCATGTTCAATGTGTTCAGTGTGAGGCCAGGTGTCTGGGTGTCGGTCACGAGGTCTGGGGTCAGGCTGTGTCAGACAGGGCATTAGTGCCCAGGCTAGACTGTATAATTGGGGTACAGTCTAGAGAATTGCAGGTTGATCCTCATTTGATGTTTCTGGGTAGACCCCTAGGGCAAAGTCTCTCTTCTGGAGGGCAGGCAGAGTGCTGCATTTTGTCTCCAGAATTCCCAAAGTGGAAGGCTTGTGGGCCAGGAGTGTGAGGACGGAAGTCTGAGAACGCGAGCTGGCTTAGGTTTTGGGGCGAGGGCAAGGCAGGCACACTCTGCAGAGCTGAATTGAGATCTCATGCATCTGAAGTCAGGGCGAGGATCAGACGGGAGTTTCTGTCCATGATGTCCTCTACCTGAAGGTGGAGGCATCACGAGGCCATGGAGGTTTTCCCACGGTGCAAGTGTGTGATGCTGCAAACCACAAGGATTCCTTCTGCAGGACAGTTGAGACCTGTTGAATGGATCAAGGACACCCCATTAGGAATTTCTCCAGAGCAGAGTTCTAACAACGGAAACCTGGGCAACGAACTCGCATTCCAATTGTCTCCTAGTGACAAAGCAGGTTTTATCTGCTGGCACTGGGTGAGCAACCGCCAGGTTTGAGTTGAAATGGACTTTCCTGAGGATGGGTCATAATGTGGGATTGTGTCCATTGAGACATTGGAATGGGGCGGTGGCTCCAGTGACGTGAAATTTTCTCCTAACTGGAGGTTTTGACACAGTTCCATATAGCATGATTCCCATGTGGCATGCGATTTGTTCTGATTGGTAGCTCCAGAAACCCCCATGTGCTGGTATTGGAATCCAGGCCTCTGAGGAGAGATACGTGAAAACAAAAGCAATGGATCCGTTTAGGGCCTAGGTGCCTGTCCTGTTCAATCTTCTTTTCTATGGATATCTATCTACAGGTCTGATTGGAGGTAGTGGCTCAGCTTGTGGCAGATGGACCCTGTTTGTCCCGGACATCCTACAATATTGGGGTGGCCTCGGGGACTTCGGATGTTTCTCCTAATCTGTCAGGTTGTGCCAAAGGAATGAGCAGAATTCCCATGGAGAGGGCAGGCACAGTCCTGAGGTGTGGCTCCATGGGGCCAAGCCTTGAGGGTGTGTGGGCCAGGACAATGGAGACAGAAGTCTGAAAACACAAACGTGGCTTAGGTTTGGGGACATAGGTATGGCAGGCCCGATCTACAGACCGTGAGAATTTTTCAGGCTTTGAACAAAGGGCGAGTGTGTGGCGCTTTTTCAGGCTTTTGTCTCCGGATTTTGTGTCAATGGTGGCCGTGGAATGCCAGGATGGCCTCATCAGCCATGGACGAGTATTTCTCTCTGTGAATTTGGCCCAATTCCAAGTGTTTGCGGTCATTCTTTGGACGGTAGGAGTCCTTTCTCTATTTTTTTTTTAACCTCATGTGTCCCACCAAGGAGGGATTCTAGAGAAGAGATCTGAGTAGGGGTGACTAGACTTCTCAAGCACTGGTTAAGGCTTGGGGAGTAGGGGCATGGTAATCTCTATATGTGGGCTCTTGGTCCAGCCCCGGAGAGGCTTTACTTGAGGCCAGGGTTCATGCTTAAGATCCTAATGTGTGTTTGTGCCCATTGCAGCCCTCAAGCATGTCTGAGGCCTCATGGGCCATGCTGGTTTCTCCTACACTGCACGTTGGACAACATGCCAACCACAGGGTTTCTGGTCATGGGGAAGGAGGAGTTCTGATTTCTGCATCACGTACACGGCATGGCAGTGAGTAGAGATAAGGTCTAGATTCTGAAGCCTGAAAACCGAGGTTGGTAAGAGATGACGACCTAAGGCCATGGTGGGTCCGATGCACTTAGTGTGCAGCCAGATGTCTGTGTGCATCATGAGGTCTGGGCTCAGGCTGTGTCAGGCAGGGCATTAGTACCCAGGCTAGACTGTATAATTGGGGTACAGTCGAGTGATGTGAAGGTTGGTCCTCATTTGGGGTTTCTGGTTGGCCCCATAGGGCAAAGATTTTCTTCTGGAGGGCAGGCAGAGTGCTGCATTCTGGCTCCAGAATTGCCAACTTCAGGGCTTGTGGGCCAGGTGTTTTAGGACAGAAGTCTGAGAACACAAGTTCAGCTTTGAATTCGCAGCGGTGACATGGCAGGCACACTCTACAGACCTGAAATGAGATCTCGTGCATCTGAAGTCAGGGCGAGGATCAGATGTTGGCTTAGGTTGGAGTTTCTGTACATGATGTCCCCTTCATGAAGGTGGGGGGGGGCATCAGGAAACCATGGAAGATTTCCAACTTTGTGAGTGTGTGATGCTCCAAACCACAAGGATTCCGTCAGCGGGACAGTCACGACCTTTTGGATGGATCAAGGACGTCCCATAAGAAATGCTCCAAAGCACAGTTCTAATGATGGATGCCTGGGCAGTCCAACTTGCATTCCAGTTGTGTCCTAGTGAAAAGGAGGATTTGATCTGCTGTCACTGGGGGAACAACCGAGGGGGCTGAATTGAAATGGAATCTCATGAGGATCAGTCATGATGTGGATTTGTGTCCATGGATCCCTTGGAATGGGGCAGTGGCTCTGTTGCCCTGAAGAATTCTCCTAACCTGAGGTTTTGATGCAGCTCCAAAGAGCAAGTTTCCCATGTAGAGACGAGATTTGTTCTGAAACCCCCACAACCTGGTATTGGAAACCAAGCATCTGGGGAACAATGCCTGGAATCCAAAGCAATGGATATGATTACGGTCTAGGGGCCTGTCCTTTTCAATATTCTCCTCTGCGTGTCTCTGTCTAAGATTCAGAATGGAGGTCACTGCTCAGCTTGTGTCAGATCACCCATGTTTGTTGGGGGAGGCCAACACTATTGGGCTGGTCTTGGGAATTGGAGGTTTCTCCTAATCTGTAAGGTTGTGGCAAATGAAACGGGCAGAGTTCCCTTGGAGAGCACTGGCACAGTCCTTAGGTGTGACACCACCTTTCTGGGTGTCATCCAGGAGGTCCAGGCTCAGGCTGTGTCAGACAGGGCATTAGTGCCAAGCTTAGACTGTATAATTGGAGTAAAGTTGAGTGGCATGCAGGTAGATCCTCATTTGGCGTTTCTGGGTAGCCCCAGGGGCAACGTTTTTCTTCTGGAGGGAAGGAAGAGTGCTGCATTGTGGCGACGGAATTCTCACACTGGAGGGCTTGTGGGCCAGAATTGTGAGGAAGGAAGTGTGAGAACACAAGCTAGGCTTAGGTTTTGGGTCAAGATCATGGCAGGCACACTCTGTAGAGCTAAATCTAAATCTCATGCATCTGAAGTCAGGGCGAGGATCAGACGTAGGCTCAGGTTGAAGTTTCTGTTCAGGATGGCCCCTTCATGATGGTGGGGGGCATCATGGGGCTATGGAGACTTTCCCACGATTGGCATTGTAAGTTGCTCCAATCGGCAAGGATTCCTTCTACGGCACAGTCGAGACCGGTCAGATTGCTCCAGGACGTCCCATGCGGAACCACGGCAGTGCAGGGTTCTAAGGATGGATTCCTGGAGTGCCCGCCTCACATTCCTATTGTCTCCTAGTGACAAGGCAGGTTCGATCTGCTTCTTTTGGGGAGCAACCAAAGGGGATGTGTTGAAATGGACTCGCCTGCGGATGGGTCATAATGTGGGTTTGTGTCCATGGAGACCTTGGAATGGGGTGTTGGCTGCTGGGACCTGAAGGTTTCCCTTAACTGGAGGTTGTGACACAGCTCCAAAATGCATGTTTCCCATGTGGAAATGAGATTTGTTCAGACTGGTACCTCCAGAAGAACACATATGCTGGTATTGGAAACCAGGCCTCTGAGGAGAGATACCTAGAAACCAAAGCAATGGATCAGAAGTTGGCTCAGGTTGGAGTTTCTGTCTATGATGGCCCCTTTATAAAGGGGAGCATCTCATGAGGCCATGTAGGTTTTCCCACGATAGGAGTTGTGAGATGTTCCAATCTGCAAGGATTCCTTCTGTGGGACAGTCAAGACCTGTTGGAAGGCTCCAGGACATCCCATATGGAACGGCGCCAGAGCAGGATTCCAAGGATGGATGCCTAGAGAGTCTGCTTTGCATTCCAGTTGTCTCCTAGCGACAAGGCAGGTTTGATATTCTGCCTCTGGGGGAGTAATCGACGGGGCTGAGTTGAAATGTACTCTCCTGCCGAATGGTCATAATGCGGGTATGTGTCCATGGAGACCTTGGAATAGGGCGGTTGCTCTGGCTACCTGAAGGTTTCTCCTAACTGGAGGCTTTTACAGAGCTCCAAAGGATAAGTTTCCCATGTGAAGACAAGATTTGTTCTGATTGGTATCTCTGGAATCCCCCATATGCTGGTATTGGAAAACAGGCCTCTGAGGAGAGATGCTTAGAAAAAAAAGCAATGGAACCAATTACATTCTAGGGGCCAGTCCAGTTTAATCTTCTTCTCTTGGGTTATCTGTGTACGGGTGAGTTGACGTCGTTGCTCAGCTTGTGAGAGATCGCCCCTCTTTGTCCTGGGTGGCCTACACTATTGGAATGGCCTCTGGGACTTTGGAGGTTTCTCCTTATCTGTAGGGTTGTGGCCAATGGAATGGGAAGAATTTCCTTGGAGAGGGCAGGCACAGTCCTGAGGTGTGGCTCCAGGGGCCTCAGTCTGGAGGGTGTGTGGGACAGGGATGTCAGGATAGAAGTCTGAAAACACAAACTCGGCTTAGGTTTGGGGACGTAGGTATGGCAGGCCCAATCTACAGACTATGAGGAGAATTTTTTGGGCTATGACCTAAGGGTGAGTGTGAACGCTTGCTGAAGCTTATGTCTCTGGATTTTGTGTCAATAGTGGCCGTGGAATGTCGGGCCGGCCTCATGGGCCATGGACGAGTCTTTCTCTCTGGACCCCAATCACTTGGGATGGCCCAATCCCAAGTGATTGGGGTCATTCTGTGAGTGGGAGGAGTCCTTTCTGTGTTTATTTACCTCAAATGTCCCACCAAAGAGGGATTCCAGAGCAGAGCCCTGAGTAGGGGTGACTAGATGTCTCTACCTCTGGTTAAGATTGGGTGACTTGGGGCATGGCAGGCCCCATATGCGGGCTCATGGTCCAGCCACTGAGAGGCTTTACTTGAGGACAGGGCTCAAACTGAGGGTCCCAATGTGTGTTTGAGCCCACCGCAGCTCTTAAGCATAGGCAGGGCCTCAGGGACCCTACACTACCCTCAGGGGCCCTACTACTACCCCTGTAGGCCCTACAGGGGTCCTACACTGAACGTTGGACAAGATGCCAACCACAAGATTCTGGCGAGAGGGAAGGAGGAGTTCTGATTTCTGCATCACGTTCACCCATGGGAAGTGAGTAGAGATAAGGTCTAGGATTCTGTAGCCTGAAAACCGAAGTTGGAAAGAGATGGCGACCTAAGGCCATGGCGGTTCAGATGTTCTCAGTGTACAGCAAGCTGTCTGGGTGTCGGTTGGGAATTCAGGCCTCAGGTTCTGTCAGACAGGGCATTAGTGTACAGGCTAGACTATATAATTGGTGTACAGTTGAGTGACGTGCAGGTTTATCCTCATTTGAGGTTTCTGGGTAGACCCATAGGGCA